>NC_080060.1:18208930-18373930 GCF_026212465.1 Amaranthus tricolor | reverse complement strand
TAGTCATATGCTAGAATTTACGTGTTAAGTTGCGATTTTATGCGTTTTTAAGCGTTTTTGCCACTTTTGCGCATAAAGTAGCTAAAACTTGGTTTGATTTGCAAGGAACTTGGCACACAACATTATTTGGTATATATTATTGTATTGAAGTGGTTAGAATTTAAAATCATAGTCATATCTTAGGAATAACGTGTTAAGGTTCGATTTTAAGCATTTTAAAGCATTTTTGGCACTTTTGCGCATAAAGTGAAAATTCTTATTAATCCATATACATGAGAGACAAACTCTATTTATAGGTTTCTCGCTAGCTAACGGCTATAAACATCACGTGCTATACAATATGCCTCTTAAAATCAAAATAAAAACCAGAACACTTAGCTTGGGCACTGATCAGTGACTGGCCCACCTTGCGCTCGTATCTTAGTGAGCTGTGTGCACCACATTCATGTTTCTTTGGCTTTGATGGCTTGTTCAATGTATGGAAATCACGTTTCCGTGGGTTTTTGGCTCCAGGTATCCTTGTTTAAGGCTCAAACCACGCGGCAAGGTAGGCTGGTCAACGGGTAGGCTGCTGTCCTTAACTGCCCTCTTTCGTTGTTTTTGTGTTGAAGTGGTTCGAATTGAAAATCATAGTCATATGCTATAAATTACGTGTTAAGTTGCGATTTTATGCGTTTTTAAGCGTTTTTGCCAATTTTGCGCATAAAGTAGCTCAAACTTGGTTTGATTTGCACGAAATTTGGCACACAATATTATTTGGTATATATTATTGTGTTGAAGTTTTTAGAATTGAAAATCATTGTCATATGCTAAAAATTACATGTTAAGTTGCAATTTTATGCGTTTTTAAGCGCTTTTAAGCGTTTTTTTCCACTTTTGCGCATAAAGTAGCTCAAACTTGGTTTGATTTGCACAAAACTTGGTACACAACACTATTTGGTATATATTATTGTGTTGAAGTGGTTAGAATTGAAAATCATTGTCTTATGCTAGAAATTACTTGTTAAGTTGCGTTATTAAGGGTTTTTGGCACTTTTGCGCATAAAGTTCAAACTTGGTATGTTTTGCTCGAAACTTGGCACACAACACTATTTGTATATATATTATTGTGTTGCAGTGGTTAGAATTGAAAATCGTAGTCATATGCTAGAAACTTGGCACACACAACTATTTGGTATATGTTATTGTGTTGAAGTGGTTGGATTTGAAAACCATAGTCATATGCTAGAAATTACGTGTTAAGTTGCGATTTTAAGGGTTTTTAAGTGTTTTTGGAAGTTTTGCGCATAAAGTAGCTCAAACTTGGTTTGTTTTGCACGAAACTTGGCACACAACACTATTTGGTATATATTATTGTGTTGAAGTGGTAAGAATTGAAAATCATAGTAATATGCTAGAAATTACGTGTTAAGTTGCGACTTTATGCATTTTTAAGCTTTTTGGCACTAACATCTATTTTCTCTTAGTGCTTTCAACAACCTTCTACTTCAGTTGATTGCGGCTACTACTCGCTGAAGTACATGGATGATATTATAAAATCCGTGAAGGTGTTAGGAGTCGAATATATAGATGCCGTAAGTATTTGTTACGTTCTTCAAATATTATTATTGGCCGATAAAATCTAATGTTTATTAATCTTTTAATTTTATATTATATTATAGGTTTTATATGACATTCCGAGGGAAACACGCTCTCCGAGAAGTGGAGAGATGCGCGAATTAAAAGACAAGATTGTCGTGTATCTTGCTAATTTTTGTCCTTGATAAATTGTAATTAGTATAGATTTTTTAGGACTTTTATATTATATATATATATATATATATATATATATATATATATATATATATATATATATATATATATATATATATATATATATATATATATATATATATATATATATGTACGTACATAATATTATATTATATATACGATCGAGAGTTTAGTATTACAAAGAGATTATTGGTGATTATTTGTGATTATCATTGGATTATTATTGGATTAATCATTGTTATTACATTGTACATTATTATTGGATTATTATTAGTATAAAACGAAAAAAGAAAAAAAAAATACCATTATTTTCTGCAGTCCAACCATAACCGCAGCAAATAAAGAGGAGTATTTGCTGCGGTTTTGAGGCTGACTGTAGCAAATACTCCTCTTTATTTGCTGCGGTTATGGTGGGACCGCAGCAAATAATGCCTTTTTTTGCTACGGTTTTTAACCACAGCATTTAAAGTTGGTCATTTACTGCTATCACTATTGTTTGGGGCCAAAATTGCAGCAAATAATGGCCAAAAAACCGCAGCAAATGAGGTTTTTTCCACTAGTGTTGCTAGTCATTTTTTTAATGTTGACAAAATTCTCTTTACTAAAGAGAAATAATTAAAATGCAAATTAATTAGTGATTATTATTTTGTTACTTGTATTTATTTGACTGTAAATTAAAATTAAAGTTCTATTATTATTCATCTAATTTTATTAAAAATAGTTTAATAAACATTGACCATTGATTATTAACTGTATATATATAAAACTATGTATTTTTAAAATTTAATTTATGAAAATATCTATTACTTTATTAAATTAACTAATAAGATGATTGAATTTAAGTTGATCATACTTCTATGTTAAAAATTGGTTCAGGTTTACATCAATCCGATTAAAACTTTGTTCGGATTAAGTCGGTTTTAGCTCGGTCGAGTTCGATTTTCAGCAGATTCGGGTCGGATATGAATCGGTTCGATCACAATTAGGTTCGGGTAATCTCGGTTTACGGTTATATATCGGTTATAAAAATCAGTCGCAGTTCGGGTTTAGTTTATCCTTCTTCGGTTGTCAATGGGTTCGAGTGCAATTTCGGTTCATGTAATATCGGTTCGGTAAGCCTAAAAATGAAACGCATTTTCGAGTCGGATAAGTTTCAGTTTTCGGATCGGATTTTCAGATCGGGTCACATTTGAACAGATCTAATCTTAACGATAGTACCTTTAACATTTTCAACCAAAAGGGAAATCAACTCATTTTGAATTTTGGGCCCAAGGTAATGATTATGAATTTCATTATTTTGAATACGTCTAACATGATCTTGCATTACAATATCGAATTTGGCCATCATTTCAAGAATCCCAAAAATTGCTATTACGATCTTGATAAAGTTTGTCATTGGATCCTCTAAAAGGTAAGTTATGTGTATCAAGATATTTTATAGCACATAATATCCTAAAAAAAACTTGTCTCATACAGTTTTTTTCTTTTGTAATCTCTTGCTGCAAACTTCTATCAATTGTTTGATTTTTATTCAATCTTTCTTTCAATTTATTCCAAGTATTCATATTAATCATATGTTGTAAACTAATTTCATTTTTTATAGTGTAATGTTAATATGTTGCCAATCACGTAAACCCCTTTGTCGACTTAAACAATATACAACAAAAACAAAACACTTTGTCAACACTTTTTGAATAAATTAACCACTTTCGATCAATATAGGAGTAGGAAAAATGTCTACCATTATCATCAAAAGGAAAATTAAGATTTAGTACTCTAATAGGTCCCTTTAATACCATAATGTCTCTTGATTTATTATCAAGATTATCCCAATCTTTGGGATCATAAGAATCCATAGGTGAGATAGTTTTTTTCATTATCTTGCATATCAACAGGCTCACTTAAATTATCAATTTCATCATCTTCATTGACATTAGTATTCAAAAATTCAATAGCATTCACATCATCTTCATTGACATTATTATTAAAAAATTCATTGGCATTCATATCATCTTCATTAACATTATTATTCAAAAATTCATTAGAATTAACATCATCAACCAAATTAATATTTTTACCAATATCATCATGTAAAGATTCATTTATATTCAAATTATCATGAGAAGTTCTTGCTCCAAAAATAAATTTATCAAAAGCTCCTTGTTGTGTTTTTTTAGTTCCTTTTCTCTTTTTTTGCTTTTTCTTTTTTCACAGCCAGATAAGTATTTTTAGGCAACATCTTTTATAAATGGAGTAAGGAACAATAAGACCTAATAAATTACGAAATATGTGCTTTCAGAATTCAGATAACCATTGAAATTTTGCCAAAATGCCAAATTGCAAAATTCTACATATTAAATTAGTATGCATAAAAATCAGTATGCAAAATTAACTAAGGTCAAAATAATTAATCTGCTAATAGTCAAACAACAAAAGTAGACATTAAACGTTTGTGAGTAGCCTCCAATTTCCAGAAGATCTTCTAAATTTCTCTAGTAATCGGTGTAACTTGTAAGTGTGAATATCTTTTACCATAATTCAATTCGTACCATTTCAAAATAAGTATAAATTCAAATTAAAAATCTATCAAAAACCCTAAAATAATCAAACAAAAAAGGCAAAATTATAAAAACTATCTAATCTATACCTCTTTTTTTAAAAAACTACCTTATATAAAAGTTTTTGCAAAAAACTACCTTATATAATACAAATCTTTGCAAAATACTACCTTTAACCTGATTTCGTCAGTTGACCGTTAACTTTGGGCTTTGACCGTCACGTGAGACGCACGTGACTCTTAAAATCCCATTTTTTTTAAATTTTTTTTTAAAAATAAATAAATAAATAAATAAATAAATAAATAAAATAAAATATAAAAAAATATTTTAAATAAAAATAGAGATAAAAACGCATGGTCGAATGAAAAAATTTTAAAAAAATGTGCTTCTAAAAAAACCGGGTATCCGTTCCGACCCGGTTTAAACAGGGTAGGAACCGGATCACAATTTTAGGTATCCGAAAAAGCAGGTACCCGGATTTCCGGATCCGGGTCGACCCAGATTAAGTCACGTGACCATCACGTGACTCTTAAAATTCGATTTTTTTTTTTAAAAAAAAAAATTTTAATAAAAAAATAAAATAAAATATAAAAAAATATTTTAAATAAAAATAGAGAGAAAAACGCATGGTTGAATGAAAAAAAAAAAGAAAAAATTTTAAAAAATTTAAAATATTTTTTAATTTTTAATTTTATTTATTTATTATTAAAAAAAAAACAGATTTTAAGAGTCACGTGCGTCTCATGTGACGGTCAAAGCCCAAAGTTAACGGTCAATTGACGAAATCAGGTTAAAGGTAGCATTTTGCAAAGATTTGTATTATATAAGGTAGTTTTTTGCAAACACTTTTATATAAGGTAGTTTTTTAAAAAAAGGGGTATAGATTGGGTAGTTTTTTTATAATTTTGCCAACAAAAAACAATCAAAATGATAGATTAAGACTAATTCTTACCAGAGAAAAATTGGAAGAGGACAACGGCAGCCAGAGTAAAATGGATTAGTGGGTTTTTAATTGGAAAACGGGGATAATGATGATAATAAATGAAATTGAGAAAAAATTAAAGAGCTTAAAGTTAGATGAAATATGGATAGCCATAGTCATGAAAGTTGGAAAAGGAGTAATCGATTGATTCAGCCGAGAAGAAGTCAGATGCAAAATGTGAAAATGATAATAAGATGGAAAGTCAGGAGTAGTAAATGGTATTTTGGGCCCTTGGCATTTGTAGACCTTGCCTACCTTTAAAACCGGGCCTGGTTGTAACTTATTACTTAAAATTATAATTGGTTATTTAAGTTTGTAAGTATCCGTTTGCTCTTAAACTAACCTCACTTCGTTTAGATGTGCGAGGCAAAATGAATCTTCGTGCTATATTATATAACAGTTTTTGCATAGAAGACAGTACATTGTGGCTAACCTTTCCCCTTTTTTCATTTATCCCCAAAAACTTCCAAACAAGCTTCTCATCAATCCCAGAAAAACGATTTTTGACCCAACAAAATATACATCAAATCCAGTGGAGGGAACACCTAACCATCCTCCTAAAATCAGACTATTAAATTCAATTTTGATCCCCTTAACCACACTCGTACAAACGCCATTGTCAAAAGAAAAGTTTGAAACAAACTCACTCTTCAATTCGGGGTACATTGGGTTACAGCAGTGTTTTGCCATCAAAGATTCCCAAAATTGATTTTGTAAGATTGCGTGAAATTGAGGAAAGAAATTGGATTCATACCATTGCTTGTCAAGTCCGAAACCAACAATCATCTCTTTGGATAACTCATCAGCACTGACTGGAACAACAACTTTTGCCCTTTTTGAAGACGATTTCTTTACTGTAGAGTCTCTCTTTCTCTTTATGCTTTCATGCACTCCAGAGGCAACCGGGGTTCTCTGTTGTTCTCTTGAAGAAGACTCAGGTGCAGTAATTAGAGGTGTTGGGTGAATGATATTTAAAGGTTTGGGTTGTTTCATCTTTGGTGTACGGATCTTAGTTCTCATGGTTATTTGATGAGTTTGTGGAGTGAAATTTTGCAGAAAATTCGGGAAGATGAAGATGAATTGGGACTCAGAGTTGATTGCGACTGAGGATGAAGGGTTTAGGGCTTAACATGTGAGAGTGTATATAATGAATGTGAGGGGACGTGTGTTTAGGTGTTTCATATTCCTTATTTAATTCATGCGTATGGACACCAAGTGTGAAATGGAAACAGATGGATTTAGTGAAGAATTATGGTGATTTAACTCCCGCTATGTTAAAGGAAATTGCTGGATAAATATATGTAAATATATTTTATGAAAATAAAATAAATGAAAATTTTATGCTACTACAGTCTGATCAAATTAAACATGCAATCATAAGAGCATTCACAGTATATGCTTTCAAATAGTGCGTACCTGATCCTTTCGATAATCGATTTTTCAATCAAGATTTTGTGGTTGATCGACCTTTTCAATTTTCATTCTGTCTTTAAGGATCACATATGTCACTCACTTCAATGCAGCTTGATCATGCCAAGTTCCAATCTCATTTTCTCATGTTGTTCCCTTGGAAGCGGTTTAGTCATGATATCTGCTATTTGCTCGTTGGTGCTTACATGCTTTAAAATAATATTTTTATTTTCAACATTATCACAATGATGCACTGGATCTTTACTCGTGAATGATGCACTGGATCTTTAGATATGCATATGGCACTAGTATTATCACAATAAATAGGAACACATTCAAACTTAATACCAAAATCTCTTAGCTGCTGTTTTATCCAAAGCATTTGGGAACAACAAGCTGCTGCTGCTACGTATTCAGCTTCGGCAGTGGATAATGCAACAGTGTTTTGTTTCTTTGAACACCATGACACTAAACATGAGCCAAGAAATTGTACCATACCTGACGTACTTTTTCTATTTATAAGATCTCCTGCATAATCTGCATCACTAAAACCTTTCAAATCATAGACATCACTTTTAGGGTAAAATAGGGACAAGTCATCCGTTCCCTTCAAATATCTTAAACTTCGTTTAACTGCAGTGAGATGTGATTATTTAAGATTGGATTGAAATCTAGCACATAAACCAACACTAAAAGCAATATCGGGTCTACTAGTAGTTAGATATAATAAAGAGCCAATCATGCCTCTATACATAGTTTGATCAATATTTGTTCCATTTGGGTCTTCATCTAATCTAACATTTGTAGCCATAGGTGTATTGTTGGTTTTAGCATTATTCAAGCCATATTTCTTGAGAAGTTCTTTTATATATTTTTGTTGGTGAGTAAAGATACCATTAGCTGTTTATTTAATTTGTAACCTAAGGAAGAAGTTTAATTCTCCTATCATGCTCATTTCAAATTCGGTGCTCATTAGGTTAGAAAATTCTTTACACGACAGTTCATTGGTGGCTCCAAAGATAATATCATCAACATATATTTGAACAACTAAAATATCCGAACCTCTATTCTTAAAGAATAAGGTTTTGTCAAATTTGCTTCTAACAAAGTCATTTTGAATCAAAAACTTTGATAGTCTTTCATACCATTGCCTAGGAGCTTGTTTCAAGCCATAAAGATTTTTATCAAGCTTGTAGACATGATCAAGACAAGAGGTATTTTCAAAGCCTGGAGGTTGTTCAACAAAAACTTCTTCATCAAGAAAACCATTTTAGAAAGCATATTTCACATCCATTTGATATAATTTAAAGTTCATGAATCCAGCAAAAGAAATTAAGATTCTTATAGCCTCTAACCTCGCTACCGGAGCAAATGTCTCGGTATAATCAATACCTTCTTGTTGATTGTATCCTTTGACCATGAGCCTTGCTTTGTTTCTTACAATTATTCCATGCTCATCTAGTTTATTCCGAAATACCCATTTCAAACCAATTACCTTTTTGTGTTTTGGTTTGGGTTCCAAGTGCCATACTTTATTTCTTTCAAATTCATTTGATTCGTCTTGCATGGCCACGATCCATTCGGAATCCTTTAGAGCTTCTTCATGATTCTTGGGCTCGAGTGATGATAGGAACGCAAAGTGTGCACAAAAGTTTCTCATTTGAGATCTAGTTTGTGTTCCTTTATTCAAATCACATATAATCAAATCAAGAGGATGATAACTTTGATATTTCCAAGGTTTGGGCACAAATTCTCTTGTGGGAACAGTAGTATGTTTTGGTACATCAGCTTGATCGTCATTCTGTTCAGCTACTGAATTAGCTTGCTCTTCTGTGGGAATAGTTGGATTGGGAACAGTCTGTTGGTTCTGAAGTACTGGTTGTTCCTGATCAAGATCGTTCCTTTCTGCCTCTTCTGGGATCAGCTGTTCACTTGCTGTTCCTTGATCTTGCATTTTCATTTCTTCTTCATCATTCTCTAGATTTGCAAGACCTATCTAAAAATTATTTGTATCCTGTTCACTTGACAAAAAGTTAGTTTCATCGAAAATTATGTGAACGGATTCTTCCACACTCATTATTCTTTTGTTATAAACTCTGTAAACCTTACTATGTGATGAGTAGCCAAGAAATACTGCTTCATTACTTCTTTCATCAAACTTCCCTATATTTCGTTTTCCATTCACATGAACAAAACAGTTGCATCCAAACACACGAAAATAGGAAATATTTTGTTTAACATCTTTAAGCAGTTCATAGGGTGTCTTTGAAATGATTGGTCTTATTAATACACGATTCAAAATATAACATGCAGTATTAATAGCTTCGGCCCAAAAATTTCTAGGTAGACCACTAGCAATTAACATGGTTCTAGCCATTTCCTCTAAAGTCTTATTTTTCCTTTCTACTACACCATTTTGTTGTGGTGTTCGTGGTGCCGAAAAATTATGACTTAATCCATGTTCATTGCAATGATTCATGAAACTTGAATTTTTGAATTCTCTTCCATGATCTGACCTTATGTGAATAATTTGATTTTTGGTAGATTTTTGTATTTTGTTAGCGAAAGAAACAAACTCATTAAAAGCTTCATCTTTACTAACTAAAAATAAAATCCAAGTAAATCTACTGTAATCATCAACAATAACAAACACATATCTTTTGCCACTACGGCTTTGTGTTCTCATAGGTCCACATAGATCCATATGTAATAATTCAAGTGCTTTAGTGGTGGTTACAATATTCTTTGATTTAAAAGATGACCTCACTTGTTTTCCTTTGGGACAAGGATCACAAATTTCATCCTTAAGGAATTTTATAGCTGGTAATCCTCTAACTAGGTCTTTTGATCTTAATGTATTAATCAATGTATAACTAGCATGACCTAGACGCTTATGCCAAAGAAGTGGGTCGTCTTCTATAACGCTTAGACACGTTAGACTGGTTTTGGGAACAGTGTCCAGGTTCACTAAATAAGTGTTCCCTTTTCTGATTCTCTCAAGAATGATGTCTCCTGTGTCATTCCTAGAAATAATGCACTTTTCAGAAGTAAAGTTCACAGAGTTACCTTTATCACAAAATTGAGAAATGCTAAGTAAGTTATGTTTCAAAATCTCGACTAAAAACACATTATCGATAGCATGGGAACATGACCTTTCAACTTTTCATTTGGCGATTATCTCACCCTTCATATCATCACCGAAGGTTACTGTTCCCCTATCATAGGCTTCAAGTGAGAGAAAATTAGATTTATCACCCGTCATGTGCTTGGAACACCCACTGTCGAGATACCATGAGCTGTTCCCCCTCACTTGGACCTGAAAAAAAATTAATGTTTAGTTACAGGAACCCAGACTTTCTTGGGTTCCTTGTCGATTTTGCATGAATCATTTTTCTTAATCTGAATGTTATCGACATAGTTTCTGTTGGAGACAGTGTACTGTTCCTTTTTGGTGCACTGGTCCTTCAGATGAACAGTTCCTCCACAGAAGGAACAGAATCTGTCACTAGGAAGATCAACGTAAGCTTTCTTCTTCTTGTTATTCTTAAAGTAATTTAGGCCTTTTGAATTTTTACTTTTGGCATCTTGAATCCATTTGGGAGTAATTTTGATTTTCCCTTTTTCTCTTGAATTTAATTCAAGCTTATCATCATTGTTACGGTTGGATTCTAGATTCAACTTTAAATTTTGAAAATCATTGCACAAATCTTTAGATGCACCATTCAATTCTTTATTCAAGCCTAATAATTTGTATTGCGATAACTCAATATTAAGAATAACATTTTCTTTTTTAATTCTCTCCATATTTTCCTTTAGAATTATGTTTTGATCCAACAAACCGAAAAATCTGTTTTGGACATCGTATCTAAAGGTGTTTATATAGGAGACATGGTCTTTGCTTACCTTGAGTTCCTTTTCTAATTGAGACACTTAACATTGCAATTTTCAAGTTTAGCTTGTGTCTCCTTTAGCAACTCAATTAATTTATTTTTACTTAAATTGGATGGATGGATAGAAAATGGATTAGAGATATGTACCTGCTTCCTTATGGGTTCCTTCTCCTTGCTTTCATGCGTAGCCATGAGACATAGGTTTGCTGTCTCTTCTTCTTCGGGAACAACAGTTTCATCATCACTTTCAATCTCTCCCCATGCAGCGATCATGGCCTTGCGAAAGTCACTCTTGTTAAAGTTTTCTTTGTTCAACGGTCTTCTTGAATCCCTTGTCTTTCCCTTGCCCTTTTCATTCTTCCACATTGGGCTATCCTTGATGAAGTGTTCGGTACTTCCACATTTGTGGCATTCAAGATTGGTTTTTGTTCTTCTTTCTTTGTTGTTTCTATGATTTGTATACCTGCTGTTCCTGAAGAACTTCTTGAATTTTCGTACCAGTAACGCAGCTTCTTCCTCATCGCATTCTGACTCGTCCTGTTCCCCAACTGCCAGGGCCAGTCCCTTGTTCCTCGAACTGTCGGCTTTTCCCAAATGTAATTCATGTGTCATTAGGGAACCAGCTAGCTCCTCTAGATTAAACTTTGTAAAATCTTTGGACTCTTGTATAGTAGTAACCTTGGCCCTCCAGCGCTCATCTTGAGGAAGGCTCCTAAGGATCTTCCTTACTTGTTCATCAGTGGGAATTATTCTTTCAAGAGAGACAAGTTCGTTTGTTATGTTGGTGAACCTTGTGAACATCTCTTTGATGCTTTCCCTTGGTTCCTTAACAAATCTTTCGTATTTAGATATTAACAAATCAATTTTGGAACGTTTGACTTCACTTGTTCCCTCATGGGTAACAGCTAGCAGGTCCCAAATCTGCTTGGCAGATTTGCACCCCATTATACGATTGTGTTCATTTGATCTGAGACCACAGTGAAGCAATTTTATTGCAAGAGCGTTTTATTCCTTTTTTTTGAAAATCTTCTTTTTCATATTCGGTTATTGGTTTGGGAACTATTTCATTGTTGGAGTTAGTAATGGTTACCTAAAAATCTCCAATATCAATGACCCTCCAAACTTGATAATTTTCTGCCTTGATGAAGATTTTCATCCTATTCTTCTAGTATGTATAGAATTTTCCATCGAACATGGGCGGTCTTTGAGTAGAATACCCTTCTTCCATTCGCTCGTTCATAATTGACATTTTCGGGAACACCAGGATTCTGCCCTCAGGGTTTCCTAATCTACTGGGAACAGGGCACTGATACCAATTGTATACTCAATTAGTAACGGGAACAGCAACAAGAGGGGGGGTGAATTGTTGTTGTTACTAATTCAAGCGTTCTTGCCATGTTTTTGCGGAATTGAATTAAGATAAATAAAGCTTGAACTTAGAGCAAAATAATAAAAGAGACAAATGATTTTTACGTGGAAACCTTCTGGGCCTAAACAGAAGGAAAAACCACGACCCCTCGGGATTTCTAAATACTCCACTATGTTTAAGGCAATTAGTTACAATTACAATAAACATCTTACTTCACTCGAAGTGAATCAACTAGGCCAATTCTTCTCTCTCAAATTGCTTTACTCAAAGCAACAAACTTAGCTTCACTAAAAGCTAAACTCCTCAATAGCTTCACTCAAAGCTATCTAATTCCCCTTAGACTCACCCGAGTCTAATTACAAGTTCTCTAAAAAACCCTTACAAAAAGGAATAAAAATCTTAAAATAAAATCAATGAGTTGCTCAAGAAAATATTATGAGTTAATTGGCAATTTTCAAAACAAAATATTTCTTGTGGATTTCCAAAAATAATCACATGAAAATAACAAAATTCATGCGTTAGATACTTAGGAATAGCCGAATTCACTAGCTATTTATAAAAGATAAAATCTCTAAGAGAATGGAATAATCTAATCCATTATTCCTTATCAAAAAGATCATGGGAGTAATGTGGATTAATCACACAGACGGTTATTTCCACAATACTTGATTAAATCAAGCATACGGTTAAAACAACAATAACCGCTGTTCCCATTTACTAATAATAGGTTCTGTTCCCTTTAAGCAGCAGTTTCTTCAACAGCAGTTCTTGTTCCAGTAATAACTGCTGGAACTTTTATGCTATTTATAGAAACGGTTAGACTTAATAAGAATGGTTACATGCTAACTAATTATAGGAATGATAACCTATTTTCTAAGATAAAGACCGGTTAAAAACAGTAATAATAGCAGAGACTTTTTCAACAACAGCTATTCCTATATTTAGCAAATCCAATATTTATTAAATATAGATCCTAAAATAAAGGATCTTTATTTAGAAACTCATACGTAAAGTAATTTTTAGAAAACGTTTTGCCCATTAACTATAATAAATAAATGCAAAAAATTAATTTCAATACATTAACTAAAAATAATAAAAATCAGAATTTATTAGTTAACGTTGGCTGACTTTAGTTTGGGAACAGTGCGCTGTCTCCAAAATCCAGTTTTGCTAGAACATCCCACCTGGAAACAGTAGACTTCTTGTCTCCATTTTACATCCCAAGTGATATACTCTTCTAATATCTTTTGAATCCTTTTGACACGTACTTTTCCATGAACTAAGCCATAGGTACTATCAATGATCATAATTACGACCGAATATCGACCTGCACATAATCTCTTAAAAACATATTTGTTTAAATAAAGTGTAGTTATCATCAAAACTCAAGAGGTCCAACAAACAAAAAAACAAAAAAAAAGTCCAACATCCATCATCCATTGCACAACATATTCAAAATTCAAAAAAGCTCTAATTTTTAGGGTTTAGTACTTACAAAACGACTCAGAACGCTTTTAAACCACATAATTCAAGAACAAAACCTTAATGATCGCAACATTTAAGGCGACAAAATCAAAAAAATTGCACCATTATACTCGACATTTAGGGCAAGAACCCAAACACCCCAATAGCTTGCATGTGCAGAATGAAAGGAGGAAAGATTAGAGAACTTACCAAAGTGATGTAAAGCAGCAATGAGGAAGAAGAAGCTTTAGCAATTGTGTACTCAACCCAGGAAGATGATGATGAAGACAGACTAAGCAAGAGTGTGTTAGGAGGGAAAATTAAGAGAGAAAGCAAATGAATCAGAAACTAACCAAATTTGGTTTTTTTATAAAAATTAATGGCCACTTAACGGAAAAAAACTTAATAAGTGTCCCGTTTGTGATTAGCAAGATATGTTGGTGGTACCATTGGAATTACGAAAAATACAGGGGTACCAAAGATAAAGTGTAATAACACAGGGGTACCATTGATAATTTCCATTACTTTTAATCAATGATTAATTACAACTTTTATATGAATAGGTGGTTGTAGGATTTATAGTACCCTCGTAAATCCCCTGTCAACCTTTTTATGTTAGCTTACTATTTATACCGAAGATAGTAAGGCCCTAGTGTTCATTAATTCGGTTTTAATGAATGGACTGCTTTAATTTTAGGAAGACATCACCAACCATTAAACTTAATTAAGAAGATATCCTATAACCCAACTAAATTTAATATTATGTAAACTCTAATAATAAAACTAGATGTAATTATCATTACTAGTTGTTTCTTTAATAAAACAAACTAAACAAAGTTCAATTAACTTTAAAACATTAACTTATACAAGAATAATTAAGTGTACCCAACAAAATTAATCTTATATAAATTTAGAAATAAGAACTAATTTACATAAATACTCAATAATAAAGTTGCATAAATTAAGGACCCATTTCAAATCTAATAAAAATAATATGCCAAGACACTAATACATGTTACTGCAAATAAATTTACTCTAAATTAAGCATGACAAAGTAGAAAGAATAAGAGAAATTCATTAAGTAAATAACTTTGACGAAATAAGAGACTTGAAAATGTTTTTCATTATCTCTTTTCTCTCTACTTCGTCTTCTATTAGTAGTATATTACATAATACTTGTGAGATGTCAATGCCTGTATATATATAGAGCTAAAAAGGAGTAAAAGATAAAATAATACAGCTCCTAGCTAGTTTTTGTAGGATAATCAAGTGTATTTCTACTTGAATTTTCGACTTTACTAAGTCGGTGTCTTTCTTGTTACTAATAAATTGTTAGCACTTTTTAAACCACTTGCCGTCTAATAGTACTTCAAACAATTAGGAAGTCAAGTTATTGTCAAATTCTCCTCTATTTTCTGATTTTCAGAATGGGGCCATAGGCGGTAGCCCTTTGGGCCTACCCTCAAAGTTGGGCATGCATGTAATTTTATACATATGTCTATTTTTTTAATTCTGCTCATTTCAAAAATTAAATTTCTTTAGAAAATGGTTTATCAAATTAAACAAAATGAACACAGGGCCTTGAGCTTTGAATTTGCCTCGATTCGGACTCTCGGACCTCCAACAGAGTCGGATGTATAGTCGGATTATTATCAAACTTTATCGTTTTGATATTGTACTAATAATTGTAAAGCATACAAAATTAAGAAAATATATTTTTCAAATACAATTAAACAAAATTAAGAAATAAACGTCCGGCTGTCATTTGCTCAAAGAGGAAAACGATTTCCTCAAGCTAAAAATAGCATAGGAATTAAAACACAAGATCCTAAATAATAGGAGATCTCAATCTTAAAAAGAATAAGTCTTAGGCTATTTTTAGGAAACCTAAAAATAGTTTTGCCAACCAATTTATTAATTAATTAAGCAATTAATTTAATTTTTAACCGTTACATCAACTTAAAAACATAAAATAATTAATTCGCAATTTTCCAGCCGATGTTTTTCTCCAGACCTGCGACGTGGGAACAGTGTACTGTCTGCATCTACAACTTTAGTCAGATTATCAACTTTGGGAACAGTAGACCGTCTGTCTACCTTTAACGTCCTAAGCACTTATCTAACTTCTTGGATATTCTAAGACACGTACAACTTCCACGAACCAAGTCATAGGCTTCATCAACGATTTCAACAAAATCGAATATTCACCGACAAAACAATCTCTAAAACATGTTTGTTTATTTAAAAGTGAAGTCATCATCAAAACCTAAGAGGCCAACAAAGACCAAAATTTATTCCGCAAAATAACTTCTAATTTTAGCCTGTCAAGGTCATACCTTACTGTTTCAAGGCCCTAACTTGTTATCTACAAAAACTCAAAAAGTTGCCATACTTTATTCAACCCCCTCTAGAGTATTCCATCACCTTCATTGATTTTTCACTTTCCACTTGACATTAGTGGCAGAGGTAAACAGCTTAGGACCAGGGTCAAAAGGAGGTGGACTCGAGTATAAGGCTCACCCCATGCTAAAGTAGAGGCATCTTCTTCTTCTTTGCTCTTTTTCTCTTTCGAGACCTCTTCTTCTAGTAGGATTGCTTGAGTTACAAAAAGTCAAAAAGTTGTCATACTCTATTCAATCTCCTTATCAACATGAGTTAAAACATTTTTTATCATTTTATCATCATCAAACTGCTCAACACACTCAATCCTCTTCTTATCAACATCACCCTCAACAACCTCAATGGAACAAATTTGTTCGACCATCAACTCTTTAGAGAACTTGGAGAAGCAAAGACAACCTTTTTTTGGGCTTCCTCCACCATATCAAGCACCACAAAGCCACAAGGGAGTATTTTATTCCCCACTTGGGTTGGAAGGTCCTTAAACACCCCACGAGGTAGCTTTGTGATACGGTCAGCAAGCTGAGTGGGTTTTTTTTCTATGGCTTGAGCTCAAAGGATAGATGTTTGGCTTTTGACATGGGCATGAGGCTTATGGAAGCCCTAAGGTCGGCAAGGGCTCCTTTAGCATCCAACTTCCAAGGGTCACTAAAAGTACGAATAGCCCTCTGGCCTTATCCTTTTAGCCCAAGTGCCTTGAATGATGGCACTCACTTGCATATTGTGGCATTTGCTCCATGGCTTCCAAGAACGAGATTTTCATCTTTAGTTGCCTTATATGCTCTAGAACTTTAGAAACTTTTCTTGTAGTTGTTTGTCCACCGCTTTGTAAGGAAAAGGTTTGGGTGGAGCATGTTGAAGCTTTAGTTTCCTTCATTCCTAGATTCTCTTTCACCTCTCTTCATCCTTCATTTTCTTTTCCCTTCCTTTATCTTTTAATACTCTTTCATCCTTCTTCTCAACATCATCAACATCTTCTTTCTCCTCTTCTCATCTCTCATGGTTCTCTATAAGCTCAGTCTCCATATGGGGCCCATTTTCCTTAGAAGATCCTTCCCCAAAATCATCCCTAGAAGCCACAATTGGATTGAAGTATGAATTTTTCGATCTTAGGAAGATCGCTTTGCATGTGCGATGGTTTGGGATGGAGTTAATGGTTTTTTGTGATGGAGGTTGAGTGGGTAGGTTAGATGGGGATGAGATAAGAATAGTAATTATTGAGCAAGGGTAGCCATCTGTGTAAGTTGGGACTCAAACAACTTTTTTTGTGTTGAAGTTGTTGCATCTGGGTCATTAGGGTTTGATTGAGAGGCTTGGTTTTGTTGAGTTAGAGAGCTCACTTGAGAGGAAAGGTAGTCCTTGTTCGGAGTAGGGTTTAGTGATGGATGTGTAGATGGGAAGCGAAGGTTGGGGTTAGCTCTTGGAACATGAAGATACATGGTTGGCTGATTCTTATTTGGCCTTTGAAAACTCCCATTGCTTGATAGCTATAGAGCACATGATTTCTTAGCTTGGGTTTGAATCAAAGAGAGGTCTAAAGGGTTGGTTTTTTTACGATTGTTGCTCATACCCTTGTTGCTTGCCCATCATAATTCACGGCCGATATACATTCTCAATTGTACACATAACCATTGTAGTTCATTACCGGAGCCCCTTCTTGATTGCAACCGCAACAATCCACCACCATTACATGCTTAGAATTAGACCCCTCCCCACAATAGGATGTATCATGGTTAATGCCCCAAAAGATTTTGCAAGAGAAAAAATTTTCCTTAGCCGATGACATATTCGAAGATAGACAACTTCTTCTCCATCATGGCTTTGATCTTTGCACTGCATGTCTAAGTTGCTTGCAAGCTTATTAGGATCAAGATTCTATTAAGAATCGTTGATAGGTAAGATCGAAATCGGTGGAATCCTATTGTAGGATTGTGTGGTCCTACAAATATGTATTAATGTGCTTTAGATTACTAATTATCAATTATATTTGTTCTCTTTTTAAGTTTTAAGGTGTAAGTAAAATTTTTTTGACTTCCTTTAAAAAGTTTTGAATAAAATAATTTTAATAATTATTTTTGAACTACAAATCAAGAAAAACTTGAATTTTATAAAGGTATTGATATAATTGTTTTAAATACATATTTATAAGTAATTGAAATATATATTATATTAATATATTTTATGATTGGAACTACCCATTTAGGATTGAATCGTTGAGTCGTTGTATCGTAGAATTGTGTTATGATCCTACCGCCTAAATTGTTTAGTTAAGTAGAATTTTGCCACATTAAGATCCTACCAATAATCCGAGTCAGTCGCCTGCTTTTGGATCATAAGATCATAGAATCGTAGATCAAAATTGGGATTCTGGTAACTATGGCTATTTATGTCAATCATGCGCCTAGGTAGTTTGCTACCCCTTACTCCTCCTTAAGAGTTATTCTTTGTAACTACTTCGATCTTTGCCTTGACTTGGTTGCACGAGATCTTAGAAAGTTGACCACCTACAGTAGAGTCTATGAGAGCTTTGGAAGAGTCGTTGAGCCCATCGTAGAAGAAGGTGTTTAGATGGTTCTTCTCGTATTCATGATGTGGGCACGTTTCTATCATTCTCTTGAACCTACTCCAAGTAGCACTAAGGCGCTCATCATCCTCTTAAGTAAATGACGCGATCCTTTTACTTTAATCTTGTGTTCGAACTATAGGATAAAATCTTTTTAAGAAAGTGGTCTTCAGAGTAGCCCATTGTAACACCCCAGAATTTCCGATCCCTTAACGAAACCAAAACCGTAAAGGACGGGTGGAAATTCGGGTGTTACATAAAAGAAAAGGAAAAGAATTTCGTTAAATGTTAATATTAACTTTAAAAAGGTGAGTGAAAATTTCGGCAGCATCTGCCTTAAAATTGTGCGCCTTTGTAGAAAAACAAAAGTTATTTAGAAGCTAATAAAGTAAAGGCACCAACGGCCTATCAAAACTATGTCACGGCGGAATGATTCGTCGCCGGCTTCTCAAATCAACATGCCAAGCATGGATCGCAGTTCCAGTGTTGACGTTTGCGTTTTAAAAAGACTTAACTCCTTAAAACCATACAGATTTATAAACTACGCAGCGGAAATAAAAATATACGAGGGAGGACACAAGGCCTCATAACAAAACATATACAACCAAAGTTTACAAAAGATAAAAAGAGCTACAAAATCGAAAGATAGCAGTATGACACAGGTTATGCTTCGCCCTCATCACTCTCCCCAAATGCAATGCAATGCAAAAGAAGCTCTAGTACCTGCTACGCCTGTCTATGATCCTGCTGCTGCTCGACATTAGACCAAAGGCCAATGTGTCATAGCAGGACACTTATAGAAAGTCATCAACAATCAAACATAAACACAAACACATACACGTTAGTAACTAGCATCAAATATAATAAGGCCAACTACTAGATAACATTATATTATAAAACAACATAAGATGATTTCATAAGACGCAGGCACAGATAGTAACCGTTTATCGGCCACTTATACTTCTTAATTTCATTACGTGCTTTCCAACCCGAACCATGTGTTCTTGGGTTGAATGCTGGTCTTCACGCTCCTCTTTTCAAACATAAACTCTTGCAAAACACGTATACTTCAACTCGACCATGGCATTAACAGAATACCTAACACATGACCTTATAGAGCTTGTCTATCTTAAGGTAAGTGTGATCATAGTCTATAATACCCTTGAGGTAACTAAACATAGGCACATTTCTTACTAGCATAAACTATTCTATCAATAAGTAGATGTTCTTTCAATGAGTAAATATTCTTTCAAAGAGTAAACGTTCTATCATTGTGTAAGCTTTCTATCAAAGAATGAACCTTCTATCATTAAATAATTTTCGATAAATGAATAAACTTTCTATCACTGAATAACTTTCTATCAGTGGATCTTTCTCTACTTCCTGGCATAGTGACACGGCCAAGGGCGTTATCGGCCATCCGGCGCCCATGGCAAAGTTTGAGCTCATGCCCCCTCTAGCTGACCCTCTCGGGTCCTACCTTCGCGAAAAACTAACACACTGGGGTACTAAACCAGTGAAGAGGCCACCATATTGGGGTTTGCAAGGCCCGCATGGTTACACCTCGGTCAAGGGGCGGTATCGGCCATCCGGCGCCCAATGACCCAAGCATGCTCATACCCCCCTTACGGTGGTCCCGTTGAACCTCACCTACGGGACTACTAAATCAACCGGACATAATCCAGTTGAGTCACGCCAGCTAATCATAATCTAATACTTTATCAGATGGGAATAGCTTCCACTTTCGACTATTAATGAGCGCCCTGGGATAGCAGCACGCCAAAACCCACTGAGCCAGTCAACAAAATATGAAATCCACCTATAAAGGAGTCATTCTAACTCCAATTAAGGCATAATCTAATTCTTAAATAAATAAGTGGGTGGTTCCCGCCTTCTATTAACACTCTCATTCTCTAAACTATTCTAAGCGCAAGGATTTCATAGTCGATAGCTCTTCATATAAAGTGTACTCACTAGTACCTCATAGTTTTGATACAATGCACACTATCACAATAAACAATAATGTCTTAAAGAAAATTGCATATAAGGGTTAGTTACCACGTGTACGTACCTGTAAGCGTCACTGCACAATCTAAAGTCACAAAATCACCCTAACTAAGGCTCTACTTTCCTCTTACGAAATGGGAACCTATATAAGTTATGAGTAGAACTAATAAGTTCCATTAACTACTTTGACATACCAAACTAAATAACAAAGTAACTGCTATCACCCATTCAACATGAGTTTCCGATGACTCTAGCACGCACACAACTCATTCAATACAAGTCACAATCATCAACTCAACACAACATAAGTCTTTCCATCAATTTAAAGTAGAAGTATGTGTGAATAGTTTCTTTACATTAACTAATTTTGAGCATATCAGCTCGCGTTACCCAAAAATAACTAATCACAAATAAATCTTACAATTTTAATATAACATTAATATAACGATAAGGCAAATCTTAGAGTTATCATATCGGGATATCATTTGTTACATTCTCCAAAGCTATTAAGAAATATAGTCAAAACAACACGACAAATTACTTTAGCAACCATCAACGATAAGCTGACATTATGCTCTTGGCTTACTAATATCATGTATCTATAACTTTAATAACAACCTAATAAGGGTGTATTTGTAGTTCACAACAATCAAACCACAACAATTAGTAACTATTATTCCCAATTTAATCAATCAAAATCATTTTCATAGTCAACCAAAATAATCACCATTACTAATTATCACAACAATAACCAATCGACTAGGTCTTAAAACAACTTTTAAGGTTATTTAGTCAATCATCACACCACCAATATATAGTATAAACACACATTATTAGTGATTTCATCTCTAAATTCAAACCCTAGTCCTTTCATGTTCAAAGATGACACTTTTTACCATTATTGATAGCAAGAATCAATAAAACTAATACACCACCAAAATGTAAAATGAAAGCCCACACCATTTCTAATTTCAAAGATAACACCTTTAATTATTACTCATAGTAAGATGCAAAGAAACTAACACACAACCAACATACAACTCATAATTTCTAATCATACTTTAAACCCTAAGTCATAAATATGTTCCATTCATCAATCACACTCTTACCCACAAAAAGATTCAATGAAAATAACACAAAAAATCAACATCACACTCATAAACTTCATAAAACTTTTAATTGAAAATAAGAAGAATCAATTGGGAGAAAAGGAGATGGCTTACAAAGTTCAAACTAGTAAAAAAAGGGTGAGGAGGTGGATGAAGGTTGTGGTGGTTCAAAGGTCCAACGCAGCCTAGCTGCTGACCACGGGCTGCACGACGCCCTAGCTGCTGGTGGGGAAGCGGCGCTGCTGCTACCATGAGGAGTGAGGGAGAAGGGAAGGCGTGCCTGGCTGCTGCAGGGGAAGGGAAACGTGGCCTGCTACTGGTGCTGGTGGTCACGGAGGAGGCGGTAGCTGGTGGTTTTGTAAACTGTGAGGGAGAGGGGATTGAGAGAAGAGGAGAGGTAAGAGAAGGGAGTGACGGCTTGTTTTGGGGCATCAAGGGTTTCATTCCCTTTTATCATTATTATTATTATTATTATTATTATTATTATTATTATTATTATTATTATTATTATTATTATTACGGATATTTCATGATATACCACTGAGTTTCTTCGAAATTCACCATATACCACACGAAATTTTCTAATTCACCATATACCATTGAGTTTTCGTCCGTTAGCACAGAATACCATCAATGACAACTGCCGTTAGTGTGCCGTTTGTGGTAAATTAATAATTCACCATATACCATTTACTTTTTTTATTTGCATCAAATACCATTTTTTTAAAAAATATACATGTTGGAATTATGATAAACAAAAGAAGTGTCATACAAACCAAGTAGTTAACATTTTGTTTAAAAACAACTTGACAATAAACAATGTTCACAAAAAAATGACACTCATCTGTGAGGATTGAGGTAGTGAGGATTGAGGTTGTGAGGGTTGAGGTTGTGAGGATTGAGGTTGTAAGGGTTGAGGTTTTGAATCTCCCGGAAAAAACTCATTTGCTGCTGGGGTAGCAAACACTCTTACATATTCAATTCCATCATCATCAACATTCAAAACAGGGACCTCTACAGCCACAGTATATGCCTGCTGGGTCAAAAGCTGCTCCTCAGCTTCTGCTTCTTCTGCCATCCTTTTGTTCTCTTCCTCCATTAGCCTAATATTTTCAGCCCTGTTCTTCAAAGTTTTTGCCCAACTAGCTTCTGCATACTGAAACACAAGGGAGGGTGTTTCTGTCTCTTCTATAAACACTTCAATTTCACTATTCCCTTCATTCCACTCCCATATTTTTAACATTGCCCCATCATTAAATAACTCTAACTTACGATTTATTCTAGGTTTAGTGACAAACAGGGTGAAGTATTTAGGGAGATATACATTCTGTTTCACTGAATCCTCAAACATATACTCAACTAACTCCATTAAATTGGTCTTATCAGTGTCATCCACCCTCACATCAAAAGTACCCCTTGGAGCACGAACTAACAACCACAATGTACTCATCCTAACAACAACATTTACCAACAAAACATTACATCACAATCCAAATTATAAATTGCATAAAAAACAAAAACACATCACTTTAGCATAATTCAAATTCGCATGCAACTTATCACACTTAACCCTAACCCTAACTCAATTTTGCAAAAAAAATACAAAATCAAAACTCGAAATGCAAATGGATAAGGATAGGTACCTTGCGTATGCTTAATCCACCGAATTAGCGAACTTTGTGCGAAATTCAGTCACGACCACTTGTGTTTGGATTCTAAATCACTTCACAAACTTGCAATTCACTTTACACAAATCGATTTTAAGGATTTTAAGGATTTTTGATGGATTTTAAGGGTTTTAGATCAATGTAGACGAATACAAAGTTTCTTGAATGGAGAAGAGGAAAGATGGAGGATCAGTTTTTTGAAGAAATACGTTGTGTTTGGGGAAGTCAAGCCTAACAATGGGGCCTGTTGAATGCGTAAGGGCATACTGGTAATTTACCACAAACGGCACACTGATGGCAGTTGTCATTAATGGTATTCTGTGCTAACGGACGTAAACTCAATGGTATATGGTGAATTAGAAAATTTCGTGTGGTATATGGTGAATTTCGAAGAAACTCAGTGGTATATTAAGAAATACCCGTTATTATTATTATTATTATTATTATTATTATTATTATTATTATTATTATTATTATTATTATTACTTAATCTGGATTAATTTTCTTGCGAGGCTCAACTAAGAGACTCAACTTTGTGTACTCACATGTATAAATAAAATAATAATTTTGATTCAAACCTCTTTATTTTAGAGGTCGCAATCGTATTTTTAATATAATTATATGTTAATATTTAAATTCGTGTATAAAAGTAATTTATTAAAACTACTTCTAAATTGATTTAATATAATTATAAAAACCCCAAAAGTCATTAAAATATTAATTAATAACGTTAAAAAATCTCAAGGTATTACACCCATGTGCTGATGAAGTTTGGCTCAAGGACTTTAAACCAATCCTTAGCATTGGTGACCAGATCTAGGTGGATAAGGTGTGTAGACTCAATTAGGAACGGGAACAGCAACAAGAGGGGGGTGAATTGTTGTTGTTACTAGTTTAAGCGTTTTTGCCCTGTTTTTGCGGAATTGAATAAAATAAATGAAGCTTAAACTTAGAGCGAAATAATTAAAAGAGACAAACGATTTTTACGTGGAAACCTTCTAGGCCTAAATAGAAGGAAAAACCACGACCCTACGGGATTTCTAAATTCTCCACTATGTTTAAGGCAACTCGTTACAATTACATTAAACATCTTACTTCACTCAAAGCGCATCAACTAGGCCAAATCTTCTCTCTTAAATTGCTTCACTCAAAGCAACAAACTTAGCTTCACTAAAAGCTAATTCTCACCACTAGCTTCACTAGAAGCTTTCTCCTTAGCTTTACTCAAAGCTAATCTCTTCTCTAGCTTCATTAAAAGCTATCTAATTTCCCCCTTAGACTCACCCGAGTCTAATTACAAATTCTCTCAAAAACCCTTACAAAGGATAAAAATTCTCTAAAAATAAAATCAATGAGTTGCACAAGAAAATATTATAAATTAATTGGCATTTTAAAAACAAAATTTTCTTGTAAAAATTCTCCCAAAATTACGTATGATTTAATGGCTCATACTAAGGCGAGTTTTGAAGAATAACCGAGCCCACTATTTATAGAGCTAAAATCCCTAAGAATAAGGAATATTCCAATCCATTATACCATTATCAAAAGATCATGGGAGTAATGTGGATAAAACAACCATACGGTTATTTGATTAAGTCAAACCAGACAGAAATAACCGCTGTTCCCATTTGCCTTAAAATAACTTTTGTTCCCTTTAAGCAGCAGTTTCTTCAATAGCTGTTTCTGTTCCAGTATTAATTGCTGGAACGTGTTTGCTATAAATAGAAACGGTTATGCTTATTACGAATGGTTACTTGCTAACTTGTAGGTATAAAGACGGTTAAGAATGATAGCTAAGACCCATTCAACAACAACTAATTCTATTTTTAGTAAATCCAATATTTACTAAAAATAGATCCTAAAATAAAGGATCTTAGAAAATAAGGACGTTAATTCATTTTATTTAAGAAAAACGATTTGCCAATTAATTTTAATAAATTACTACTGCAACAAATTAATTTTATTAAATACATTAACTAAAAATAATACTTAAAATATAATAACCAGAATTTTCAGTTAACGTAGGCTGACTGCAGTTCAGGAACAGTGAGCTGTTTCCAGAATCCAGTTTTGCTAGAACATCCAACTTAGGAACAATAGACCTGCTGTCTCCATTTTACATCCCAAGCGATATACTTCTTCTAACATCCCTTGAATCCTTTTGACACGTGCATTACCATGAACTAAGCCATATGTACTATCAACGATCACAATTAATCGGATATCGACCTGCACACATACTCTAAAAACATATTTGTTTAAATAAAGTGTAGTCATCATCAAAACTCAAGAGGTCCAACAAATTCCCCCTTTTTGATGATGACAAACTTTTAAACAAACTTAAAATAAAATTAGAGTAAAATCAATATTATAGAGCATGTCAGAGATTAAAACAACTCTACATAACTTAGTAAATTAACTCGTTACAATTTAATTTACCAAGCAATCATAGCAACACAGTTTACTCCATATAGTATAAAAACACAATATAAAATATATGTTTTTAAATAGTTTCCAAAAATAGTTAACATAAATCACTAAGTATTTCAAATGTAATAACTTTGAATCAGAACAATTAATCATATAATCAGAGCATATATCTTATACTCCTATCAACAGAACATTCAAAACAATTATTAGAACAATTCATCATCAGAGTCATCAGAGCAACAGTTCATCAAATAATTTCTATTATCAGAGCAATATAAATCAATCTTGATCATAAGTATCAGAGCATTAAGCATTAACAAAAGGTGTTAACTATATACTGACAATAGATTAACTATACTTTGACAATCACAGCAAAATCAGCAAGCAATAAACAAGCAATAAACAATCATCAGCAGCACATAGCCAAACAGCCTTAGATCATGAATCATAACCTTAATCCTAAAGTCCAACATAATAGATATTATCAGAGCTAAGCATACTCAAGCATTATTTAAGTTTGTGTCAAATATTCCCCCTTTTGACATCATTCAAAAAGAATTGGAGCAATCAAACCACAGCACTAAGCATATAAACATAGTCAAAGAGAGAATGAGGATGCACAAAGTAAAAAGCAATAACAATGAATGCAAACAAGATCAGCTATGATTAATCGTCACAGATAGTTAGTAGCATAAAGGAAATTGTTCAACAAATTATCATTATTAAAGGATGTACCTCAGCTGGTACAATTGAAAAGCAAGAAAAGATTGTTTGATGATAGTGATGGTTGCAACAAATAAGAAAAGATATCAGGAAGAACTAGGATGCAGGAGCTTC
Organism: Amaranthus tricolor; assembly: GCF_026212465.1. Taxonomy (NCBI): domain Eukaryota; kingdom Viridiplantae; phylum Streptophyta; class Magnoliopsida; order Caryophyllales; family Amaranthaceae; genus Amaranthus; species Amaranthus tricolor. The sequence continues at coordinate 18,347,471 of NC_080060.1, read as the reverse complement.
ATCATCTATGTATTCTGTTTCCACCTCCACTGTGTCAAGCTTGGCCCCCAAACGTGCTTCCATTTGGTCCATTTGAGCAGAGAGTGAGGCTATGGAGACACGAATTTCATCTTTAAAAACAAGGAAGCTTGTCTGTAATTCTGTGAGTTTTAGGAGAATGGAGTATAGAGGGGCTGTAGGAACTACAGTGTCACCTAAACCTAGATTTGGTGATGTGTGTACTGGTGGTGGTGATGATGGTATAGGTGACTGTGGTGGTGAAGATGGTTGAATTGGTGATTGTGTGGCAGGTTTAGGTGAGGAAGGATGGCTTGGTTCATCTGTTGTGTATGAGGCTGAGTCATCATCAATAATAACAACATGTTTCTTTCCTTTGGAAGCTAGCCTACGACTCTTCCTAAGGTTTGAACCGGGTAAAGAACTCTCCTCATCTTTTTCTTCTTCCTCCTCCACAGCATCCTCCACAGGTTCCTTCTCAACTTCCCCCTTACATGAATTTTCCTACTGTTCCTCTTCAGAATGCCCCTCTGCCTTCTCAGTGGCAGAGAGAACAGGCTCCTGTTCCTCCTTATTTACTTCCTCCTCCTCAACTTTTTCTTCATTTTCTTCTTCATTGGTGCCCTCAGATTGTTCAAAAATATTCTCAAGAGTCCCATTTTCATTTAATCTTAGATGCAAGTTGTTCAAACACTTAACACCTACTTTGTTGTTTGGACCCATGGGATAATTTGGACCATCAAGAGGAACACCCAACTTCATAAATATCCAAGTTAACAATCCACCATATCCTAACACATTACGCTTAAAAATACAATCATTCAAGTGAGAGATCATCAAAGAGGGAAAATTAATCTTGATGTTATTAGCCATACAATATATTAACGTAGCATCCCTTAAACTAACCTCACTTCTTTTAGATGTGCGAGGAAAAATAAATCGTCTTGCTATATTGTATAACAACTTGTGCATAGGTGACAACACATTGTGACTAACCTTTCCTCTTTTCTCTTTTATCCCTAGAAACTTCCAAACTACCTTCTCATTTATCCCAGAAAAATTGATTTCTGATCCAACAACATATATATCAAATCCAGTGGAGGGAACACCTAACCACCCTCCTAAAATCAAACTATTAAATTCAATTTTAATCCCCTTAACAACACTAGTACAAACGCCATGGTCAAAAGAAAAATTTGAAATAAACTCGCGCATCAAGTTGGGGTACATTGGGTTGCAACAGTGTTCTGCCATTAAAGATTCCCAACATTGATTTTGCAAAATGGCGTGAAATTGAGGAAAGAAATTAGATTCATACCATTGTTTGTCTAGCCCGAAACCAACAATCATTTCTTTGGATATCTCCTCAGCATTAACTGGAACAACAACTTTTGCCCTTTTTGAAGATGATTTCTTTACTGTAGAGTCCCTCTCTCTCTTTTTGGTTTCATGCACTCCAGAGGCAACCGGGGTTTCCTGTTGCTTTCTTGATGAGGACTCAGTTTCGGTAATGAGAGGTGTTGGATGGATGATTTGTAGAGGTTTGGGTTGCTTCATCTTTGGTGTTTGGTTCTTGGTTTTCATGGTGGTTTAAAGAATCAAGAAAGGGAAAAGCAAGATTGAAGACGGTTTTGGGAGTGAAATGCAATTGATGATGAAATGAAGGATTTGACGTGAGAGAGTGGCTTTAATAAGTGTGAGGTGACGGTTACTTTAATGAGTTTTGGTGCTTCATTGTTCTTATTTAGGTATATGGACACAGAAAGTGAAATGGAAACAGACTAGTTTAGTGAAGAACTATGATGATTTAACTCCCGCTATTTTAATGGAAATTGCTGGGTAAATATATATATTAAATATTATGGAAATTTTTTATGAAAATGAAAAATAAATGGAAATTTTATGCTACTATAATCTGAACAAATCAAAGAAGCAATCATATGAGCATTCACAGTATATACTTTTAAATGGTGCGTACCTGATCCTTTCGATAATCGATTTTTCAATCAAGATTTTGTGGTTGATCGACCTTTTCAATTTTCATTCTGACTTTAGGAATCACATATATCACTCACTTCAATGCAGCTTGATCATGCCAAGTTCCAATCTCATTTTCTCATGTTGTTCCCTTGGAAGCGGTTTAGTCATGATATCTGCTATTTGCTCGTTGGTGTTTACATGCTTGACAATAATATTTTTATTTTCAACATTATCCTTAAGAAAATGATGCCTAATGTGGATGTGTTTTACTCGTGAATGATGCACTGGATCTTTAGATATGCATATGGCACTGGTATTATCACAATAAATAGGAACACATTCAAACTTAATACCAAAATCTCTTAGCTGCTGCTTTATCCATAGCATTTGGGAACAGCAAGCTGCTGCTGCTACGTATTCAGCTTCGGCAGTGGATAATGCAACAGTGTTTTGTTTCTTGGAACTCCATGAAACTAAACATGAGCCAAGAAATTGTACCATACCTGACGTACTTTTTCTATTTACCAGATCTCTAGCATAATCTGCATCACTAAAACCTTTCAAATCATAGACATCACTTTTAGGGTAAAATAAGGACAAGTCATCTGTTCCTTTCAAATATCTTAAAATTTGTTTAACTGCTGTGAGATGTGATTCTTTGGGGTTGGACTGAAATCTAGCACATAAACCAACACTAAAAGAAATATCGGGTCTACTAGCAGTTAGATATAACAAAGAACCAATCATGCCTCGATACATGGTTTGATCAATAGTTGTTCCATTTGGGTCTTCATCTAATCTAACACTTGTAGCCATAGGTGTATGGTTGGTTTTAGCATTGTTTAGTCCATATTTCTTAAGAAGTTCTTTGATGTATTTTTGTTGATGAATAAAAATACCATTTTCAGTTTGTTTAATTTGTAACCCAAGGAAAAAGTTTAGTTCTCCCATCATACTCATTTCAAATTCATTACTCATTAGGTTAGCAAATTCTTTACACAACAGTTCATTGGTCGCACCGAAAATAATATCATCAACATAAATTTGAACAACTAAAATATCATAACTTTTATTCTTAAAGAATAAGGTTTTGTCAATTTTTCCTCTTACAAAGTTATTTTGAATCAAAAACTTTGATAGTCTTTCATACCATTGCCTAGGAGCTTGCTTCAAGCCATATAAAGCTTTGTCAAGCTTGTAGACATGATCAGAACAAGAGGTATTCTCAAAACCTGGGGGTTGTTCAACAAAAACTTCTTCATCAAGAAAACCATTTAAGAAAGCACATTTCACATCCATTTGATATAATTTAAAGTTCATAAATGCAGCAAAAGAGATTAAAATTCTAATAGCCTCTAACCTTGCTACCGGAGCAAATGTCTCGGTGTAATCAATACCTTCTTGTTGATTGTATCCTTTGACCACGAGCCTTGCTTTGTTTCTAACAATTATTCCATGCTCATCTAGTTTATTCCGAAATACCCATTTCAAACCAATTACCTTTTTGTGTTTCTGTTTGGGTTCCATGTGCCATACTTTATTTCTTTCAAATTCATTTAATTCATCTTGCATGGCTACAACCCATTCGGAATCCTTTAGAGCTTCTTCATGATTCTTGGGCTCGAGTGATGATAGGAACGCAAAGTGTGCACAAAAGTTTCTCATTTGAGATCTAGTTTGTGTTCCTTTATTCAAATCACTTATAATCAAATCAAGAGGATGATAACTTTGATATTTTCAAGGTTTGGGCACAAATTTTCTTGTGGGAACAGTAGCATGTTCTGGTTCATCAGCTTGATTGACATTCTGTTCAGCTACTGGATCAACTTGCTCGTCTGTGGGAACAGCTGGATTGGGAACAGTCTGTTGGTTCTGAAGTACTAGCTGTTCCTGATCAAGATCGTTCCTTTCTGCCTCTTCTGGGATCAGTTGTTCACCTGCTGTTCCTTGATCTTGCATTTTCATTTCTTCTTCATCATTCTCTAGATTTGCAAGACCTATCTTAAAATTATTTGTATCCTGTTCACTTGACAAAAAGTTAGTTTCATCGAAAATTATGTGAACGGATTCTTCCACACTCATTGTTCTTTTGTTATAAACTCTATATGCCTTACTTTGAGATGAATAGCCAAGAAATACTGCTTCATCACATCTTTCATCAAATTTACCTATATTTGGTTTAACACCTTTAAGCAATTCATAGGGTGTCTTTGAACTGATTGGTCTTATTAATACACGATTCAAAATATAACATGCAGTATTAACAACTTTGGCCCAAAAATTTCTAGGTAGACCACTAGCAATTAACATGATTCTAGCCATTTCCTCTAAAGTTCTATTTTTCCTTTCTACTACACCATTTTGTTGTGGTGTTCGTGGTGCCGAAAAATTATGACTTAATCCATGCTCATTGCAATAATTCATGAAACTTGAATTTTCGAATTCTCTTCCATGATCTGACCTTATGTGAATAATTTGATTATTGGTAGATTTTTGTATTTTGTTAGCGAAAGAAACAAACTCATTAAAAGCTTCATCTTTACTAACTAAAAATAAAATCCAAGTAAATCTACTGTAATCATCCACAATAACAAACACATATCTTTTGCCACTATGACTTTGTGTTCTCATAGGTCCACATAAATCCATATGTAATAATTCAAGTGGTTTAGTAGTGGTCACAATATTCTTTGATTTAAAAGATGACATCACTTGTTTTCCTTTGGCACAAGGATCACAAATTTCATCCTTAAGGAATTTTATAGCTGGTAATCCTCTAACTAGGTCTTTTGATCTTAATGTATTAATCAATGTATAACTAGCATGACCTAGACGCTTATGCCAAAGAAGTGGGTCTTCTTCTATGACACTTAAACATGTTAGACTGGTTTTGGGAACAGTGTCCAGGTCCACAACATAAGTGTTCCCTTTTCTGATTCCCTCAAGAACGGTGTCTCCTGTGTCATTCCTAAAAATAATGCACCCTTTTTGAAGTAAAGTTCATAGAGTTACCTTTAACGCAAAATTGAGAAATACTTAGTAGATTGTGTTTTAAATTCTCGACTAAAAAAAAACATTGTCAATGGCATGGGAACATGACCTTCCAACCTTTCCTTTGGCGATTATCTCACCCTTCATATTGTCACCGAAGGTTACTGTTCCCCCATCATAGGCTTCAAGTGAGAGAAATTTAGATTTGTCACCCGTCATGTGCTTGGAACACCCACTGTCGAGATACCATGAGCTGTTCCCCCTCACTTGGACCTGAAAGAAATAAATTGTTAGTTACAGGAACCCAGGCTGTCTTGGGTTCTTTGTCGATTTTACAAGAATCTTTTTTCTTAATCAGAATGTTATCGACATAATTTCTGTTGGAGACAGTGTACTGTTCCCTTTTGGTGCACTGGTCCTTCAGATGGCCAGTTCCTCCACCGAAGGAACAGATTCTGTCTCTAGGGAGATCAACGTAAGCTTTCTTTTTCTTGTTATTCTTAAAGTAATTTAGGCCTTTTGAATTTTTACTTTTGGCATCTTAAATCTATTTGGGAGTAATTTTGATTTTCCCTTTTTCTCTTGAATTTAATTCAAGTTTATCATTATTGTTACGGTTAGGTTCTAGATTCAACTTTAAATTTTGAAAATCATTGCACATATCTTTAGTAGATGCATCATTCAATTCTTTATTCAAGCCTAATAATTTCTATTGCGACAACTCAATATTAAGAATAACATTTTCCTTTTTAATTCTCTCCATATTTTCCTTTAGAATTATATTTTGGTCCAACAAACCAAAAAATCTGTTTTGGACATCGTATCTAATGGTGTTTATATAGGAGACATGGTCTTTTCTTACCTTGAGTTCCTTTTCTAATTGGAGACACTTAACATTACAATTTAGCTTGTGTCTCCTTTAGCAACTCTATTAATTTATTTTTACTAAATTTGGATGGATGAAAATAAAATGAGTTAGAAATATATACCTGTTGCGGGTTTGAGAACAATTTCATTGTTGGAGTTAGTAGTGGTTACCTCAAAATCTCCAATTTCGCTTACTCTCCAAACTTGATGATTTTCCGCTTTGATAAAGATCTCCATCCTATTTTTCCATTATGTATAGAATTTTCAATTGAACATGGGTGGTCTTTGAGTAGAATACCCTTCTTCCATTCGCTCGTTCATAATTGACATTTTCGGGAACACCAGGATTCTGCCCTCAGGGTTTCCTGATCTACTGGGAACATGGCTCTGATACCAATTGTAGACTCAATTAGGAATGGGAACAGCAACAAGAGGGGGGTGAATTGTTGTTGTTACTAGTTTAAGCGTTTTTGCCCTGTTTTTGCGGAATTGAATAAAATAAATAAAGCTTAAACTTAGAGCGAAATAATTAAAAGAGACAAACGATTTTTACGTGGAAACCTTCTAGGCCTAAATAGAAGGAAAAACCACGACCCTACGGGATTTCTAAATTCTCCACTATGTTTAAGGCAACTCGTTACAATTACATTAAACATCTTACTTCACTCGAAGCGCATCAACTAGGCCAACTCTTCTCTCTTAAATTGCTTCACTCAAAGCAACAAACTTAGCTTCACTAAAAGCTAATTCTCACCACTAGCTTCACTAGAAGCTTTCTCCTTAGCTTTACTCAAAGCTAATCTCTTCTCTAGCTTCATTAAAAGCTATCTAATTTCCCCCTTAGACTCACCCGAGTCTAATTACAAATTCTCTCAAAAACCCTTACAAAGGATAAAAATTCTCTAAAAATAAAATCAATGAGTTGCACAAGAAAAATATTATAAATTAATTGGCATTTTAAAAACAAAATTTTCTTGTAAAAATTCTCCCAAAATTACGTATGATTTAATGGCTCATACTAAGGCGAGTTTTGAAGAATAACCGAGCCCACTATTTATAGAGCTAAAATCCCTAAGAATAAGGAATATTCCAATCCATTGTACCATTATCAAAAGATCATGGGAGTAATGTGGATAAAAGAACCATACGGTTATTTGATTAAGTCAAACCAGACAGAAATAATCGCTGTTCCCATTTGCCTTAAAATAACTTCTGTTCCCTTTAAGCAGCAATTTCTTCAATAGCTGTTCCTGTTCCAGTATTAATTGCTGGAACGTGTTTGCTATAAATAGAAACGGTTATGCTTATTACGAATGGTTACTTGCTAACTTGTAGGTATAAAGACGGTTAAGAATGATAGCTAAGACCCATTCAACAACAACTAATTCTATTTTTAGTAAATCCAATATTTACTAAAAATAGATCCTAAAATAAAGGATCTTAGAAAATAAGGACGTTAATTCATTTTATTTAAGAAAAACGATTTGCCAATTAATTTTAATAAATTACTACTGCAAAAAATTAATTTTATTAAATACATTAACTAAAAATAATACTTAAAATATAATAACTAGAATTTTCAGTTAACGTAGGCTGACTGCAGTTCAGGAACAGTGCGCTGTTTCCAGAATCCAGTTTTGCTAGAACATCCAACTTAGGAACAGTAGACCTGCTGTCTCCATTTTACATCCCAAGCGATATAATTCTTCTAACATCCCTTGAATCCTTTTGACACGTGCATTCCCATGAACTAAGCCATAGGTACTATCAACGATCACAATTAATCGGATATCGACCTGCACACAATCTCTAAAAACATATTTGTTTAAATAAAGTGTAGTCATCATCAAAACTCAAGAGGTCCAACAAGGTGCATTCCTACGTAATCTAGGCTCTTGTGGCATGAAGGGATGAGACCATATGTGTCAGAAAAATGCCTCTAGGTGTTGGCGAAAACCCTCGTATGCATAAAAAGAGTGGGGTGCAGAAACCCGTTCTCGTACGTAATTTTTGTATCGCCTTGGGCTTCCCCTTTCTCGTATGCATATAAAGAGTGGGGTGCAGAAACCCTTCCTCGAAGATGGGTCGTTCTTCCACACGGATGCACATAAGTTAGGTTGTGGTCCAGTCGTTTTTGTTGTATATTGATTTTTCTGGTAAATGAAAAAATCTTTTATTTGCCAAAAAGAGTTATATATAAAATTTAATGTGTAAAAATTTAGTAATGAACGTATAAAGGGCATGAAGGTAAAATTAATGTTATGATTAATATTCTTATTAAACTAAGGTAGTTACCACCTAAGTTGGTCAAAATGAAAGACAAAGTCAACTTATAGTAATAAAAATGTGATGTACTTGTGTGAAATTATCTAAGTATTGATTGAATGTGTAACAGGTTTTTTTTTCTTAATCTTAAATATTTTGACAATTCAATTATCGTTTCGTTTTATTATTTCTAATGCCGTTTTGAAATTTATTCCAATCATTTTTAAGTTCTTGATTTTTTTTATTTCTCTTAGAATAAAATATTAGGTTTAAATTATAAGTTTTTTTTTTTATATTAGGTAATTTCATATTTTTTCTCTCTCGGTTTAATAATTATATTGTATTTTAAATATTAAGTTTAGCTAAATTACCTATAATAACTTAATCTTTTTATTTCATATATTATTTTATGATAAACTAATAATAATAATAACAATAGTAATAATAATAATAATAATAATAATAATAATAATAATAATAATAATAATAATAATAATAATAATAATAATGATAATAATAATAATAATAATAATAATAATAATAATAATAGTAATAATAATAATAATAATAGTAATAATAATAATAATAATCACTAGTGGAAAACACCTCATTTGCTGCGGTTTTTTTTGCCATTATTTGCTGCGGTTTTGGCCCCCAGCAATTGTGATAGCAACAAATAGCCTATTTTAAATGCTGCGGTTATAAACCGCAGCAAAAAATTGCATTAATTGCTGCGGTCAGAGGCAAAACCGCAGCAAAAAGTGTGTGTTAATTGCTGCGGTCATTGGGAGAAACCGCAGCAAAATAAATTGGCCCATTAATTGCTGCGGTCGTTGCGAAACCGCAGCAAATAGAATATTTTTTTTTTTTCCTTTTTATCCTTTTAATAATGCAATAATAATACAATCACAAATAATCAACATTAATCTCTTTGTAATAATAAACTCTCGCTCGTATATATAATATAATATTATGTACGTACATATATATATATATATATATATATACATTAAAGTATAAAAAATAATCTATACTATAATTACAATTTATCAAGGACAAATATTAGCAAGATACACGGCAATCTTGTCTTTTAATTCGCGCATCTCTTCACTTCTCAAAGGGCGTGTTTCCCTCGAAATGTCGTTTAAAACCTATATATAATATTAAAATAAAAGATTAATATAGAAATTAAACATTAGATTTTACCAATGATATATTTAATTAAGAAAGTAACAAATACTTACGGCATCTATATTTTCGACTCCAACCTCCTTCACGGCATTAATAATATCGTCCATGAACTTCAGCGCGTAGTAGCCGCAATCAACGGACCCAGAAGGTTGTTGAAAGCACTAAGAGAAAATAGATGTTAGTGTCAAAAACGGTTAAAAACGCATAAAATCGCAACTTAACACGTAAATTCTAGAATATGACTATGATTTTCAATTCTAACAACTTCTACACAATAATATATACCAAATAGTGTTGTGTGCCGAGTTTCGTGCATAACAAACCAAGTTTGAGTACTTTACGCGCGAAATTGACAAAAACGCTTAAAAACGCATAAAATCGCAACTTAACTTCTAATTTCTAGCATATGACTATTATTATCAATTCTAACCATTTCAACACAATAATATATGCCAAATAGTATTGTGTGCCAAGTTTCGTGCATAACAAACCAAGTTTGAGTACTTTACGCGCGAAATTGACAAAAACGCTTAAAAACGCATAAAATCGCAACTTAACTTCTAATTTCTAGCATATGACTATTATTATCAATTATAACCATTTCAACACAATAATATATGCCAAATAGTATTGTCTGCCAAGTTTCGTGCATAACAAACCATGTTTGACCTACTTTACGCGCGAAATTGACAAAAACGCTTAAAAACGCATAAAATCGCAACTTAACTTCTAATTTCTAGCATATGACTATTATTATCAATTCTAACCATTTCAACACAATAATATATGCCAAATAGTATTGTGTGCCAAGTTTCGTGCATAACAAACCAAGTTTGACCTACTTTACGCACGAAATTGACAAAAACGCTTAAAAACGCATAAAATCGCAACTTAACTTCTAATTTCTAGCATATGACTATTATTATCAATTCTAACCATTTCAACACAATAATATATGCCAAATAGTATTGTCTGCCAAGTTTCGTGCATAACAAACCATGTTTGACCTACTTTACGCGCGAAATTGACAAAAACGCTTAAAAACGCATAAAATCGCAACTTAACTTCTAATTTCTAGCATATGACTATTATTATCAATTCTAACCATTTCAACACAATAATATATGCCAAATAGTATTGTCTGCCAAGTTTCGTGCATAACAAACCATGTTTGACCTACTTTACGCGCGAAATTGACAAAAACGCTTAAAAACGCATAAAATCGCAACTTAACTTCTAATTTCTAGCATATGACTATTATTATCAATTCTAAGCATTTCAACACAATAATATATGCCAAATAGTGTTGTGTGCCAAGTTTCGTGCATAACAAACCATGTTTGACCTACTTTACGCGCGAAATTGACAAATAAAAACGCGAAATTGACAGCATCAAACTAGTGACCAGACCACCTTGCACGACACGTGGAGACCAAACCTATGCATCCAGGACATAGGCTAAAGTGGAAATGGAATCTTGGTACTTGGATCTAGCTATCAAGGTCCTAAAACCATTCTAACAATCCCCGTGGACTCCTAGAAGCTGAGCCGAAGGAGGGCTGGTCGACAGTTTGCTAGATCAGAATTTTGTTTAAGTGTTTGTGGTTGTTTCGTGTTCTTTTCATGATCATTTGACCAAACCTATACAAAACCCATAAAATCGAATTTGTGTACCTTTCTTGCTATCCATTTTGGAAATGTGGCTCTGGATGTAGATCCCATTTGTCCACGCACTCTTTTCATTGCGCTGAAACGCATGGGAAAAGTAATACCATTTATATATATATATATAACACTTAATTAAATCAAATTGGTAAAATAATTAATATTACGTACGCATTCAACAATGCTTTGAATCTTGTGTTGCGAGGTAGGCTGTTAGGTTTTTGTAATGAGTCGAAGACGTGCACGGTGTTCGTTAAAGGACATATGATCAGAAGTATCCAATGCAAACTACAAGCACAAATTTAAAATCAACAAATTAGAGATTAGGTGACTTTAAAAATCAAAAGATAAGTTCAATTTCAAAAATAAAACTTACTCTTCCCAATATGGAGCCAGAATGAATGTGTGTTTACATGCAAGGGAATTAGTCAAAGCAGTTTCAATGTATGCTCTGACGGCATCTGGATCATTTCTACATTTACTACCCGAAATCGTCTCCTGACAAAACCATCCAATTTTTATTGGAGGTTCGCAAGAATTTACCTCCTCGTAAACCGCACTAAACTCACAAATAAGAGAATTTTGTTAGTAATTCGGTCATTAAAACAATTAAACAATAATGCCTAACTTGTAAGATAATGAACATCACCTCATGTAGACATGGAAAAGAGCTACGTTCAGCATCTCTCCTCTCAAAAATTGCCCGATGTCACTAGGACAAATAATTACAAACGGGTCTTCTGAAAAGCAGTATTGCTCCTTCAGCAGGGGCAACATGATTGGGTCCTCCTCACTTATGCGAGATGCACAATAATGCAGCCATTTGCAATCTTGAGAGAGATCTTTTAGCTCCTCATCAGTCAAAATTGGAGTGCTTGGCATCGACTTTGACCCAGTCGACACCTTTGCTGAGGAACCGACCTCTCTACAAGATCCCTTTGGACTCTTTTGCTATTTCAATTTATAAAATTAAATTAGTGTGAGCATGCAATTAAAAAAATAAAAATAAATAAGGTACAAATGATTCTTACCGTGTTAGTGAATCGGACCCAAGCATATGGCCATGTGACGAAACTACCTAGGGCGTCTGATAGTTTCTCAAGGCTCCATGCTGGCATTGGAATTGGGAGTGAGAAATCTTCAAACCCCTTTACAATAGTCTCCACGGCCACACTGATGTGGCCACTTGTAACAGGCACTGAATGCACTGTTTGGCCTTCTTTATTTGGCTGTGCCATACCATATGCAACCTCAGTTAAGTCGCCATCACTAGCAACACCTAACTGAGGCAGCAAAAGAGAACAAGGAGTCGCCTCCTGAAAATGGTGTCGTTTAGTATAATAAGCATCATAATAAAATTTTAATTACGCGTTGCAATTTAAATTAATAAGTGCTATTATATTTAAAAACTATGTACCTGTAGCACTGGCACCGGAGTTGGCTCCGGATTTTGAGCAACGGGGGTATTAGTAAAGAGCTGGGGTGCTACGGGGGTACTGGGCTCGGGTGTTGGCTCGACCAAAGCGTTAGAATCCCCATGTTGACTTCCCTGATCATCGACAATCAGGTCTGCCAAGTCCACAATGGGTGCACCCATCTTTTGCAACACGGTGGCCAACTTCGCGAGAACGTCCTTCGTAATCTCCGCTCGGAGGGTTGCTGCTTCTTCCCGCAGTGCCGTTCGGGATTGAGTAGCAACACACTCTTTGCCGAATGCCTTCTGTAACCCCACGCGGACGCCTCCTTTTCCGACTACCCGCCCACTGTGGTCTTTCCCTAAGACCATATGCAATGCGTCAACATTGGCTTTTGGGGTGAACTCCCCCGTAGCTTCTTTTTCCTTCCAGCCCATCTGTTCAAATAAAAAGTGACATATATAGTAATTAGTAAAAGTACATCAAAGCCAAAGAATACAAAACAAATGAAGAATATACTTAATAATTTCAAAACTCACCACAGCATCAGCAACCTTCTTCGTTCCCGGATCATTAATGGTAAATTTACCACTTACATCTCGGGAATGAAGCCCGCAATACCAATCACGCACCCGATCTCCAGCAAAATTCACGGATGCGGAGGTAGTCGTAGATGAGGGCGTGGATGAACTTTGATTGGGGTATAAACCCGCATCCACCCACTCTTTTCGGACCTCATCGTACGTTTTCTGGCCTAAGCGATGGTAAAACTTCCTTTTGCTTGCAGAATCAGAAGCTTTACCACGCTTTTCCTAATTAATCAATAGAAACCGAATGTCATGTATTAGTTTAATGACTGAATCAAAAGAAGTAAATTCAAATTGGTAAACTATAATATAATATGAAATACTTACAACTTCTATGGGAGTTGTTCTTTTGGCAACAAAGGCCTCCCAATCCCTCTTCGTTATGTGACCCCATATTTCGTAAGGCATCTTCGAAGGTGCTTGCTCTCCACCTTCGTTTCCCGTTTTGACCTTTTTGGTCGTACGGGCACGGCTCTTCGTAATCCAGCCAGTTACAAGCTTGGATTTGAAATCTCTGAATCTTTCAGCAACAGCTGAAAGAAACACATTCTTCTTATCCTCATCGCTCTCGATATGGAAAAGATTCTACAAAAAAAATTTATATTTATTACTATCAATAAAATTAATTTTAAAATGAAAATAAATGAGTAAAAATAGTAAAGTTGCTTACCACAGTATCATGCCACAGAGAGTTCTTCAAACCCTCTGGAACCTCGTTCCATGCGTGCAATATGGAAAGCTTTCGGATACATAGACCCACTTGTTTTCCATATTGCCTACGCCATTTTCCGCAGGGTTGACCCAATGCATTGTATTCCAAATGCATGGGTTCTGTGACTTTGAGGTTTTTTGTAGGACCTCGCCCTTTTCTTTTCTTACTGGTAGTGGTGAGAGCATCCATTGGTGGGGCGTCTTCAGTTTCAAAATCATTGTCAATCGGTGGAGCTTCTTCAGCCATACGCTCGTATCTCACAATTTGGTCTTCTTCGCTGTCATGACTACGATGCTCATTATCCGAACTCTCAATCTCGGGGACAATTTCGTCTCTGAATAAATGCATTGTATTATATTAGTACCTGAAAAAGTATGAATAGAAATATATTAGAACATAAGCTAAGTAATATTAAGAATATGACTATGATTTACAATTCTAATACGTACGTTCAACACAATAATATATAACAAATAAGTGTTCTGTGCAAAGTTTCATGCCAAACAAACCAAGTGCTAGTAGTTAATGCACTTCTTAGTCTCTCTATGTGTAACTCTGTTTTCTCACATGAAACATGGTATACTTTTATTATTCTCCATTATGCTTCATGAAATAAAAAGAGGAACCACAACAAACGTCAAAGCCTTACGTTCGGTGCAATAGTCATGAACTCATGATCATTAATGATGAATATGAATGTCATGAATTAAAGAATCACTTTCAATGGGGAAGAGCGCAATATTGGCATTAGGGAAAGGATAATCTAGAAGGAATATTTTAGTTAATTGTTAGTTTGTTATTTCTTTCCAAGGAAGACATTTAGTTTTATGTATATATAAAGGAGGGGAAGAATAGGATTATGATTTTGTATAGACAATAGTGTTTGTTTAAACACTTTGGGAACTTGAGTATACTCGAAATACTCACTTATCCTTTTAGCTAATACAATATCAGTAAATCTCCATTTCTATCTTATTGCTTTACATTTCTGTTTCACTACACACGCTTGCAATGTTCATTACACCAAACCCAACCCAACCCAACCCCAACCCATACAAACACCACCACACCAGCCACCCTTAACATTAAAAGGAAGTAGCTTGATTCCTGTCAAGTTCAACCATATGCTGTCATTATACTTTGTTTTTCTCCTTTGATGCTATTGGTTCACACAGACATACATATTCCTACCATTTTACACTGAGTATTATACAAATGAGTATTATACAGTATCAATAGTTGGATATATTGATGGTCTAATTCCAAAATCTTCTATTAATTAAAATAGGTACAAATGAGTAACTGGCCATAAAAGCTCAAAGATATACACATATATATTCAAATAATGTAAAACATATATATGAAAAACTTGAATAATGCAAATTAGTAAAATAAATATAATAAATACAACGAAAACAGAGACCAAAACTTAAATATACACACAGTTGCCATAGTTTTCGATTGTTTTCATGAATATCTTGCAAAACTTAAATGCTTAACAAATTAAAATGAGAAAAAATACCTTAATTTCGTGGGTTTTGAAGATGAACAAGACCAAAGATGAATTTCCAACAGTAGCAGCAGCGTGGGTTTCGTGAAGAGTTAGCCCTAAATTCGTGGGTTTCGTGAGTTTTTGAAGGAAAAGCAACAATGGTGGGTTGAAATGTAATAGATTAAAACAACAAAACTCAACAATACGTTGAAATTCCGTGTGTTTATATTGAAATGTCGTGGGTTTATATTGAAATAGGTTTAAAGAACTTACTTGAACAAGAAGAAGGAACTTGAAGAAGAATGTAATTAACGAACTTGAAGAACCATGTGGGTTTTTCGTGTATGCGAAATTGAAGAAGAATGGAACTTGAAGAAGAAGAAGTTGAAGAAGACAATGGTACAGTATGCTTTTTCGTATGCAGTTTTCGATGAAGAAGACAAGAGAAATGAAACGTTATAATAAAAAGGCGGGTTTTGCAAAAAAAAATAAAATAACCAAGGGATATTTGCTGCGGTCAACGGAGAAAACCGCAGCAATAAATGCTTCTCGTGTATACCTATTTTGCTGTTATATTATTTGCTGCGGGCCCCACACATAACCGCAGCAATTAAGCTTAATTTAAACTGATATTTGCTGCGGTCCACAGCCTAACCGCAGCAATTAAGCTTGCAATGGATTATTTGATGCGGTTAACTCCAAAAACCGCAGCAATTGCTTTGCTTTTTTTTTTTCTCTTATTTTTTTTTCGTTTTATTGCTGCGTATATTCAATAACCGTAGCAAATACTTAGCAGCAAATACGTTTTTTTCCACTAGTGAATAATAATAATAATAATAATAATAATAATAATAATAATAATAATAATAATAATAGTAATAATAATAATAATAATAATAATAATAATAACAATAATAATAATAATAATAATAATAATAATAATAATAATAATAATAATAAATAATAATAATAATAATAAAATAAGTAAATAAATAAAAAAAGAAATTCTAGAAACTAGTTGAGGTGGCGTTAAGTAGCTACATGTCCTAATTTTAGTTTTCTTCCTTTACTTAGCCTTATCCTTAAATTCCTTACCCATGAAGAAAAATAAAATTACCAAAACTAAGCCTATATATAGAGCAACTACGGTCGGAGGAGGGAGGAAAATAAAGAAAAAAATCAGAAAATTTAATTCACAAATAAAAGCTAATTCCTAAAAAATCTCTAAAAATCCTAGAAAGTTTTCTAAAAATCCTCAAAAAGTCACTTAATAATATTATTTAGTATTAATTGAAGAAATTCAAGAAAGCTAATTTTGTGGCTAGAAATCCTACAAATAAGGAAACCGATTAATAGTGAAATTATTAAGGTATAAATTCTTACATATATTTATTCACATAAAATTATGCCCATAAATTTTATATGTATTTATAATATATAAATTAAATTTTATGTAAATTTTGGTGATTTAATTCATTGTAAATTAATTTATATGATTTATTCATTTTTATTTCCTAAAACCGCATAATCTGAAATAATTTTAATTAAAATAGTAAATATTAATAATTTTTAAACGAAAATTTTTCTGTACATATACATATATGAGATATAATTTGTGTATTAATTTCGAGAATTATAGTTGAGAATAAAGATTATTATTAATTTTTGCTAAAAAAACGCATAAAATAAATTTGGGTTAAAAATATATAATTCTGGAAAAATAATTTGTTTTACTGTTACTGCACATTTATTTTTCATTTAAATAATTTTTGTGAAATTTTTTGATATTTAAATTTTAAAGAAATAAATAAATAATCTAAATTGTTATAATAGGCGAAAAGAAAGAAAAGTAAAAAAAACAATTAAAATTATTTTCTTTTTAATGAATAAAATATACAACAACTCATTTAATAATAAGTTTTTTTTAAAAGATTTTGTTTGAATTTTAATCTTAAGGAAATTAATTATTCATGTATAATTCTAAAACTAAGCTATTACGAAATTAATTAAATAAAATTAAAATTTTTTTTTCTAAAAATTTGGATAAATGGGCTAGGATCTATAATAAACTCAATATGTCCTTTTAAAGATATTTTTAGTATTTATTTATGATGAAACTATTTATTTTATCTTTTATAATAAATAAACATTTAAGAAATTGATTATTAAGAAATTAATAAAGCTAATTGAAAATTAATCTATAAATAAATACTAAAGACCCATTTAAGTTTTGATTTAGTCTAATAATAAATGATTATTTATATTTAAATTGTTATGAATTTATTTCTATCATATGTTATTGTAATGTTGCATTTATATGAAAACAGTAACATGATAATAAAAGGGCTTGATAGTAAAGAAATGTCGAACCATGCTTCCGGCATGTAAAAAAATGTTGAATCCTCTAAATTGCATAAATCCTTTTACATATTACTTATTGAAATGCACATATTTGTATACTGGTATTATGCTGGCAAGTTTTTATACTCGGCTTATTAGCTGACCGATTCCCATCGGCTGTTCCCTTATAATAGGAGCAAATCCTGCAAGTGACTTTACATTAAGAAGCTATTGTATTGTCTATGTGATATTAGGATATAGTATGTATGTAATTTATATAATGGGTATGTAATAACGATAATTATGTATTAAAGCAAGATGTAATACGTAAAATTATATTTTAATGATATAAGTTTTATTTGTTTTTCTTGAAAATACTGTTTTGTTTTATTTTTTTTCGCAATAATCACGGCTCAATAGACTTCCTTTTTAGCATTACTTACTATTATATTATATTGAACTTATATTTAGAAAAGAACAGTCCGTTACAAAATGACTCTAATAGTAGGTAATGTCGAACCATGGACCGACATATTAAATCCCGGCGCCTGTGTTAATCGGCACGTAAAATGCGGTGTAATATAGAGGGTTAACTGCCTATCCTATAGTAGCTTGAGCATAATTGTATTGAAAGGTTGACAACTCTCACCAAATTAGATATAGGGTTTCGACCCTAATATAGCCAGACTGTTATATATATTAGGTGTTATAAAGTTGTGCTTGTTGATCAGTGATAAACTTGATTAGTGTTAATAAAGTATAGAATTGTATAAGTGTTAGTAAAGTACTTCAGCCAGGGTTGAGAATGGTATCTTAATGACTTAATAGTATGGAATGTGAATGAATATAGTAAAAGTATACATTGGTGTCAATTAATTATAAATGCACAATTAAATTATTATTTTGTAAATGTAGTGTATAATTTCCCTATTTTGAGCTGGATAGAGAATTATACTCAGTGTTAAGCGCTGACCGATTCAGTGGGCTGCCATTCGTATTATGGATGGCAACATCTTGCAGGATTCAATTTTAGGTTCTAATCGAGGCCACAACAATAATTTATTTATGTATTCGAGGACTTAGCTACATTTTGTTATTCACTTGTTGTTTGATGATTTTGATGTATTTAATATTAATTATTATGTATTTTTGGAACAAATAAAATATTTCATTTTTCAACTTTAATGTAATACTTATCGTTTGTCATAAACAGTTTTTAGTTTTTCAAATGTTTAGCAAATCTGCATTTTTAGAATTCCACATTATTATTGTAAACATTATTATAAATGTTAATTATTAGTGTTGGTTACATTTATTGTTGACTATGTTATTGATTGTTGGTTTATTGATTACCCTTGTCTTGTGTTCATCCATCATGTGTGAGTAATTTTGTTTGGGGCTTTGATTAGTGAAAGTCTAGTAATGGCTACATTTTTTATTGTTTAGCCTTAGAGTAAAGATTGGAATACCTAGTCCTTGAAATCCAATACGAATCTTTTCTTGCAACTCCTTTAGAGATATAGGATGATTATTTCGTTGTTACTATTTTATTGATTTACAACAATTTTAAAAATCTGTGAAATCTTGAAATTTTTTTATGTGTAATCTATTCAAATGTAAATTATATTATTAAAAGAAACTTAAATCATCTAGATTATATGCAAAATTACTTAATTAATTGGATTGTTTATAATCTACCTAAAATTCAAGTGTTTATAATTTAGTGATCGAGGAACTAAAAAGCCAGTGTTTTAGTGGCTGAAATTGTGTTAATAATGATTAAATATGTCTTAGCTAATTATATTAAAATAAATTTTAGATAGTTAGTTTAAACTACAATCAATTGTTAACTTAAACCGTTATATATAAGATATACTAAAATATTCCATTTTATGTTTTCTTTTTTACAAGAAAAATTCCATATAAAGTAGTTATGTGAAATAAACAAATTCAGTTCAATAAAATGACAACATTTAGCAAAACTTTAAAGATCATTTTAAGTGACAACAGATATACATAGAACGACTAGAAGTGAATTTCGAAGAAATATTTTAATAATAATAGTCCTGAATTTGAAACAAGCATAATATGAATTCAACTTCTAAGTTCAAGCAGCTTACTACACTTCAATTAATTTATCAGCAAGAAAAAAAAATCAATCCAATCAAAGAAGCATACAAATTTTGTAGATTTTCGACATCAACTCTACTACATATAAGTTCGTTACGAAAAGCCTTCATGATTATAGACTCGGAAATATATTAGAGAGCATCGATCATCTCCTTAATGTCTGCAGGATATATTCTGCATACAGATCCCTGAATAAATTTTGAAAACGTATGTATCAGAAAAATCAATGCCTACAAAGAAAGATACAGAGAAGGATTTATAGTCCTTGTAAATAACATTTTGCAAATATTACTTACATCGAGTGCTGGATGGCCTCATGAGCGGTTGTAGCTGGTAAAAATTCATTCACTGCTACTTCTTTGTTCTCGTTTTTCTTGTCTATAAAAGTCGATTAAGGAAAAACAAACATGTCTTTGCTTAAAATTATAAATATCGTTCATTTAAGATGCAAAATTGAAGGATACAGTCCTCAAAAAAGCGCCTGATCTCAGCCAAACGATGAGGAGGGAGTTGGTTGATGTCAGTGTAGTGTTTAACTTCAGGATCATCAGCACAAACTGCAATGATCTTATCGTCTTTCTCCCCGTGATCAATCATAGGCATCAGACCGATGGCACGAGCTCGAAGGAAGCAACCAGGGATGACTGGTTCCTGAACGATACCACGAAATTTTTAAGATCAGAAAAATGCTATAAATGCACATTCTACTGCCTTTGCCTAAATAGAACATTGATTACTTGCATAAGCACTAGCACATCCATGGGATCGCCATCTTCACAAAGTGTTCGTGGAATAAAACCATAGTTGTGAGGATAGACCACAGACGAGTATAAAATTCTATCAACCTGGAACAATCAAGACATTTAGTTATATAAAAAAAAATCACAAATCAATATGTCATCATTATCATACCTAGTATATCCTGCTGATAGAAGTTATGATTAGAGTTAGAGAGACCATACCCTTATTGAAAGAGATAAGGATGTTGTGGCCAGTATGAAGGTGTATAAAGTACTAACTAAAATATAATACTATAGGCTGAATCAAGTCAATAAAAATGTGAATCGTTTGCCATTGTTTGATGATCTTACCTTGATAAGCCCGGTCTTCTTGTCAAGCTCGTACTTGACTTTGCTTCCTTTGGTTATTTCAACAACCTGCAATGGTAATGTTCAACATTTCAGAATATCATGTTTTCAAAGAAGCAAAAACAAAAGATTTGCTTTAATAGGAGCAAAGGAGAAGTAGATGAGTACATACACAGTTAAAAATTTCAGGTGCATCGGGTCCTGTTCAAACAACATTAACCACTTTAATTGGATTGGAAACAGAAAAATTAAATGACATAAAGAAGTAAAATTCGTACCAATCTCAAGATCATGCCAAGGATGTGCAGCAACAGATCTTCTTGACATTGATGAGATGATTCTTTGGTTCAATTTTGGGGTTGGGCGATATTGTTCAACACCATTCATCTTTGCATCCATGTTTTTGAGATGATTACCAAATTGAAAATTCAACAGAAAATATGTTTGATAAGATTTTTTTTTTTCAGAAGCCTACAATTCAAGGGAATTTACCAATGCATTGGTAATTGCTTCCTACACAGCTAGAAAACTAGAATGGACATGTAGTTTAACCTTAGTTGTACAACAGCATTCCATTATCTAATGTGCCCATTGATTAATATATTAATTAAATGATTATACTTAGAACAAATTTTTAATTATGATGAAATGTCACATGTCACTCACATTGTAATCAACCTCTTACACTTGAACATTTTTTTTTTTTTCACAATTTTTCATCACCATTATATACTACCTTGTGAAGTACTTATAGATGAAAATTTATTTTGTGAAGAAACAAAATTTATTGAAGCACGACAAACATAAAATTTATACCTTGTCAACTAGTTATTCCACTTCCACTAACCTACAAGCTAGGTAAGTTTTAGGTGTAGATGTGCATACCCTTACAAATAGTATTCACTAAATATTAGTCCCGTATATTTCTATATATTTTTCTCAAATAAAATTTATGAGTTTTAACTTTGACTATAATTTTTTCATTGATCTATAAAACAAATGTATTTATATGAAATCTAGTTAGATTTGTGTAAATATATACTCTTTCCTGTTTAGTTTATGTGTCCCATTTCCTTTTATGGTCAAGTCACCTTAATTGTTCCATTTTTATTTTTAGTATGGGTTTTTGACTTTTATGCCCTTAGTAGCTTTATCCTATTTTCAATTATACCCTTCATTACCCTAACTAATTTTCCTCCCTTACATTAAAAACCCATAATACCACTTTCTTTTCTACCCTTAGGGTCCCACTTTCGACTCCCCTTAAAATACGTGAAAAGTCAAATGGAATTCCTAAGATGAATAGAAGGAAGTATTTTCTACTATCAACCTTTTAGATTTTTTAAAAACTAATAATTATAATTATTTAAATTTAAAATTTGCATTCGAATTCACGAAAAAATGAATGTCAAAAAATATTTAAAAACAAAGAAAGTAGAATGTTAACATATGATTATTCGATGAAAAAGAGTTTTTAGAGCCTCTTTATCTAGTGCAGGTGCAGGGTCACAAAATAAAAGCTCATAGGAGAAATTACAAATCATTATGTAAATTACTTAACAATTTATAGAAATTATAGGACCACCAATAATGAGGGGTAATGTCCTATTTGCAAAAATCAAATTAGTATTTTCAGAATATGGTGAGGTTAGTGGTAACATCTATTCATAGGAGAAATTATTGCATTTAACTAATACTCTTTCTTTGTGATATTTTTTTTTATAATTGGGGTAAACTTTTGTCTAAGGGATTACTTTCGTAAAGATCGAAGGTCAAAGTTTTCAAAAGTGCAACTGCCAGTTATAATTATAATTATATGCCTTATAATTTCTATATATACTCTTTGGGACATATTTAATTTAAATTATGTCATTTTAAGTTGATTCATTGTTATATTTGAAAATAAATTTACTATATTTTTTATTTCATCTATATGTTATAATAATTTTAATATTTCATTCAAATAATATAATTTATTTATATTTATTTTAACAATATTTAATTTTTTTTTTTTTTAAAAAAAATTCATTTTGGAGAGACTAGTAAGCTAGGATGCCAAAGATCAATTAGTCGTTCCTAATCCGTAAACATTATCTAAAATCATCTCTGGAACATTTTAAATCTAAATATAGGAAAAAACAAGTAAACAAACAAAACAAAAGCACAGAATAAAAAAGAAATTCCAAACAGCAAATGTAGAAATTGATGAAATATCAATGAATGAAAACTAAAGAGAAATAGAATTTTACCTTGAAAAGATAAAGTAGTAGATTTAGCTTCAAAAGTGCAGAGAAAGAGGAAGTTATTACAGAAGAAATGGGGATCTACAAATTAATGTTTGAGGGGGTCTGCGTTTTAATCCGTTTTATAATACGGTATGTCTTTTATTTTTGAATTAATTTTTATTGAAATGCGTTGAAGTTAAACATGTTCTGTTAATGTTTATGTGAATATGAAATTGGTGATGGTCAACGTTTGACTTGGCAATGACATGGCACAACGCGTTAGTCTTTGAGAGAAAATGCTATTGTTGCTGTCCCACATTCCTAAATCTTAAAAGCTGTTTATGGCGACTTCGTGTCTATCATGTAAATATGTAATTATTATATAAGCACCGCTCATTCTTCATAATTATTCATTTATTTGTATTTTTATGGGATTTACGACTTTATTAATTTTTTTATTAATTTTTTTGAAATATTTTATATAAACATAGAAATTAATTTTTAAGAAATAAATTTTACATTATAGTTATATTTCATTTTACTCTTAAAATTTATATATATTACATACATTGTATAATATTTTTCATTGTGTGTCCAAGCGATTGTAAAAATTTAGTTCATGATTGATGTGCTCATCTATGAACACGTTTACTACCTCTTTATTGTGCCAAGTTCTATGCTTTTCAATCGTTATTATGCACATTACGCACGATTTTACCTTGCTCTTGTCTTTGGGGTTGTTTTGTGATTATTTCAGGAGATTCGGAGACAACAAGGTCAACATCGATGCGTTGTGAGACTTGGGCATGCAAATCAAGGACTTTCCCGGAGAGTACTGAGCTTGGAAGCCTCTAATCACTAGTTGTTACTCCATTTAGGCTAACCGAGACACCATTCAAGCAATTGATGTTGATCATGCTCAAGTTAAGAGGCAAAAGCAGCTAAAACTACTGAATCAAGCTCCATTCGGCCGAATGGATATGTCATTCGGTCGAATGGCCTATGTTTTCTCAAAGAAGATCCACCAAAGCTGCTGGAATAGGCGAATGAAATAACGTTCGGGCAAATGGCCCTCCATTCCACCGAATGGACTTCTCATTCAGGCGAATCAACCTCAGAGAAATTTTCTGAAATGCTTCAAATATCGAGATTCGGGCGAATGGATCACTTATTCGGGCGAATGGAACTTTTTTCTGCGGGAACTATATTTCTTCTCAAGCCAAACTCAAGGGCATTTTTGAGCATTCGAATCTCCCTTGCTTACAGGGTATAAATACCCCACTTTTTGTAGAAACAAGGGGGCAAGCCCTAATACATTATCTAATATAGTTTGATTTACTTAGCTTTCTTAAAGGAAAAACCACTAGTGGAAAAAACCTCATTTGCTGCGGTTTTCCTTAGACGCAGCATTAAATAGCAAAAAAAGAAGGAAAAAAAAAATAGTACAAATGCTGCGGGCTACCTGATGCCCGCAGCTAAGCCCGCAACAAATAAGCATCAATAGTATAAAACGAAAAAAGCAAAAAAAAAAAGGGCTATTATTTGCTGCGGGCTTCTTAAAAACCGCAGCAAATAGTGTATGACTATTTGCTGCGGGCTTAATAAAACCGCAGCAAATAATGCTTATTTGCTGCGGTTTTTTCTAGCCCGCAGCAAATAATCAGTTCAAAAAATATAAAAACCGCGTTTGACGTTTAATTGCTTAAAACCCTCAAATAACTTTCTTTAAAAACCCACGACGACGACGGTCTTCTTCTTCAAGCTCTTCAATTTCAAAAAATTTCTTCAAAAACCCAGGAAAAATCTCTTCAAGTTCTTCAAGTTTTTCAAATCATACGACTCTATTGTGTTTTCTCTTCATTTCGTTCATCGTCTTCCAAACCCCACGACTTTGTTTAAGTTCTTCAAGTTCCTGTGCTGTTGAAATTCGTTGCTTCAATAACCACCCATTACACGAATTTCCTTCTCCATCTTTGTTTAAGTTCTTCAACCCACCATTATTGCTTTTCCTTCAAAAGCCATGAAATTAGGGCTAGTCTTGTTCTTTTTCAAGTCATGGTGTTTTAATAAGGATTTAATCTTTTTTATACTAATTTTGATTTTATTTTTCATTGTAGGTTACATAATCTTATCGTAGAAACAAAATTATCATATCTCATTACCAAGGTATGTATTTTATATTTGAATGTGAATAATTTACTTATGTATTTACTTGAATATTTGAATGTGAATAATTTTAATTAATTAGGATTTTTAGGGTAGATTGAATGCGAATAATTTACTTATGTATATATGTAGTTGTATATTTGAATGTGAATAATTACTTATGTATGTGGTATCAATGGTTCAATGGGTAGTTGTTCTTGTAAACGACATCATGTAAGATTATAATCATGTAATTTATATCAATCTTTATTTGGTGATGATAATTTTTGCTGGAATTAAACCTGCTTTGCTTTATTATCTGTGTGAAGTAGAAATTTGGAAGTAGGATAGTGGCTTTTGCTTATCGAAAATCGGCTAAGAAACTGAAGAGATTTAAAGAACCTCAGAATGAAATGAGATTTATATACATTACTTATAAAATACAAGAAGATATCTTTTAGATAATGAACAATTCTTTTAGCTTCAATAAGGTTCAAAAGGTTTGTTGCTTTTGTGTCATTATTTTTATGTTTATAAAGATTTAAGATTGAACGTGATGTTTGTGAATGATCAAGTTCCCAACTCTTATGATTTGTACTTCTAGAATATTATGTAGAATGTGTGAAAAGAGGAGATTACATGGAAGTTACAGAATATAGTGCTGACATCAGGGATTTCCCTTCCAAAGGTATTTCCCATTTCATTTTAACTGTATAATGAGGATTTTCCTTGGTGATTGATTGTTGATAATGTATTATTCTTTTTTTATTTTTAGGATTAAGTTGGTATTCTAATGTACTTCTAGGATGTTAATTAATTATGTTTTTGGATGAGTTTAATATAGTGCCATGTCGATGTTTATTCGAAGGACAAAAATTCTCAACTCGAATCCACTATTCACTTTCGCAAGCTGCTTTCTATATGAAACATGTAGGATTGAATCTCAAAAATCGAGAGCTTTTGATGTGTGCCACTCTTTTTGGAGTCAAGCATTCATTATTTTTATGACTAGAGTAAGTTTAAAAGTAATTGTATTAAGCTTAAAAGCACCTTTTGATTTATTAGGACTTTAATTTGTATATGTACATATTATTATATTATATATACGATCAAGAGTTTACAAAGAGAGTATTTGTGATTATTGGTGTTAATTGGTGATTATCATTGGATTAATCATTGTTTATTACATTGTACATTATTGGATTATTTAATAGTATTAAACGGAAAAAGCAAAAAAAAAGCTGTCTAATAATAGTGGAGAGCCTCGATTAGCCTTTTGCCTCTATCCATCGCCAAGAAGCTATCCTTTAGCCTCAGACCTTCCAGAAAGACAATCCAATTGGCAGATAGGAGCATAAAGGTTCCATGTGGAGAGCTTGATGATGTATCTATCCAAGTGGGAGAACTAGTGGTCCCTTGCGACTTTGTAGTGATGGAGATGGAAGAGGACCCTTATACTCCACTCATTTTTGGAAGAGCCGTCTTAAAAACACATCGGGCGGTTATCAATTGCCATGATGACACCATAACGGTGGAAGTAGCCCAAGTGAAGGTCGTATTCAAAATTTCCCCAATCTTGAAGAAACCTATGGTTGAACAAGTGTTCCGCCTTGAAGTTGTTGGTAGAAAACTTGAGAAATATCAGAGGGAAATTGGAATCGAATATTCAAAGCGTGATGAGGATTCTTATGAAGAAGATGAGCAGTTGGAAGAACAAGTAGGAAGGACCCAGAAATGTGCAAGCAAAGAAGCTGAATTTAAGCCACTATGTGAGGTTAAGGAGGGTATTGTCTACAAGGGGAACCCCAAGGTAAGTTTGAAACCCCAACCCGCTAGCCTTAAATATGCTTATCTTGATGTTGATGAGGGGAGTCCAGTCATAGTGAGTTATGAGCTTGATGACACCTCGTTGGAAAAATTGCTTGTTTTACCTAGAAAATATCGAAGTTTCATTGGGTACTCACTTGATGATATTAAGGGGATTAGTCCAACCCTCATTATACACCAGATTCATCTTGATGATGAGCATTTCTCCTTGATTGAGTCACAAAGGAGGTTAAACCCCAACTTGAAAGAGGTAATTAAGGATGAGATCCTCAAACTCCTTAAGGCCGGCATCATCTACTCAATTTCAGATAGTAGGTGGGTTAGTCCTGTTCATGTTCATTGTTCATTATTCATTGTTTATTATTCATTGTTCATTGTTCATAGTTCATGGTTCATAGTTCATCGCTCAACGTTCATTGTTCATCGTTCATTATGTAATTTTCATTGTTGATGGTTCATCGTTAATCTTACATTGTAAATTGTAAATTGTTAATTGTTAATT
This sequence comes from Amaranthus tricolor, assembly GCF_026212465.1. NCBI lineage: Eukaryota > Viridiplantae > Streptophyta > Magnoliopsida > Caryophyllales > Amaranthaceae > Amaranthus > Amaranthus tricolor. The sequence continues at coordinate 18,320,052 of NC_080060.1, read as the reverse complement.
GTTAATTGTTAATTGTTCATTATTCATTGTTCATTGTCATTGCTCATTGTTCATCGTTCATCGTTCATTTTTCATTGTTCATTGTTCTTTATTCATTATTCATTGTTCATTGTTTGTTGTTCGCTATTCATGGTTCATTGTACATTGTCTGATCGGGACTTTACGTCCTTCAATAGTGATACCGCAAGTGCACGGCGTAGCTTAGTACAGCTACAAGTACGGGTCGAATCCAAAAGGAGTGGGGGTTAAGTTATTAGTTTCTCGATCGATTAGTGTGTTCGAAAACTTATAATGTGATGTTTGGAGATAAAAGTAATTAAAACAAGCAATTAAAAGTGCTTAATGAAAATAAAGCATGAAAGCAAATAAGGATACAATGAACTAAAAGCAAGGATAAAATGATCAATAAGCTAAGAGGCACAGGCTAGGCTTTCTCACCAAAGTAGTGTTTATTAAACATTAACCTAAAGTCATGGATATTTTTTAATGTGGAAGAACGTATCATAAGTACTAATGTTCTCTCTCGAGCAACAAAAGCTTTCTAAAAATACTCAACTACCTATTATCATGGAGCTAAGGATAATTTAAGACATGAAGCACACATTCAACATTTTCAATCAAAGCATCTACCTATTCTCATGGAGATGTCTTAACTATTAAGCATAGATTATCGTTAAAAATCGGCTCTCGCCTTCAATTCAACGACACTACAACATCACAGCAAAAATCCATCTTAAACCATAAACAACACAACCAAGCCAAAGGTAAAGAAAGTAATTCAAACTATACATACATGGTGATGATGCCTAGCCTAAGCCAAAACTAACTACTCACTCATACTCATATTGAAATTGTAGATTGCAAACAAGCCAAGGATCATAGATGAATAAATTAAACTAGAGTATCCTAAAGAGATGAGTGCAATATAAGTTGAAGAACTATAAGCATGAATATATGAAACTAAATGCAAACAATCAAAGATAACTAAGTGACATGAATTCAAAACAATATAAGCAAGGATAGAAGTTACTCTCTTAAGTTCAATATAAGGATCAAAAAGATGATTTGATGATTCAAAGTAATACCTTTCAAAAGCTTCAATAATAGTACATCAATGGTTGAAGAATTCCAAACTTCAATAATAGTACATCAATAATTAGAAGCAACAAATGTAATTGGACCTCGAATGATACTTAAAAAGATCGCAAAAGTTGCTGCCACCTATTTCGCTCGACCAGTCGAGCCACCATCAGGTCCAACATCTGAAACTTCAAAAATTGGATAAAATGTGAAATTTAGCTCCGTTCGACCCGAGCCATCTTGCTCGATTAGTCGAGCGGATGTCCTGTATTCCTGAATTGAATCCTGCTGATGATCAAAAGCTTTTGAAGTTTGAATGCACTTCACTCGACCCGAGCCATCTTGCTCGACCAGTCGAGCGAACTTCAGATATGTAATACTCAGCTTTTGACTCAAGCAATGCTCCTGGGCTACTCGAGCTACCTTGGCTCGAGTCCATTCTGGTCAAATGGATCTACTTTGGCTTCTTTTTGGCTTGTTCTTATGGCTTGGCTCATGACGTTTCACTTATTTTGAGCCCTCGGTGTTTAAGTGAGCAATGTATGCGAAAAAATGATATATTTTGTGCTCGGTGTTGATGATTAGATCCTGAAATGAAACAAAACACCAAAGCAACAAAACAAGCGTAAAATCCAATAAACCAATGCAATAACATGTAGTTTCCTTACTCTAAACAAGCCGCTTATAGAGGTAAAAATAAAGAAAAAAATGTAGCTAACATTGTCTATCGTTCATAGTTCATTTTACATGCTTCATTATTCATTGTTCAATGTTCGTCGTTCATTGTACATTGTTCATCGTTCATCGATTATTTTTCATTGTTCATTCTTCATTGCTCATTGTTCGGTATTCATTGTCATTGTGAATCATTCATTGTTCATTGTTTATTGTTCATTGTTCATCGTTTAATTTCATTTTTCATTGTTCGTTTTTCATTGTTCATTGTTCATTGTGCATTGTTCATTGTTCGTTGTTCATTGTTCATGCTTCATAGTTAATGGTTCATCATTCATCATTCATTGTTCATTGTTCAGTGGTCATTGTTCATTGTTCTTCGTTCATAGTTCAACATTCATTGTTCATTATTAATGGTTCATTGTTCATTTTTTATTGTTCATCATTCATTTTTCATTGTTTGTCAGTCAGTGTTCAACGTTCATTGTTCCTTATTCATTGTTCATTGTTCATGGTCCATGGTTCATCGTTCATTTTTCATTGTTCATTGTTCATCCATCATTGTTCATTATTCGTTGATCATAGGTCATGGTTCATGGTTCATGGTTCATCTTTTAATGTTCATTGTTCATGGTTCTTCATTAATCGTTCAATGTTCATTGTTCATTGTTCATTGTTCATTGTTCATCGTTCATCGTACATCGTTCATTGTTCATTGTTCATTGTTCATTTTTCTTTGTTCATTGTTCATTGTTCATTGTTCATTGTTCATTGTTCATTGTTCTTTGTGCATGGTTCATGGTTCAGCGTTTATCGTTCGTTGTTCAGTGTTCATTGTTCGTTGTTCATTGTTCCATATTCATTTTTCAATGTTCATTGTTTATTGTTCATTGTTCATAGTTCACTGTTCATTTTTAGTTGTTCATGTTTCATGGTTCATTGTTTACTGTTCGTGGTTCATGGCTCACGGTTCATTATTCATGGTTCGTTATTCATTGTTCCTTGTTCATTGTTCTTTGTTCATGGTTCATTGTTCATTGTTCATTGTTCATGGTTCATGGTTCATAGTTCATTGTTCATTTTTGATGCTCCATGGTTCATCGTTCATCGTTCATCATTCATTGATCATTGTTCATTGTCATCGTTCATTGTTAATTGTCCATCGTTCGTTGTCGATTGTTCATTGTTCATTATTCGTTGTTTATTGTTCATCTTTCATCGATCATTGTTCATTGTTCATTGGTCATTTTTTATTGTTCATGGTTCATGGTTCATGGTTTAATGTTCATTGTTCATGGTTTATCGTTAATCGTTCATTGTTCAATGTTCATAGTTCATTGTTCATTGTTCATTGCTCATCGTTCATTGTTCATCGTTCATTGTTCATCGTTCATCATTCATTGCTCATTGTTCATTGTTCATTGTTTATTGTTTGTTATTCGTTGTTCATAGTTCAACGTACATGGTTGATGCAAATCTAAGGCAAATTAGATCCTCTAGATTGCATAGATGAGAATTAACCTAATCAAGGACTTTGAAACACAACAAATTACTCTAAGGGCTGATTAATGCAACCCGTGTCAAGCACAAACAAAACCAAGAAACTGATTCTTGGCTGATTGTGGTGAATTCATCAGGCTTGGCTTCACTCACTACGCGTCTCTAATTCCCCAATACAATTCAAGGCCACTTCCTTGTATTGCGTAGGTTCTTGAAATTCTGATGATTGCTCCACAACCAGAAGAATCTCAATGAGATGTTCCACACCTCTTGGAGAAGATTGCACACACAATACTTTGTAATCACAAGAACACTTGTTCGGAAATGAAAACTGGATATTTTTTTAACAAACTTGAATTCCCCTTTACAATGAGAAAGTTAGGCATATTTATAGAGTAAGGATCATGACTAGCCGTTTCAAGTGTTTAACATTCACGCCTAATACACGTGCTTAACTAACAAAACAAAAAAAACTGAAAATCAGAAAGTCAGAAACAGAAGGAGGCTTGGATTTTTGTCTGACATGGCTCTTTTACCCACGTTTTCTGTCACGTTCTTTTATTCCCGTTCCTTGTTTATTGCTCTCCCTTGTAGTTTTTCATGCAGTCTAGCTCTATTCCCTTTAATTGATCAGGGAAGTTCTTGCTCCCCTCGTTTTCAGTCCATGTAAGGTAGTATGGCAGGGACTTTGTTGAATGTGTTCTGTTCTGAAAGAATTTTGTTTTCCTCTTCCTCTTGTGATGTGTTGGAATCTTGGCTTGTACTTGGGGCTGGACAGGTATCCTTACTTGAAACAACCATGTTTGTTTCAATTTTCCATTGTTCATTGTTCATTGTTCAATGTTCAATGTTCAATGTTCAATGTTCATTGCTTATTATTCATCGTTCATTGTTCATTGTTCATTTTTCATTGTTCATTGTTCATTGTTCATGGTTCATAGTAATTGGTTTATCGTTCATCGTTCATAATTTATTTTTCATAGTTCATTTTTCATTGTTCATTGTTCATGGTTCATCGTACATTGTACATCATTCATTGTTCATTGTTCATGGTTCCTTGTTCAATGTTCATTGTTCATCTTCACTATTCTTTGTTCATTGTTCATCGTTCATCATTCATCGTTCATTTTTCATGGTTCATTTTTTATGGCTCATTGTTCCTTGTTCATTGTTCATGGTTCATCGTACATTGTCCATCATATGTTCATTGTTCATTGTTCATTGTTTATCGTTCCTTGTTCTTTGTTCATCGTTCATCGTTCATTTTTCATTGTTCATTATTCATTGTTCATTATTTATCGTTTATTATTCGTTTTTCATTGTTCGTGGTTCATAGTTAATGGTTCATCGTTCATTGTTCATTGTTTATTTTTCATTGTTCATTGTTTCTTGTTCATTGTTCTTTGTTGATAATTCAATGTTAATTGTTCATTGTTCATTGTTAATGGATCATCGTTCATTGTTCATTGTTTATTGTTCATCGTTCATTGTTCAATGTCCATCATTCAGTTTTCATTGTTCATTGTTGATTGTTGAGCGCATATTGTTGATTATTCATGGTCTATGGTTCATGGATCATGGTTGATCGATCATTGTTCATTGTTCATTCTTCAACTTTCATTGTTTATGGTTTATCGTTTAATGTTAATTCTTCATGGTTCATTGTTCATTGTTCATTGCTGATTTTTCATTGTTCATTTTTCATTGTTCATCGTTCATCGTTCATTGTTCATCGTTCATTGTTCATTGTTCATTGTTCGTTTTTCATTGTTCATGGTCGAGAGTTAATGGTTTATAATTCATCGTTCAGTGTTGATTGTTCATTGTACATTTTTCAAGGTTCATTGTTCATTGTTCATTATTCATGATTCATAGTTAATGATTAATTGTTCATCGTTCATTGTTCATTATTAATTGTTCATCGTTCATTGTTCATCATTCCTTATTCATTTTTCATTGTTCATTGTTTATCGTTCATTTTTCATGTTTCATTGTTCATTGTTAATTGTTCATATTTCATGATTCATTGTTTATTGTTCGTGGCTCATGGCTCACGGTTCATTGTTCCTTGTTCGTTGGTATTTGTTCATGGTTCATTGTTCATTGTTCATTGTTTATGGATTACGTTTCATTGTTCATTGTTGATTATTCATTGTTCATTGCTAATGATCCATGGTTCATCGTTCATCCTTCATTGTTCATCGTTCATTGTTAATTGTCCATCGTTCATTGTTCATTTTTCATTATTCATTGTGCATTATTCGTTGTTCATTGTTCATCGTTCATCCATTATTGTTCATTGTTCCTTGTTCATTGTTCGTTGTTCATTGTTTATTCTAGGTAATTTTTCATATATTATATAATGTTGTAATTAAACTTTTATGGTACTATCTTGGTTTAAGTAATTCAAACTTGATTTGTTTGGCATGAATCTTGGCATAAAACACTAATTAATATATATTGTTGTTTTGAAAGTGTTAGAATTGAAATAGGCATATGTTTGTAATTACATACAAAGTAGCGTTTTTTTAGGCTTTTAAAGCTTTTATGGGACTAACTCACTTTAAGTGGTACAAACTTGATTTGTTTTGAAATAGTTAGAATTGAAAAAATAGGCATATGTTTATAAGTACGTGCCAAGTTACATTTTTTTTAAGGGTTTTTAAGATTTTATGGCACTAACTCACATTAAATTGTTCAAACTTGATTTTTTTGCCATGAAACTTGTCATACAATACTAATTAATATATATTATTATTTTGAAATGTTAGAATTGAAAAACTAGGCATATGCTTGAAATTACATACAAAGTAGTGTTTTTTAGGCTTTTAAAGCTTTTATGGGAGTAACTCACTTTAAGTGGTTCAAACTTGATTTATTTGGCATGAAACTTGGCACACAACACTAATTAGTATAAATTATTATTTTGAAACTGTTAGAATTGAAAAAATAGCCATATGCTTGAATTACGTACCAAGTTGCATTTATAAGGTTTTTTAAACTTTTATGGCACTAACTCACTTTGAAATGTTTTGAAATTACTATAGATTATTATTTTGTTTATTAATAAACTTGATTTGTTTAGCATTACACTTGGCATAAAACACTAATTAATATATATTATTATTTTGAAATTGTTAGAATTAAAAGAATAGGCATATGATTGAAATTACGTGCCAAGTTGCATTTTTAAGGTTTTTTGAGTTTTTATGGCACTAACTCACTTTAAGTAGTTCAAACTTGATTTGTTTGGCATGGAACTTGGCACATAATACAATTAGTATATATTATTGTTTTTCAATTGTTAGAATTGAGAAAAATAGGTATACGCTTTGAATTACGTGTCAAGATGCGTTATTAAGGTTTTTAAGCTTTTATGGCACTAACTCACTTTAAGTAGTTCAATCTTGATTTATTTGGCATGAAACTGCGCCAAATACTAATTAATTTATGTTATTGTTTTGAAATTGTTAGAATTGAAAAAAAGGCATAAGTGATTATGACCCACATACAAGACATGAGAAACTGGATGAAGAAATCCCACCATATACCTTAGAGAAGGAAATGGTACCAATTGATGTACCCACCAACACTACTAGCAAAATCTTGAACGTCTCTAACAAGAGAAAAGGCCGAGGTCCCACAAAAGCCTCAAATTCACAGAACTTGTACACTTGGAATACAATGCCTTGGGTCAATCTTGTGGCAAGTGGCGTAGAAAACATGGAAAACATATTGGCATTTGTATCCGTAACATTTCCATATTGTACGCATGGAACGAGTTTCCAGAGGGTCTGAAGATTTCTCACTCGCGATTCCAATGCCAAAATGGAGCCTGGAGAAACTTTCAGATGCCCAAGATAGTTCCGTGACATGCCATATGTTTGGGTTTGATTTACTACTAAGGTAATATTCATTTGTAATTATCAGTTTGGTTCATATTGGCAAACTTTTGAGAGGACAAATGTTAAATATATTTCTTATCCATGCCTATCTAAGGTGATATTTATATTCTTACATTTCAAACTTTATTGTTTAACTGTTTTAATAACCGAACGACTAACAAAATTTGTTATTCTTGAATTTAGTGCGGCTTTTGAGGAGTTAAATTCTTGCAAAATTCTAATAAAAATTGGGTGGTTTTGTTGTAAATCGACGGCAATGTTTAAGATGCAAAGAAAAGTTAGACGACGTCAAAGAATATATTGAGGGTGCTCTGAAAAGTCAATTGGAGCTTGACACACGTTTATTTTTGCTCCATATATTGAAAATTAGGTTTTATTTCTAAATTGAACTTATATTTTGATTTTTATTCTATGTTCACATGTTCTCCAATTTGTTGATTATAATTTTGCTTTTGTAGTATGCATTCGATTCTCGTACCCATATGTCCTATAACTAATATTGTTTACGTGTTCAATTCTCTACGTTAAGCTCAATGCCCACCTCACAACACAAAATTCAAAGCCTGGTTTAATTCATAATTTTAAAAACTTTTACCAATTTCATTTAAGTGATATATATATAGTTACATCAATATTAATACATGACCGCAGCCCGTTCTTGATTATACCCCCCACAATCTAAAACTGCCACATGTTCAAAATTTGAGCCCCCACAGTATAATGTATTACCCCCACAAATTTTACATGAAAAGGGCTTCTCATTCACCAAAGATACATTGGAATCTTGAACTTGGACAATTTCTTAATCATGATCGCCTCAATTTTAGCACCGATAAAATCTATGTTAATCGTATGAATCATGCCCCTAGGTACTACCCCTTTCTCTTCCCTAAGAGTTATTTTTGACTATCTCTTCAATCTTGGCCTTCACTTGATCACATGCTATCTTTCAGAGCTGGCCATTAACCGCCAAGTCTAGGAGAGGTTTTATAGAGTCGTTGAGACCATCATAGAAAAAGGTGTTGAGATGGCTCTCCCCGTACTCATGATGTGAGCATGCTCGGATCATCCTCTTTAACCTACTCCATAGAGTATTTAGGTTATCATCATCCTCTTGAGTGAATGACGCTAATTCATTTTGCAAATCCTATGTTCGAACGGTAGGGTAGAAACATTTTATGAAAGAAGTCTCTTCAATTAAGCCCATGTGGTAATGGAGTTTGACTCCATGCATTTGTACCAATCCTTGGCGTCACCGGCTAGACTAAGGTAAAAAAAAAAAGGTGCATTCGGACATAGATCAGGCTATTGGGGCATGGAGGGATGAGGCCAAAAGTATCTAAGAATGCCTCTAAGTGTTGTAGAGGACATTCATTCTTCAAACCACAAAAGGGGATCTCCTTCAACATCCGAATGTACTATGGGTGTATTTTGTATAGAGCTACAGATATGAGTAACACAATATCCCCTTGAAACTCTTGGGAACTAGGAGTCCCAAATTGCCCGAACAATTATTGATCTTCAGCCGTTGGTGGTGTAGGAGGGTCGAGAGTGGTTGGTTGTAACAGAATAGGAGGCGGAGCTTGTTTTCTTAACCTTTGGATCTCAGGTTTGTAACGAACGAGTTATAGCTATGATCTGTGAGTGCTATAATGAAAGCAAGATTAGAAACAATAAACAAAAATAAAGTATAAATAAACTACATCAACGACAAAATCAAAACAAATGCCTTGTTCTCCGGCAACGGCGCCGTTTTCAAAACTGGTTTTTACCGTCGTTTACTAAAAGAGTAGTTAATCAAAAAATACTTGTAAACACCCTAAAACGACTACAAAGAATACAAAGAAAATGTACATAAATAAATGAGCTTGAATGTAAAGAACTTGAATCCAAATACAAAGCTTGAGTAAAGACTTAAATGTAGAAGAAAGCAATAAAGGAAAGCATAAAGGAAAGCTTAAAATAATCTAGGGCAAGAAATGTAAACGAAAGCATAAAGGATTGATATTCTAAGATGAGGCAAGTAGCTCTCATAATAGACAAGGGGTTTATCACATAAAATGTGATATTTATAGCCTAGCAACATAAGGGGTAAAAGCTTTAAAAGAGCCCTCGAGATAAGGCTTGCAAAGAAATTGAAACGCGCAGATCTTGCAGCCCATTCGACCGAATGACACAGGTCATTCAACCGCATCCAAGGCCATTCGCCCGAATGGATCTTGATTCGGCCAAAACAGTAAGTCCAAGCCTTTACAAATGATCAGCTCACCTCCATTCAAGCGAATAGGGTCTCATTCGGCCAAATGCGGCCTCATTTGCTCGAATGTTTCTATATTCGCCCATTCTAGAGAATTTGAAGCTTTGCCTTAAGTTTTGCACTTCAATTCAACCGAATAGAGCTTTGATTCGGTTGAATCAACCTTTGAATTTTGCTTTTTGAGCTTTGTTCAAATGTCCAGGGGCTTCTGAACTTTGCGGGGATTGTGCGAATTACTTGAGTAACAATGCTTCTCAATACTAAACAACAAGCAAAAATCCCTAAATTTATTCTTGATTGAATCTAGATTACAACAATTCAAATCCTTGTTATGATGATCTGATATATTACTTTAATTCTCAGCATATACATTAAATTTCTCCCAAGAATAATCCAACAATATATTTGAGATTTCACACGCTACTTATCTATCTTTATACCAGTTATTAGTTGTGTAAAAGTCTATCTCATATATATTCAATATTATGTTCAGCTTTACCATCAACACTTACGAAATTCATAATTACTTTGATTCATACTGAATTCAAAACACAATTTGTTATACGCTCAATTTTAAATTTTACAATTCCAAGATAACTTAATATATATTACCATCATTCCTCACAAAATAGTATCATCTGTTTTTAAATGATAACCGTTAGGTTTTTCTTATAACATTAACCACAATAAAATATTGATTTGCATACCTCATACAACTCTCTAGGCCTGAATCTTGTATAAGGTTGTGTATGCGCACAAATTTAAATTATATTTTTCCTTTATAATAACTTGTTAAATATAGTAAGTGGCAAATAGAAGTGGATCCCACAGGGCTTGTGATTATTAGTTTTAAAGTTACTTCTAAATCACTTATTTTAATAAAATAACATACAAAGTAAAAAGATGGGGAAAAATGAGTTTTGATTGCGCTACTTAGAAAATTAAAAATAAAGTAAGCTTAATACAAGAGAATAAAATTTGACAAGTAAATAATATAGTAAATCAGTTTGATAAAATAGTAGCAACATGTATTTTTGTCATTGGAAAGATTATTTTAATCATTGATTAACTCAACTAAGTTTAATATTTTAATAATAAAACTCGATCCAGTTATTATTATTAGTAGTTTCTCAATAATACTAACTAAACAAAGTCCGATTAATTTTAAAACATTGACTTGTACAAAGATTATTAAGTGTAACCAACAAAATTAATCTTAGATTCATTTATAAATAAAAGTTTGTTTACATAAACGCTCAATAATAAAGTTGCACAAGATAAAGACCAATTTTAAATCTCATAAAAATAACATGCCAAGACATTAATACATATTTCCACAAATAAATTTACTCTAAGTTAAACATGACAAAGTAAGGAGAATAAAAAAAAATTCATTAAGTAAATAACTTTGAACAAAATAAGAGACTTGAAAATATTTTTCACTCTCTCTAATCTCTCTACTTTGTTTGATATATGAGTATATTACATAACATACAATCTATTTATAAAGGTAAGAATAAGAAAAACACAAAAATATACAACACAATTCTAAGTTAACTTTTGTTCATTGATCATCTAAATAGCAAAATTTTTTAATGGAGAATTAAACACATGAACTTTAGAAATAGGGGAAGCTTCCACCACTTAGCAACAAAAGTTTAGTTAAATTTGCTACTTGATATTTAATAGAACTTATCAAGTTAAGTTTTCTTTCATTTATTACAGCCGAATTTACTGCAGCTGTTTTGTCATAGTTTCAAGCTGAAATAGACTTTGTATAGAACATAAAAGTTGTATAACTTTTCAAGTAGATGTTCATAGTCTCAAAAATCGCTTAAATTGGAGTCCGTATGAGTAACATATGCTCAAATTACTATAGCAACATAAATATGGTTTGTGAAGTACATTTCTTCCGTTTGGCTCCAATTTTGTCATTTCATCCAACTTTATTTTTAGTGATATTCTAAATGGTAGGCATGAAATTATGAAAAAGGCAGGTGGTAGCAAATCTTTAAAAAATTCCACAAAATAGCATTGTACTTTTGAAATTTCACAACTTAACGTATATTTTAAAGGTTTTTGGGTACTAATGTATACGACAACTTAAATTCCAAAAGTACAATGCTATTTTGTGGAACTTTAAGGAAAGAATGTTACTGTATTTTAATGCAAAAAAGACAGGGTTAAAAACAAAATTTCATAACTTAATGTATAATCAAAAGTTTTTTGGGCACCCACGATCAAAACAATTGGTTGAATCCCGTATAACCATTTCACAGAAGTTCATTGATATCTTTAATTTTACGACAACTTAAATTCTAAAAGTACAATGTAATTTTGTGGAATTTTTTAAAGATTTGCTACCACTGGTCTTTTACAAACGTTTATGCCTACCATGTAGATATTAAACATTGGAAATGGTAACAAAAAACGAGTGTAATTTAAGTAGTAAAATTCATTCACAAGTTATATGGCAATGTTTAATTTCTTCCAATCATCTCAATTTTTTCACAAAATTTATTTCAATGCATTTCCATATAAAAATCAAGTGTTAGATGGTAATAGAAAATTTTGAACAATAAAACGTTTTCATGATCAAAGTTTCATTAACATGAAAACAACATAGTACATTGCATTAAAATTTACACTATAAATAATTCTCATTATTATTGTTTAATACTCATAACCAAATACGCGGTCAAAAAATATCCTTACCAAGTAAAACGAAATGCTAAACTTATTTGGTAGAACAAAGATCATGTTCTCATTGTTATGGTAGATTTTTTTTATTGTATTAGATATTTATAATTTTCTATTTTTTACTTCTTATTATATATGATCGTCCAATAATTAGCTTGCTTGCTTCAATAAATTATTCTAGACCAAGTAATCCTAGAATTGTTACTTCGTTAGGTTGATCAGGATTCATAGGCATATAAGTTAACATCATTTGTAGCTGTGTAGCTTAGATGCATATCCATTGCATCTATCCAAAAGAGAAAAGGATTTCGAATAGGGCCATATCTTACACCAGCAAAGTTATATAGGATAGAAGAACTCATTAATTAAGGACACTATATTTTGTATATATATTGTAAGCAAATTATAGTGTGAATAACCAAAACAATTCTGTATGTAAAAGATTAACCATGAGTAATTATGATAAAAGACTGTCTGAGAAGGTTAAATTAGTACTAATCTAGGAGGAATCATTAAGATTAGATAGTCTTCTGGCAACATCCATTTAGGAAGGTCAAGATGACATTGTACGCATGTAGTAATATTAGTGCACAAGAAGCTCACGTGTAGTTAGAAGACACTTGTCCATTATAAAGGGTCATTCTGAGATAGTGGGACACGTGCTTGAAGGAGAAGCTAAGAGCGCTATAGAAAGTAAAGGAAAATCCAATAGAGTAATTAAATTATTGACACGTCTAAGACAAGCACGGTGGCATGCAGAGAATTATGGGGATTAGTAAAGTATCAAAGGAATGTTTTGCAGTCACAATCATGAGCTATAAATACACATCAAGGAGCACATAAAGGAGGTAACAATTAAGTTCTTGTATTAAGACGTACAAAGAATTCAAAGTGATTCATTGCTAAGAGTTATTACAACTGAATTTCAAGGACCCACGTTGATTTTCAGAAGAACATTAACTGCATAATCATATGTCTAAAGAGAATATTTTAAACTTATTATCATCGTCAATTACAAAGACCTCACATCTAAATAAGTCCTAAGTAGTAATCTACCTGGTAGCCACAGTGCTCCTTGAAGGGCCTATTAGGCAATTTGTCATAGACTAATACTGACTTGGGCGTCAGAGTGGGCCCCGAAACAATCATCTTCTCAAGTGATCTTACTGCATAACTTGACAAGGCAGTAAAGACAAGCTTCCACCAACACTTAACTCTTGATCAATCACTAATCAAGGGATTAAGTCCTTAATTAATTGGTCTACAAAACCTGACGGGAACACTAATGTAAGCCAATTTAAACTAGCTGGTTGGCTTCTTTGCCATTTATTTTCCTTCAGAATCAAAATATATTTTTTTTAAAAATTATTTTACATTTGTCTCCACTAGTGATGGCCACAGTCTGGGTTGGGCCAGTTTCGTTCCGGTTCCATCTGAAACTTGAGAACTTGATTCGAACGTTTCCAATTCCGATTTCGGTTCCGGCGGTTCCCACTCCCCGGTCGGACCATCGGTTCCCACTCCCCGGTCGGACCATTGGTTCCATTCTTATTTTTCCTTTAAATATAATATAAAAATACTATAATAATGCGGACATACCTTTGATGATTACTTGATTATTAGCGAAATTCATTGCTTGTCATCGTTATTAAAATATTTACTAAAAAGAAGGGAAAAAATAAATTAATAAGAAACGATAAAGATGATTAATAAAAAAAGAGGGAGAAAATGGACTTGAACCTAGTATCCCGAAGGAATACTAAGCTTCCTACGTATCCCGAAGGAATCAAAGTCCAAGTAGTTCTTTGTCATACCTTTTATTTGTAATTGTTGAATGTTGATTGATCGTTGTCCGATATTTATGATCTTATTCATCTTCGTCATCATCATCTTGTTGGTTAGATGCTTCCGCTGACTCTCCTCTTGACGATGATGCAGATGTATCCATCATCATCCATGGATCATCATCGTTCTTGAGTCCTTGTGTTCGTAGCTCCGCTTGATCCTAATCTTTCTTGAAAACGCATATTTGAATAGTATGTGGAGCAAGACGAGATCTATTTTCATCTAGAACTCTTCTACCTGCACTAAAAGCAGACTCCAACGCAATAGTAAAAGCAAGAAAATCAAGGATATCCTTTGCAATCCTCGATAATATAGGGAGTTTTATTGATTTTTCTTTCCACCAATCTAAAATATTATAACTACCTTATTCAATTTCAAAGTGATGTTTAAGATAATTATCTAATTCTAAATATGAAGCGGAGGATTTTCCTACAAAACTATCATCTTGGCTTATTATGTTAGCTATTATGGGATTATAATAAGTGGGATGTGCCGAGACGCTAGCACGCCTAGACGTATCACGACTATACACACTAGAATAGTGATCATAAAGTTCTGCTAAAAGCTTTTTACAATTTCCAATTAAAATAAAAGGAAAATCAGTAATATACGTCTTCCACTTGTCCATCATATCTGCAAGAATCGGCTTTAAAAATATATTAGTATCATTATGCGAATGTTTAAGAAGATGATAAAAAATAGTAATACATTCACTTATTACTAAGTAGACGTTTGGTTTGTAAACATATGAAAAAATTTTAGTTGCGTGGACATACGCTTCTAATATTTTCTGTACGCTTATAGCTAGTTCCCATGTTCCATCACTTACACGGCTATCTGTACACTCAGTATACAATTGTGTTATAACAAGACGATAAGCCATAGCCTTTTTTTAATAAATCATCGGTTGAGCCCCAACGTGTAGGAGTATCTAATGACCAATATTCTTTTTTTAGTTAATTTTGGTCACATAATTGCTTATATCTTCTCTTTACCTGTCCTAATCTAAGCCACTTCACTATGTCTCTAATGGAATCTAATAAATCACTTAGTTGTCTAAGACCTGCTTGGCAAGATAAGTTAACAATATGAGCACAACAACGTATGTGTAATAATCTACCACCAAGGATAAAACTAAAAGTAGGTTCGTTATACAAAAGTTCGATGCATTTAATGTTGGCGGTTGCATTATCAGTAGAACAACAAAATTTCTTATCTAAAAAGTTCCATTCTTTACGTATCTCTATTAATCTAAATTTTATGTTATCACCCGTATGTCTTTCGAGCATTAACTCAAAAGCAATTATTCTTGTTTTAATAAACCAATTATGATCTATCTAATGTGCTGTTACACACATATAAGGTTCTAAATGTGGGGGAGCTGACCAAATATTAGTTGTTATGCTAACCCTACCACTAAAAGATTTAAACATTTCTACTAATTCATAGAGCTTTGATTCATATAATATTATTGTGCGTCATTTAAGAGTGTTCCTAGGGATTACTCTATATTGTGTTTGTAAAGTTTTTCTAGTGTAGTAGTCGCATGCCTTACTTTCACCATGGTTAAATGGCAACTGATCAACAACTACATATTTAGAAAATTCATCAATCATTTCATTACGATTATACTTAATAGGCATACCTCCGCCGAGAATGTCCATTGTCCACTGTCGGCTTCAACTTGTGGTCCCGCTGCCGATTGCTACATGAGTTTCTTTATTGATTCCATGCTTCTTTTCCAAATGTTTGTTGAAAGATCCCATAACACCACCTAACACGTATTCACAAAACACAATAAATGAATTTTTAATACATTCTTGATTTACAAAATATAAATATCATGTGTAAAAACTTAAAAAGTATTTACCTCTGCTGAAATTGTATGAAACTAAAGGCTTTGCCCCTTGACTTTCACAAATTTGACAAGTGCATAAGAAAACATCTGGATTGTCGGATGGTTGTTTTGTAAAATACGACCGCACATGTGAAACAGCTCCACCACTAAGAGGTGGCGTTGCCGAAAAAGGTTGTTGTTTTACTGTTTCATCTTTATCTAAATTTAAATATAAAGACATACTCCAATACCACAATATATAAATAAATAATAAATTAAAATTTAATCAATTTGAAGAATAAAATTATAAAACTAACCGATACTTTGGAAATTGACTCGTTTACCACGAGCTTGTCTTTATTGTTGTTGTCGTTGTTGTTGTTGTAGTTGTTGTTGTAGTAGTTGTTGTTGTTGTTATTGTTGTTTTTTTTCATGTAATCTCGTTGATGACTGTCGAGATCTAAGTATCCCAATAGAGGTCGATGGTTCCTCTTCTTCTTCTTCAATTTGTATTTATCTTTCCACTTCTTCTATATAATCATGTAATTCTTGGTCGTACCCTTGTGGATTATTTGGTTCATAATTATAATTACTAACCGAAGGTGTTGTTGATACCGACAGAGTTGAAGTGGCCTTTCTTTTGGAGCTAGAACCTCCTAATGATTTTGCCACTTTAGTAACATTTTTAAAGGCTTTTCTCAAAAAAGAAGACATGATAATATTGAAATAATAATGGAATTAAGAAATAAATAAATAATTAAACGAATAATTCTCGACTAATTATGTAATTAAAAGAATAATTCCGTAATTAAGTAGAGAGAGTAGGAGAAAAGATGAATTGTGAATGAAAATGATTGAAAGTATGGAGTATCTATAGAAAAATCTCCTACGGCTAGTTTTTTACCAGTTCCAAAGAACCGCTGGGTCGGGTGAACCGTATGGTTTCGGTTCCAAGGAACAGTTGGGCCGGGTGAATCGATCCGGATGCACCGGTTCGGACCGGGTGAACCGGCCTGCGGTTTTTTGGTCCGGTTCTGGCGGTGTTTTCCAGTTTCACGGTTCCGCAATTCGGCGGGTTTGGAACCTGTCACAAACGGTTTCGGTTCCGGAACGGCTTCAAGCGGTTTGGGACCGGTTCGGTTCCGGATAACCCGCTCCATGGCCATCACTAGTCCCCACATTAAAGGGGTCTACATTCTCTAGGCAGCGGTTTTTGTAAGTTTTTATCATCTTGTTTTAAATCATGTGTTTATTTATAAGTAATATGTATATATCTAACATGTGCCGCAATCAATGAATGAAATTAACATATTATCTTTCAAAATAAATATATATATATATATATATATATATATATATATATATATATATATATATATATATATATATATATATATATATATAACCTTGTATTTTTTTTAAATATATATTCTAGGGTATGGTCGATTCTCCATAAAATAAGGGAAAATTAATGGTTCTGTTAGGTTTTAATATTTTACATTTATCCCAACGAAATTTAATCTTTCTATATTAGATCAGTTTTAAAATAAAGAGAATATGAAATTAATTTAATGTATTGAACAATAAATATAACCCTTTCCGTTCTTAATTTTTTTTTTTTTTTTTTCATTTTCCCCAAATGTAAATTTCACTAAGGTATTTTTATTATTAATTTTTTTTGAGATATTATATTTGACAAAGTAATTTCATTTGTCTACATTTTACCAAAATAAATAATTCTATTCTATTTTATAGAACCTTTTAACTATTTTTATAATTTTAAGAAATAATAATCATTACTTATTTCATTTAATAATTATTCTGATGAAATCTTACCCATTATTATTATTTTCCTTGGTTATTTCGTATTCTAAATAGGAAAAATAAAAAGCGAAGGAAGTATTTTGATATGAAATTTTACAATTAGTTAATTCAAACTATAAATGGAGTATTTATTAATAACAGTGATTAGTGAAAACATGAAATGTAATTTTTTATACTCCCTCTAATTCACTAGTAATGTCTCATTTGCTTTATATACTCTATCCAATGTACCTATTTAATTCTTAATATCTTTAATTTTTGCATAATTAAAAATTATGGAATATTGATATAAATAAACCATGCATCGATACGAATCAAACAAAATCTCACTTAACTATATAAACTTATACTCTCTTCAATTCACTATTAATGTTCCATTTTCTTTAAGCACTCTATCTAATGCACTTATTCAATCCTTAATATCTCTAATTATGCATAATTAAAAATTATAGAAAGTTGATATTGATAATCCTTGCATTGAAAATAAGATCCCACTAAACTATGTTTTAACTTATAAATTAATAATAAAATATAAATTAAGTAAGAGAGATAAATAGTGTAAAAAAGTAAATAGGACATTACTAATGAATTAAAAGGATAAATTAATATCAATATACAAATTAAAAGTAACCTGAATAGCGTTTAAAAACAAATAAGAAATTATTAGAAAATTGGTGGGAGTAGTTTGTAGTATATATACTGGTTTTTGAAGTGTGCTATATTAGATAGGTATTATACGCTAGGTTGCACTAAAACGGACACGGATACGGACACGAACACGACACGGGTACGGGAAAACGCCAACTTAAAAATGGCGGACACGGGGACACAAAAATGGTAATTTAATAAATATATCAAATTAAAGATAATTTTACAATCTTCATTTGATATATGTAAATAAACACTTTAAAAACATAAAACTCACAATTTTTCTACTTTTCAAAATTCAAATTACAAACACTAATATTAAGAATTTAAGATTAACAAATAACACATTAACAATTTAATATTAACAAATAACAATTAACAAAAATTCAAAGAGAATATACAAAAAAATGGGAATGGAGGTGGGGCAACACCATGTAGAAATAAAAAATAATTTTTATTTAATTTTTTTTTTTAAAAACGTGTCCTTGCCGTGTCCCTTCCGTGTCCTTGCCGTGTCCGAAAAATTATTAAAATATTGGACACTTCATTTGGCGTGTCAGACACGAATATTCGCGTGTCCGTGTCCGACACGCGACACGCAGATTCAGTTGCGTGTCCGTGTATTCCATATTATAGGCGGTACAACTAAAAAATAAAAACTTCATCTTAAAAAAACAAGGTGAATTTTTTTTTATAGATAAAAAAGTTAATAAAAAGCAAAAGGACGCCTGCAAAACACTCCATTCCCCAAGTAGAAGAACAGGTTAAATTAATTAGGTTTTGTATGGGAATGCATGGACCACGTTGATAATTTCTTCACATTGTAATTGCGCCCACCGCTTCAACATTGACTTCACATGACTTTTTATTACTCATCCCTGCTTATTAAACTTTTTTTTTTAAACAAAATACAATTGAATTTCGTCCATCATCTCAATTTGTAATAGATTCTGAACTGATTCCACTTTAAAAATTTTTAATCATGTAAACCAATAAGTAAAAATTACTTTAACCTAAAATTAATACGATTAACTAAAGAAACACCTCTATCTTTGTTCTTTCTTGCATTGTGTTTAGTAAATAGCAATAGATAATGTCCTAATCACTAATACTTATTTTTGTATTAGATTCGTCCCACGTTCAATATGGTGATTTAGTGAGTTAAAATTTTTGTTTGGAGCTGGATTATAGTTGGTTAAGAGTTTATATTAATTTAGGGTTATGGTCCATTACACAAGATCAAGATCACTTTGATTATTGGTTGATTTAAGGTCAATATTGTTCATGTTAGGAAAACATAATTATTTTTTTATGAAAATATATTATTCTGCTTAGTAATTTTAGGAAGTAGTATCAATCACCATTACTAAAGGAAATAATTAAGACCCTTCTTATTTATATTTATCAATGTAAATTAGTATTGTAATTAATGAATATAATGTTAAAAACTCAAAATCTCTTTTTAACCTTTTATCTTGATATCAAAGCCCTGTTTAAATTTTTCGGCGATCGAAAATACTCGGGTTTCATCATTTACCAACCATGGAAACAGAAAACCAATCCATTGTCCCGAAACTAGTTACAATGGAGGATTTATTGCAACTGTTAATACAGTTAAACACCAATAAACCCATCATCAACTCTGCAAAACAACCTCTTCATATCTCAAAAAAAACTCAATCATAGAAACTACACTAAGTGGTTCAAATTGATACATCTTGGCATCAGAGGGTGAGGAAGGCTCAAACACATCACTGACTCCCACTAGTGGAAAAAAACTTATATGTTGTGTCACATATGCTGCGGTTTTCTAAAGACGCAACATATAAGTAATAGGAAAAACAAAAATATATAGTATAAGCTACGGTTCTTTAAGAACCGCAGCATATACTATTAAATTTTTTTTGTTCAAAACCCCACCGTTATGTAAAGTAAAAAATCCCTCTAAAATTTTCATTTTCATTTCATCTTCAACCTAGGGAACCCATGAAAACCTTTATCTTCAACCTTTAAGGCCTTGTTCTTCAACCTTTAAGACCTCGAAAACTTTCATTTTGCTAACCTACGAAATGTGCTTGTTCTTATTCTTCTTATTCTTTCTTGTTCTTTTTCTAACCCATGAAAAACCCATGAAAACCCATAAAATCCCATTGAAATCTCACTTTGCTAACCCATTGCAATCTCATCTTTAAACCCAAGAATTAGGGCTTATTTTTAAAATTTTATTTTTGTTTTTCATTGTAGGTTACAATGTAGAGCACAATATTATTATTTAAATATCAAGTTAAATGCTAATCATATATTAATAAGTTTTGTTTTTTCATTGAAGTTTTACATTTTTCTTAGTTTATATTATTAGTTTTTTAATTAGGGTTAATTAGGGTTGTAATATTATTAGGGCTGTATTATTATTAGGGTTAACTAGGGTTGAATGAATGTTGTTATTAGAATATACATAGGCTTGAAAGAATGTTGTTAATTCCAAGTTTGTTTGTGTTTGTGGATTAAATGATTGTTTTTATGTATAAGTATGAATTTTAAATTTTAAGGCATATTATTTTGTGAATCTCACTTATTTGAGTTTTTAAAGATATATTTGTGCTTTTATGGATTAATTTTTGTGATTTGTTATATGGGTTATTTAGTGTTTATAACTTGGAATAAGTTTATAACAATTAGAATGTTGGTAACGTACTAGTTGATGGATATATATGATGTTAGAAGAATTATAGTATCGTGTAATTCTATGTTAGTGTTTTGTGGATAAATCTGAATGTTGTTTCATGTGAGGTGCTTTTATGAATTAATTTTATTTTTGATTTGTTATATGGGTTGTGTAAAGTTTATACTTGAAATGTTGGTAATTTGACAAGTTGATGGATTTATGATGATAGAATAAATATAGTATTGTGTAATTCTACATTTGCTTTTATGTATACGTATGGATTTAAAAGTATAAGTTTATAACTTGGAATGTTGTGTACAACTTGAAATGTTGTGTGTATAAGTTTTTTAAATTTTTTGTTTATGTATGAAAAAGTATATACAAGTATGAATTATAAAGTGTAAGACATATTGTTGTATTTGATTGCAAATTGTAGTAGGTTGTTTACGATTGTAAGTATAAGTTTATAGCTTTCTATGTATAAATTTATAGCTTGGAATGTTGTGTATAAGTTTTATAAGTATAAGTTTATAACTTGGAATGTTGTGTATAAGTTTGTTTTTGTGTATAAGTATAAAGAAGTATAAGTATTAATTTTGTTTGTAAAAGTATAAGTTTACAAATTTGTAAGTATTTGGTTGCATAAATATAAGTTTATTCGCGTTTTGTAAGTAATCTATCATCTTTATTCTCAAGAATGTCTTTGTATCTTTAATTTATCATTGAAATTATGTTGTATTAATTTGGTTGCAAATTTTAGTAGATGTGTACGATTGTTTATGTCTTATTATGTTTATTTGCGTTTTATAAGTAATTTATTCTCTATCTCATGTTCTGTGTTTTTTTAACTACAATGTTGGATTTGCGTTCCTTGACATGCATCATCTCACCGATGAAATAAAGAACAAGCTAGATCAATGCGTTTCAACCGAATTTTTGCTTAAGGTAGTAGATTAATTAGTATAAATTTTGCTACATTGTATATATATATATATATATATATATATATATATATATATATATATATATATATATATATATATATATATATATATATATATATATATATATATATATATATATATATATATCTATATATATATATATATATATATATAGATATATATATATATATATATATATATATATATATATATATATATATATATATCTATATATATATATATATCTATATATATATATATATATATATATATATATATATATATATATATATATATACATACATACATACATATATATATACATACATACATACATACATATATATATATATATATATATATATATATATATATATATATATATATATATATATATATATATATATATATATGTATATATATATATATATATATATGTATATATATATATATATATATGTATATATATATATATATGTATATATATATATATATATATATATATATATGTATATATATATATATATATATATATATATATATATATATATATGTAACATTGTTAGATTTTAAAGATATATATTTTTGAAATTTTGTAAAATACAATTAGTATAAAATATATATTATTATATTAATTAAAATTCGTCATCCATCACTATATACATAATTAAGTAATAATGATTGATTTGGAGTTGTGTTAGAAAATTTTAGTGATGATTAGGGAAATATTAAAAGATTATTTATGTAATTGTTATTATGTATTTAGTTTTTAATATTTATTGGCGAATAAATAGAAAATGAAAACAACAACAAAAAATATGCACTATATGCTGCGGTTCTTGAAAGACCATAATATATAGTCCCTTTTTAAAAAAAACAAAAGGGGATATATAATGTGGTTCTTTAAGAACCGCAACATATAATATTGTGTCATATACTTGTAACGGTCCGGTTCAAGTGACCCGGGCAATCATATGAAAACATGATCCCGGTTCACATAGCGGACACTAAAGAACCATCTCTACTTGGATCGTCAGCGTTCCATCGATAAAGGAATATAACTAAGACAGAAAACAAACTCAAGCGAAAAGAAATAAAACAACAAGTCAGCGGAAGTCTGTTACATACAACTCGAGAGCCTAAAGGCCTCTAAACCAACTAATTGAAAAAGCAGAAGCAAAAAGAAAACTACACAGTCGCCTGGTACTTAAATATAGAATTTCTTTCTACTCATAATCTAATTCAAAAGATAATAGCATAGTCTTGATAATTACGGGTTCTAAACCGAGATCTCACTCCAGGCCCCACCTGCAATCAACCTACTAGTCGTCGTAAGACAACACACAGTAGGTTCCAAAGAAACAAACCAATACACGTCAGAGACATCATACAATTATCAATCAGGTTGAATACAAGCAAAATGTTCATCCTAGCATGCATAGGCTCTATTAATAAAACCCAACTTGTAACGTTGCCTGTCCTGTTCGAGTCGTTCAAGTATAAACCATTCCTCATTAGATAATTCCAACTTATAACGTTGCCCGTTCTGTTCGGGTCGTTCAAGTATAAATTCAAATATTTTTGGAGGAATACACTTGGGAGAGCTAATCTCAAGGCAACCACCGACCTAAGACGTTGCCCGTCCTGTTCGGGTCAAAGGCTAAAGTATGCATACCCCCATGGTGACCGTAATGATCCAAAACTTCCATGGGAACAATAATTGTAATAATCCAAACCAAACTTTTAACCCCTTTGGGTAACATAACCAAACGTCAAGCCCTTTGGGTGACAATCACACAAATTCTCAATTTCCAATTAATTTCCTTCAAATTATTTGAGGTGTCTAATCCTTATGTGATTTACAAAGCCTCGATTAGAAATGAAACAACACTACTTGCACAACCACATAAACTGTATGGCCTAAGCGTGTACCTTTAAGCGCTGCAACAACAAAGTTCATGCACGACAGAAATTTCGCCCTCTTATGAATCGAGGTCCTAAATAACACACACAAAACGATCACGTATTAGGACGTGTTTACACATTTAATCCACTCCATACGCCAAAATATCACTAAGACTAGATAATTTTTAATTGTTTACATCCAATTCTCTAAGGTTCCAAATTCCACATTCTGACCAGAAACTTTAAGGACCATTTCTGACATATTAGAAAATTCAAACGAAAAATCCGACTTCGCCATTGCGTTCGGAACGCGTCAATTACCTTGGGCACCAATTTTCGTAATTTCTAACATCCATTTACTATTTTTAGTTATTTTAAGCGTTTAACGAGTTTTTAACGCAACGGTGCACAAAACAATGGAAAACAACTAACATTTCCGGGTCGGCACCTTTAACGAGGCAGATCAGCTACTGCCCGAATACATATATATATATTTATAAAAAAAAATTCATCATTATTATTATTTTATATATACATTATCATTATCACCCCCTTTTCTTTTAAATCTCATGACTAAAATAATTCTAGTAAAAACACATCCACAAAATCCTTCAAGAGACTTGAAATTTCATAAATTATGATAACTAAATTAAATACTTAATTCTCTTAACAAATTAAATTTTGTAGATAATTATAAAACCAAATCACCCTTTAAAAAAAAAATCAAGACACATATATATATATATAAAATAACACAATCCTTCTAACAAATCAAATTTTGCTAAAGGATTATTAAACTCTTGGATGACTACATAACTTAATCCATACCAACTTAATTTCTACTAACAAATTGAAATTTAGTTAGAGAAATTTAAACCATAAAGAAATATATTTGAATATCAACAAAACTCCATTCTTATAACAAATTTAAACTTTGTTAAAGTATATAAATCAAGAACATAACTTAATCCTTTTAACAAAATTAAGGTTTATTAAAGGATTGTTAAAGAAAATTACATAAAAATATACTCAATCCTCCTCAAAGTCATAGGATATCATCATACATAAAATATAATTCATCTTAGAAAACCTTGTATATAAAATCTACAATTAGCAATTCTATTAAACTTACCCCTTTGATCAAAAGGTTGAATGACAAAAACAAGAGAACAATTTTTTTTTTGTGAATGCCGAAAGCAAGAGCACAAGGAAGAGAAAGATTTTTCTGATTTTTTCTTTGTTCACTTGAGGTTTTGAAATGTGAGGAATACACCATTATGAGAGGAGTTACAGGACTCCTCCCATACCCTCCAAAAACCGGCAGCCCCTTCACCTCCCTTCAATTATAATTTTTTTTAAATTAATTAAGTAATTATTATACTTTTGTTAAAATCGCAAAGAAACGTCACGCGATAACATCGTACGCGATAAAACTTGTTACCGTTAAAATTAAACTCACTTTATTTCTTATAATTAATTATATAAAATAGTATAATTTAATATTACTTATTTTTTTTTTATTTTTTTATACTTTATTTTATTATATTCTAATTATTTCTAAACCCGATAAATTACGGGGTGTTACAATACTGCTATAACAAGTGCTGGGGGTCAAAACCGCAGCATATAAGCTATTTTCCTTTAGTGTCCCCACCTGTCCCGGATGACCCCGAATACACAAAATTGGCTCAGCAAGACTCCAATGTTGTGTTATGGATAATAGAGAACATTGATTCAGATCTACAGAACCAGTTTTTAGACTACCCTAATACAAGAGAATTATGGAGAGGAATTGAAACCGTGTATAGAAGTAGGCGAGATGGGTTGTAGGTGTTTGACCTCACAGTCAAGGTTAATAAAATACCACAAGGAATGGAGTAAATCGAGATCTTCTACAGTAAACTCACCACAATTTGGAAAAAAATTGATCGGAGATTACCTAATCTGATGGTTTCTCCCGAGGATAAGACCAAGAATAATAATCTAATTTAGCAAAATCGTTTGTACTAGTTGATGATACTCTGGACAAAGATTGAAAAGACCTTCTAAATTCAGATCCATTACCAAGTGTTGAAGTTACCCATGCAACCATCAGGCGAGAAATCTCACGCCGGGGCATCATGAGATCTGAAAAGCCCTCATTAGAAATCGAATCACCGGCATAGGGAGTAGCTTTGCTCCAAAAGGAAGAACAGAAAAACCGTACTTTCGACGAGATGATGACAAAGTCATCCTCCGACGTACTCACTATGGAGGAGCAAGAGACACAAAGGAAGGGTGTTTTAAGATTATAGGCTACCCTGATTGGTGGCCCGAAGGGAAGAAAAAAAATTTGACAGCCGAAAGGGAGAACACAAGAGGCAAAGCACCACTGCAGCTACAACTACATGGGAAATAAAAGATCTAGAACAAAGTGGAGAAGCCATGGCAGCCACAACCTCAATCAAGACAAAGGATATACCAGGTTTGAAAAACAAACCCCCCCAACCCTAAATTTCTAGGGTTTGAAAAGTGGTTTCTGAAATTGGAAAGGAGGCAAAGAGTCCAGGACTCTAATACTCATGCTTTAATATGCCTCACCAATGAATTTTTTACTCATGACTCCTTTTTATCTAAACAAAATCCACCTCGTTATTTGAACCCATCTGAAATTAATTATGACAGAGAAAAAAATTAAATCAACCTAAGTCCACTAGTTTAATGTGTCGTAACAATAAATCTAATAGATGGATATTTGATTGTGGTGCAACAGACACAATGATCTATGAGGTGTCAGATTTTAAAAACTGTGAAAAATCTAGTAATACTCATATTCAGACTGAGAATTAGTACGGAAGCGTTTTTGGTTGTAAAAGACCTTAATTCTTTTTCTTCTTCTGAGTATTTACAGGCATATATAATTACATTCATCATCTAATTTAGGAAGGAAATAAGGACTGAATAAAACAATTCCTAAAATACAATATACTGATTTCTAATGAATATTCTTGATTTTATTTGATTTCCTATTGATTTCCTACACTCCCCCTCAAGTTGTTCTTTAGACCGAACGAACTGAAGATCGATAACACCTTTCTCAAGTTTTTCTTTGATGAAGTGTCGATCAATTTCCACGTGTTTTGTTCGATCATGTTGTACTGGATTACCGGAGATGATGATGGCTGCTTGATTATCACAGAACATTTTACATGGTCTTTTCTGTGGAAAGGTTAATTCCCCAAGAAGTCTCTTGATCCATAGAATTTCAGTGATACCTTTTGCGATCCCCCGGAACTCAGCTTCTGCACTAGACAGTGCTACTACCTTTTGTTTCTTGCTTTTCCAAGTGACTAGATTTCCTCCAACTAGGGTAAAGTATCCTGAGGTTGATTTTCTGTCGTCTCTATCACCGGCCCAATCTGCATCTGTATAAGGTAGGAGATCCAAATTATCATTGTTTCGAAACAGAAGCCCCCTGCTGTTGGTTTTCTTCAAATATCTCAGTATTCGCATAACAGCAGTCATATGATGGATTTGTGGTTTGTGCATAAATCTGCTGACTACACCTACTTCATATGCGATATCCGGCCTAGTATGTGAGAGATAAATGAGTTTTCCTACCAATCTCCTGTAACGGTCATGATCTATGGGCTTTTCTCCTTCAATTATCTGTAACCCATGGTTTGTTGTAATGGGTGTATCTGCAGGTTTACAATCAAGCATGCCGTTTTCTGCCAAGAGATCTAGGATGTATTTTCTTTGGCTAATGAAAATTCCCCTTTTTGATCGTAAAACTTCAATGCCAACAAAGTATTTTAGATTTCACAAGTCTTTCATGTCAAATTCTCCTGACAGTCTTTTCTGCAATATCTGTGTCTCATCTGTATCATCACCTGTGATCACCATATCATCCACATAGATGATTAGACATGTAATTCGATCTTTTCTTTTCTTAAGGAACAATGTGTGATCTAAATTACTTTGTGTGTATTTAAACTTCTTCATAGCAGATGTAAACTTCCCAAACCATGCACGAGGAGATTGTTTGAGACCATATAGAGCTTTCTTGAGTCTACACCCCTCTTTTAAGTTGTATGTTTCTGAGAATCCTGGAGGAGGTTTCATGTACACTTCTTCTTCTAGTTCACCATGTAAGAATGCATTTTTTACATCAAATTGGTGTAAGGGCCAATTTTTGTTTGCTGCTATCGAGAAAAGAACCCGGATGGTATCAATCTTGGCTACTGGTGAGAAAGTCTCAGAATAGTCTAAATCGTATGTTTGAGTATATCCCTTTGCTATAAGTCGAGCTTTGTAACTCTCAATGGTTCCATCTGCATGATATTTGATAGTAAACACCCATTTGCAGCCTGCTGCCTTTTTCCCTTTGGGTAGCTCACATTTTTCCCAAGTTTCATTCTTGAGAAGTGCAGATATTTCCTCCTCCATTGCCTTTTTCCACTTAGGATTTTGAAGAGCCTCTTCCACATTTTTGGGTATCTTATTGGAGTACAAAGATGCGTTAAAGGCTAATGCCACTTGAGCTAGAGATTCAACATTGTTTATGTCTGTGGGATATCAAGATCGTTTTGCTTCATATTCTGGATCATACCTCTTTGGGGGAACACCCCTTGTTTTCCTCGGAGGTAATTCATACCCGTTAGACATCTCAACACCCTGATCATTATTAATTTCAACACTGAATTCTGTATCTTCATTATCAACCATCATATTATCAGAAGTATTACCCATTACCTCAGGTGATTCAGGAGAATCAGGATGCTCAGGAGCAGGAGTGAACTGGAGAGTAAGACGTTCAAGGGTTTCAGAGGCAGTGTCGGTGGTGTAACCTACTTGCTCTTTTGGATCTATCCTACTTGGACTTATGAGCCAGCTTGGATCCTCACTACGATTCTCCCCCTGAGATCGAAGCGGGGAAAAATGATAGGAATCCTCAAAGAACTCACAATCATGTTATAGAAGGTAACAAACATGTAGTTTGGTGTATAAGGCCATGATCATTAGCAAACTGTTTCATGTTTAGATTAACATATTCCCCCCCATTATCTGATCTAAGAATTTGAGGATGAGTGTGAAACTGGGTAAAAATCATGTTATAGAAGGTAACAAACACATCAAAGACTTCAGATTTGTGTTTTAAAAAATAAAGCCAACTCATGCGAGTGCAATCATCAATAAAGATAACAAAATATGAGAAACCCTGAGAGTTAAAACCAGGAGCGGGGCCCCATACATCAGAATGTAACAATTTAAAAGGTTCATGAGTCCGGGATAAGCTAGGAAAATAGGAATGTTTATGAATTTTAGCTAACACACAAGATTCACAGTCCAAAGAATTATTACAACTACGAAGAGATGGAAAAAGACGTTTCAAATAACCTACTGACGGATGTCCAAGACGTCTATGCCACATTCGTAGTTGGTGATTAGAAGATCGACGAGCAAGCGATGTATGACCTTTATGACCAGCCTCATCCACATAGTATAATCCTCCTCTCTCAGTACCACGCCCAATGATCGCTCCTGTCTGAGCATCCTGCACAGTACAACCAGTAGAGGTCATGAGAACAGTACAATGTAATTCCTTGGTTAATTGACTAATAGACAGAAGTTTATGTGTTAATTTCGGAATTAAAAGACAATTATTAAGTTGTAGAGAAGGGGAAATAGCAACCGATCCAGCTTTAGTAACATTAACAAAATCACCATTCGCAGTATGGATTTTATGACGAGGAGTATGCGTTTGAGAGATTAGATCACTCGGGTCATAAGTCATTGTATCAGTTGCCCCACAGTAAAAAATCCATGTACAAGTATTCTCTTTTTCACAAAATAAACCTTTGGGATTAGGTAGAATTGGGACGGGTTTATTATGTGGGTCGGTTAAGTGAGTGGGCTTCGGTTTTTTAATGCGGGCTGGATAAGGATTAGGTTTAACCCTAGGCTCCCTATAAAAGGGAGTATTTAGGGAAAGTGACTCCCCCCCTTTTCTCTCTCTTCCTCCGTCCTTCTCTGTGCTTCTGGTCTCTTCTTCACTATTCGAGTCCCTTTTGGACTCTTCCCCGATTTCCTGATTTCTGGGCTGTTCACTGTAATCTTTCTTACCACTTGCATTACCTGTCGGCTTTTGGACGTTGATGATGTTCTCAGTTGGTGTTTGCCGGTGACTGGAGAGATCAGTGGCTAGATTAGCCTTGCCGCCGGTACGGGAAGCCGTGGCCTTGGTGGCGGCTCTTCAAAGGTTGTGTTCTTCCCACCATTTCGGGTACCCAATTAGCTTGAAACATCCCTCTTTTGTGTGCTTTGAACCGCCACAGTGGGTGCACTTGAGGTATGTCCGATCTCCATTATCACGCCGGAGTAAAGTTTCTGACTGGCCTCTGATTGCAAGCCCCTTACCAATCTCTGAAGGATTTCCTCCTAATGATGAGGTGGTACTCATGATACCACATCGTGCTAATTCTCGACGAATCATGGCGTACGCCATTTCAATAGTGGGTAAAGGGTCTTGATTTAGTAACTGTCTTCTTTCTGCGTCTAGATTGTCATTTATGCCGGCCAAAAACTGATAGAGCCTTTGTCTCTGGATGAATGAATTGAATGTTGTCGTATCTGCAGAACATTTCATCGGATTTGGCATCCGTCGATCGATTTCTTTCCAAAGTGTGTTAAGCTTGCCGTAATACACTTCGATTGTGTCATTGTCTTGTTTAAGGTTTGCTGCTTTACTATTAAGGTCGAAAATTTGTAATTCATCCCTTCCACTGCTTAAGAGTGTTTCAATCCCTTTCCAGAGTTCCCACGCAGTAGTATAATCAAGAAATTGATTTACTAGGTCTGAATCAATATTGGCTATAATCCAAGATAAAACTATTGAGTCCCTTTGTTTCCATTGTATGTAATTTGAGGTTGTGGGCTCGGGAGGTACGTCGATGATGTGACTGAGACGTCCTCTTCCCTCGATAGCGATTTGAATAAGTTTACACCATTTGGTGTAATTGTGGTATGTTAATTTTTCGGCGACTCGTAAGTCAGTTGTTTGTGGTTCGTTTGTGGAATTGGTTTGTTTGTTTAATTGCTGGAAATATTGGAACATTTGTTCCATTTGAGCAACTGAGATAAGCTGCTGGTTTGTGTTTTGGTTTTCGTCTGCCATTGTAGGTAAGAAGGTAGATGATGAGTCCTTCAAAGGTTTATGGGGTTTTCCTGGATCTGAACCCTAAGGCTCTGATACCATGAGAATTAGTACGAAAGCGTTTTTGGTTGTAAAAGACCTTAATTTTTTTTCTTCTTCTAAGTATTTACAGGCATATATAATTACATTCATCATCTCATTTAGGAAGGAAATAAGGACTGAATAAAGCAATTCCTAAAATACAATATACTGATTTCTAATGAATATTCTTGATTTTATTTGATTTCCTATTGATTTCCTACACAGACAGCTAATGGGGAAAAAATTAAAGTAGAAGGCTCAGACTTAATTAATATTTCTGATCATATTAAATTATCCAATTGCCTCTTTATCCCTAATTTATCACATAAATTGTTATCCATTAGTCAATTAACTAAAGAATTGAATTGCTTTGTTCTTTTGGATTCCGATGGTTGTATTGTTTAAGATTCCCAAACAGGGAAGAACATTGTACATGGTGCTGAGAAAAATGGACTGTATTATGTTGATCATATGTCTCATCATAGCTGTGTAGCTCTTGTTCAGGGATCACTTGAACACCGACTCTGGACATGGCATCATCTTCTAGGACATCCGTTACTAGGTTATTTAGAACGTCTTTTCCCTTCTCTTGCTGGTTCAAAAGTAAGTTTTAGATGTGAGGCTTATATTTTGGCAAAAATTCATAAACATGTTTAGTCCACTAGTAATTGTCGGACTGAGCAACCTTTTATTTTGATTCATTTTGACGTTTAGGGCCCTGCGCCTGAGTTTAATAATCATTGTTTTTTATATTCTGTTACCTTTATTGATTATTGAACTAGAATGAGTTGCGTATATTGTTTAGAGAATAAATCTGATGTGTATAATACTTTTGTCTCATTCTATAAAATGAACTAGACACAATTTCAAACACAAATAAGGATTCTTCGATTCGATAATGCGGGAGAATACAAATATGAAATCTTTTATAGAAACTAATGTCCTAATCCATCAACAAATGGGGTAGTTGAAAGGGAAAACAAAACCATTCATGAAATGACTAGAGCCATGATGATTGAATCTTGTGTGCCCTCTCATTATTGGCCCGAAGCAATTGTGACAACTAACTAACTTACTAATCGTCTTCCCACCAAAATTCTCAACTATGACACTCCCTTAGATACTCTTAAGACTCATGTTAGTGTTCCTTCTGCACACTCATTAGCTCCTTGGGTCTTTCGATGTATTGTTGACGTCCATCTTCTCAAACAGAGAACAAACAAACTTGAGCCTAGGGCTATTAAATGTTTTTTGTAGGGTATGGTGATCATTAAAAGGGTTACCTTTGCATTGATCCCATCACAAATCACCTATACACGATTATGGACTGTTGTTGAGATAAAATATTACTTCCACCACCTTGGACCTCAGGGGGAGAATCAAGTTGACGATCTAAGTTGGTTGATATATCCAGTTGTCCCGCATAATGATACTAATTTGAAAGAATTTAAGGCAAGGTCACTAAGACTAATTAGTATATATTATTATTTTAAAATGGTTAGAACTGAATAATAGGCATATGTAAGAAATTAAGTCTACGGATTCGTTTTTAATACGTTTTACGCTTTTATGGCACTAATTTGCTTAAATTAGTTCAAACATGATTTGTTTGGGACGAAACTTGACACACCACAATTATTAGTGAAAGTTAATAGGAGGTTGAATACTCTCTAGAGGGGGGTGAATAGAGAGTTTGGGCTATTTAAAATTTTGTCTGGAATTAAAATTTTGTCTGGAAGCTTGTCTCAAGAGTTTAAGGAGTCTGTCAAAAATGTTTTCTGGAACAGTTTTGAGTCAATTCGTAAACAATAATGTATGTGCGGAAAATAAACTTTAAAGTATAACACACGATATGTTAACGAGGTTCGATTCCAACCAACCTATTCCCCGCCTATGGGTTCTCTTTCAACCCGTAGGATTTCAACGCGTTTTATTAATCCGACTTTAATAAAACAAGAAGATATCACTATCTCCTCACACCACGTTCGTCCCCTTGAAGAACCGTATTACAAGTCCCTTTAATAAAAGCAAATCCCAAATCTCACAATAGAGATTCACAAGTTGAACACTTTGAAAAGTATTCTTGGTTAGGCGTATTAAACTTAATCTAACTCATTTTAAAACTCTTAAGCCTATTACAAATGTAAGAGTTAGATGAACTAAGAATTACAACTCTTAAAACACTTAGAGAATTTCTAAATCTTAAGTCAAGAGAGAAAGAGGTGCATAGAAATGTATCCTTAATTCTGAAATGAAGCCTCATATATATAGTGTTACGCCTCAACACATTTTGAAAAACCAGAAGGCTCCTTTCCGTAATTTTCTGTTGACCTGGTCATTCTGCGCCTGTCCTCAAGATCTTGAGCTTAACTTCAAACTGACGTGTATTGACAGCTAACATAATTTCATCATTGTGTGCTGTAATTTGTCTTTAATATCCAATGCTATGCTGCCACGTTAGTACTCATACAAGATATTGAAAACTAAACACAAACCAGATTTATCAACGTTTAAATAATCATTCAAATGAATTCCTATTTTTAGTATTAATTCAAATAGTCATTTTCTATTTTTAGTGTTAATTCAAATATCTTCTTATTAATAGAAAACTCTATAATTTGCATAACAACTAATTTAACATCAAATATAGCCGTGTATTATAATTAGCAAAACAAGTGTACCTTGTACTATATTTAATCAACAAATTAATTAAGCACATATTTAAATTCAAGTTTAAATATAAAACATTTGAACGTTTAAGATAAAACGTGTAATAAAATATCCAAACTTAATTTCAAATAATATCAAAGTTAATTTTAATGAACCTTGACCTATTAAAATATTTCAAATATAATTACGAAATTAACCTGAGATAAACGTAATTATCTTCAAGACTTTGAAACATATTTCAAGACTTATAAAATCAACTTTAAGATAAACTTAAGTTCTTTAAGCATATTCCATTATCTTCGAACTTAAACATATATATCAAATACTCAGTTTACATTCAATATGATTTTGGACTAACTTAAACAACTAAATGTAATTATTTAATTTATTTGTTTAATCAATATGTGTTTTGAATTATCATCACTTAAGAGAGTTGAGTCTTCAATTAGTGTATAGTCCCTCATATTTCCCTTACTTGTCCCATTTGGTTTTTCAACACTAGTTATCAATTACTCTTATTATGTGATTTGTTCTTAATCTATAAGTTATAACATAGTCATGTACATTTTATTAATATCAACTTCTATAATATTTAATCAAGCAGAATTAGAGATCTTTAAGATTGAAAACGTGCATAGGCAAATGTGCCAAAACTTAATAGGACAAGTAAAGAGAATAGGAAAGAGTATTATTTTTTTTTGAAATTTATACAATTATAAAAATAGGCATATGTAGAATCTAAATCTTAAGGTTTGTTTTTTAGCCATTTGAAGCTTTTATGGCATTAAGTGCCATAAAATTAGGGATGTCAAACAGATCGGGTTGGGTCATTTTCAGGTTCGGGTCATATATAAATGGGTCAATAGACCCTTAACCTGAACCCGACCTGTATATTTAAATGGGTCAAAAATTGAAACCCGGACCTGATATGTAGCAGGTTGGGTCAACCTGCTAAATACCCATTTAACCTGCTTTTTTTTTGTTTGATTATATTCGATTTTTTCATATCATTGAACCCATATATTTCAGGTCATTTGACCCATTTGACTCATATATTATATTCACATTTCATAATAAACATGCTTCAAAGTTCAACTATCATCATTCATCATATTCTTAACAAGCAAAATATCAGAACAAATTGTTAAGTTGACAAGCCAAAACCAAAAGCATCATAATTAGTTTCTACAAATCATCATAATCTAAAATATGGTGGCTGAGGAAGATGCTTTTGAGCTGAATTCATGTTGATCGAAACTTGGACTTGGACTAGGGAAAGATATGTCTTCTTGTTCTTCAACTTTAATCTTCATTACCAACCCACAAAGCTCATCGAAAAAATCGAACACAAAAAAAGACAAACACGAATTATGAAGAATTAAAGATTGCAGTAAGAAGTAAGAACAATGAAAATAGTAGTAAGATAAATGTATAGTAAAATTGAACACAAAAATAATCGAAAAAATCGAACGCAAAAAAAATCAGAAAAAATCGAACACAAAAAAAATCAAAAAAATCAAACTACAAAAATAAAAGAATGAGAAAAGGAAATAATTCTTACCTTGGCTTTTGGCATTCAGGACTTGATGGTAGTAAGAACTAAGAAGAGTGAACAAGGCAGAGAGAACAGACACATAAGAACTCAAGAAGCCAAGAAGGCAAAAGAAGAGCTTCTGAAGAAGCACCGCACTCTGGGTTCAACAAATTTTTAGGGTTTATTTGTGAGAATAAGTTATATATATATATATACTTGAGCCAAACAAATCTTTTTATATATTTTTTATGTGAGAATGATTTTTAGCTTAAATATTAATGGGTTAATATCAGAATATAGGGTCGACCTGACCTGACTGATTCATTTAATAAATGGGTTAAATAGGTTTTTTCGAGTTTAAATATTCAACCTGAACCTAACCCATTTAATAAACAGATTAGATCGGGTTGACCCATTTAATTAATTGGGTCAAAAATCTAAACCCAAACCCGCTAATTTCGGGTCGGTTTCAGATCAAGTTAGCAGGTCGGGTCAGCTTTTGCCAGCCCTACTTAAAATAGTTCCAACTTGATTTGTTTGGCCTAAAAGATGGCCACAACACTAATTAGTGTAATTTTTGTTTAAAATGGCTATAATTTAAAAAAAATAGACATATGTAAGAAATTAAGTGTTAAGGTTCGTTTTTATGCCTTTTAAGATTTTATGGCACTAACGTACTTCAAGATGGTAACACTTGATTTGTTTGGCATGAAACTTATGCAACACTAATTAGTATTTATTATTGTTTTTGAAACGGTTAGAATTTAAAAAATAGGCATAAGTGAGAAGTTAAGTCTCAAGGTTCATTTTTAAGGCTTTTAAATGTTTTATGGCACTAACTTGGTTAAACTAGTTCAAACTTGATTTGTTTAGCATAAAAATTGACGCACAATACTAATAGTATATGTTACTTTTTCAAAATGGATAGAACTGAAAAATAGGCATATGTAATAAATCAAGTCTAGGGGTTCGTTTTTAAGACTTTTTAAGCTTTTATGGGACTAACTTGCTTAAAGTACTTCAAACTTTATTTGTTTGGCATGAAACTTTACGCACAACACTAATTAGTATTTTTTTAAATGATTAGAATTAAAAAAATAGGCATATGTAAGAAATTAAGTGTTAAGGTGTGTTTTTAAGGCTTTTAAGCTTTTATGGCACTAATTCACTTAAAGATTGTATAACTTGATTTGTTTGGCATGAAACTTAGCATACAACATTAATTAGTATTTCTAATCATTTTGAAACTGTTAAAATTAAAAATAAAAAAAAATAGACATATGTAAGAAATTTAGCCTCAAGGTTTGTTCTAAGGCTTTTTGAGCTCTACTGGCAGTAAGTTGCTTAAAGTAGTTTAAACATGATTTTTTGGCATGAAACTTGACACACAACACTGACTAATGTATATTTTTTTAAAATGGTAATAATTAAAAATAATAGGCATATGTCAAACATTAAGTCATAAAGTTCGTTTTTAAGGCTTTTTTTATGCCACTAAGTTACTTTAACTTGGTAAAACTTTATTTATTTGGTATGCAACAGTAATTAATATTTATTATTTTTTAAAACGATTAGAATTGTTGAAAAAAAGACATCTGTAAGAATTTAAGTCTCATGTTCCTTTTTAAAGATTTTAATGGTTTTATTGCACTACATTGGTGAAACTAGTTCCAACATGATTTGTTTGGCATGAAACTTGCCATGCGATACTATTTAGTATATATTGTTTTTGTGAATGGTTAGAATTGTAAAAATAGGCATATATATGAAATTAAGTAACAAGGTTCTTGTTTAGGCCTTTTAAAGCTTTTATGACACTAAGTTGCTTAAAGTAATTCAAACTTGATGTGTCTGGCATTAAATAGACGCACATCACTAATTAGTTTATATATTATTGTTTTAAATGGTTCCTTTTTAAAGATTTTAATGGTTTTATTTCACTATATTACTGAAACTAGTTCAAACTTAATTTCTTTGGCATAAAACTTGGCACACAATGCTAATTAGTATAGATTATTGTTTTAAAATAGTTATGTGTAAGAACTTTAGTGTTAAGGTTCGTTTTTAAGGTTTTTAAGCTTTTATGCACTAACTTACTAAAAGTTGGTAAAACTAGATTTTTTTGGGATGAAATTTAACGTACAACATTAATTAGTAATTATCACTGTTTGGAAACGGTTAAAATTGAAAAAAAGATGCATATGTAAGAAATATAGTCTCAAGGTCTGTTTTTAAGGGTTTTTAAGGCTTTTTAAGCTTTTATAGTACTAATTTGCTTAAAGTAATTCAAACTTGATTTATTTGTCATGAGACTCCGCACACAACACTAATTAATATATGTTATTGTCTTAAATGGGTAGAATTGAAAAACTTGGCATATGTGAGCAATTAAGTCTAGGGGTTAGTTTTTTAGGCTTTTAAAGCCTTTATGGTCCTAATTTGCTTAACGTAATTCAAAATTGATTTGTTTGGCATGAAATTTGACACAAGACATTAATTAGCTTATATTATTATTGTTTTTTTTTTGAAATGGCTAGATTTGTAGAAATAGGCATATGTAAGAATTTAAATCTCAATGTTTGTTTTTAAGGCTTTTTAAGCTTTTATGACACTAAGTTGCTTAAAGTAATTCAAACTTGATTTTTTTGGCATGAAACTAGGCACACAACAATAATTAGTGTATATTATTGTTTGGAAATAGTTAAAACTGAATAAATAGGCATATGTATGAAATTAAGTCTTAAGGTTCATTTTTAAGGCTTTTAAAGGTGACACTAACTTGCTTAAAATAGTTCAAACTTGATTTCTTTGGTATGAAACTTTACACACAACAGGAATTAGTGTATATTACTCTTTTAAAATGGTTAGGACTGAAAAATAGGCATATGTCAAATAATAAGTCTAGCGGTTTATTTTTAGGACTTTTTATGCTTTTATGGCACTAACTTGCTTAAAGTACTTGAAACTTCAT
The DNA here is from genome assembly GCF_026212465.1 of Amaranthus tricolor. Taxonomy (NCBI): domain Eukaryota; kingdom Viridiplantae; phylum Streptophyta; class Magnoliopsida; order Caryophyllales; family Amaranthaceae; genus Amaranthus; species Amaranthus tricolor. The sequence continues at coordinate 18,281,876 of NC_080060.1, read as the reverse complement.
TTGTTTAGCATAAGACTTGACACACAACACTAATTAGTGTACATTTTTCTTGAAAATGGTTAAAATTGTAAAAATAGGCATATGAAAAAACTTAAGTAATAAAATTCATTTTTAGCGCGTTTAAGCTTTCATAGCACTAACTTACTTAAAGTTTGTAAAACATAATTTGTTTGGCATTAGGCTTGGCTTACAATACGAATTAGTATTTTGTATTGTTTAGTAATGGTTTGAATTGAAAAAATAGGCATATGTAAAAAATCAAGTCTCAAGGTTCGTTTTTTAGGCTTTTAAATGTTTTATGGTACTAACTTGCTTAAAATAGTTCAGACTTGATTTGTTTGATATAAAACATGGCACATAACATTAATTAGTGTATAATACTGTTTCAAAATGGTTAGAACTGTAAAAGAGGCATATGTAAAATATTAAGTCTCAAGGTTAGTTTTTAAGATTTTTTATGCTTTTATGGTACTAATTTGCTTAAAGTAATTCAAACTTGATTTGTTTGACATGAAACTTGAAACACAACCCTAATTAGTATATATTATATTTTCGAGATGGTTAGAATTGTAAAAATAGGCATATGTAAGAAATACGATCTCAGGGTTCGTTTTTAAGACTTTTTAAGTTTTTATGGCACTAAGTTGAAGTTGTTCAAACTTAATTAGATTGGCATGAAACTTGACACAGAACAGTAATTAGTATATATTTTAAATAGGAATATATAAGAAATTAAGTCTAAAAAATATATTTTTAGCGCTTTTAAGCTTTTATGCACTAACTTACTTAAAGTGTGTAAAATCATAATTTTAAGGCATAAAACTTGGCATACCACACCAATTAGTATTATTATTGTTTTGAAACGCTTAAAATTAAAAAAATAGGCATATGTGAGAAATTACGTCTCAAGGTTTGTTTTTAAGGCTTTTAAAGGTTTTATGGCGCTAACTTGCTTAAAATAGTTCAAACTTGATTTCTTTGGTATGAAACTTGGCACACAACAGTAATTAGTGTATATTATTGTTTTGAAAAGGTTAGAATTGAAAAAATAGGCATATGTAAGAAATTAAGTCTTAAGGTTCGTTTTTAAGGCTTTTAAAAGTGGCACTAATTTGGTTAAAATAATTCAAACTTTATGGTCAAAGAGTGTCTCTATTTTGATTGCTCCTAATGAATTTGTTGTTCATTCCCTTAATTTGGAGTTGGTAAGAATGTTTCTTGAAACCTCACCTCAAATTTTTCACATTCCATCAAAATGGATATGTTTATTTAAATGGTTCCAAATTTGTTCGGATATTTTGTTTTATACTGTTGATTTGTTCTTTGCCATATTTTTCTCTTACATTTTTGAGTTGAAGATCCTTGATTTGGTTGAGATAAGTTGTGAAGTGAGTTTTTCGGGTGAATCTTGATTTATGGTTTTATCTTTCATCACTATCACATAAGTTCTTTATTTTGTTGGTTAACACAGGCGTGCTTGTAAGAAGATTAATGGATAGATTTTTTTTATGGCAATATTTGAACAAAAATCATGACTTGATAATTATTTTTTGGTGACCATATTTTTTATGTTTAATTATAAGTCTAGCACTAGTTATGCCAAGCTAGTTGTGTTTAATGATAAGCATGTTTAAAATGCTTATGTTAATCATGTTAATGATTTTGTGATGAAGTTGGTTGCTCTTATTTTATATTTGAGTACAAGGGTGGTTATGATTTGACTCTAAGGTTTCAAAACCGCTTTATATCCCCACATTTGAGATAACTTAATGTCCCTTGGTACTAGTATGTTTAAGTGGGTTTGATGATACATTGGTGAAGGTAGAGTTATGATGATAGCGACCGGTTCATTATAAACATCGATGGAACCAATTATTATGTAAACATTTTGTTTGGCACCATGCTCATAATTGTTGGCATTCATGTTTCCGCAAACTTAATCCAAGTATCTTGTTTTGTTAAAGAACCACAACTTGAGGCAAATTTGTTGTTTGAGCAAAAGGTGTTTCTTTTTATTCCAATTTCCAATCAACAAGTTCATGGTGTTCTTGGTTGATTTTGCAAGACTTTGTAAGTCTTTTGGTGTGTACTCCGTTTGGGTCTTTCTAAGACTTTTTCATGGGGTCATCTTAATGCGTAAGTATTTGGTGAATATGCTTTGGTGCCTTTAGTTAAGTGATCTTTGGAGTGTCGTGGGATTTGTGTTTTGTTAAAGGTCATCTTTATTGTCAAGGTGAAGAATGAAAGAGTGTGTGACTTGACTCTTGTGTAGAAGAGTGTAGGTTTAAAGGTTAGAAGTAACAAAGTGATTACTAGAACTTAAGCATGTATTATTATGAGTGGTAAAAGGAACTCCAAGTCATGAATACACACCAATTGTGTGCATAAATCAAACCTCTGAAATGTTTCACATGGGCCTGCAATTGATCATCACGGCAATAAAGTACCCCAGAACAGCTAGAATAAGCTATCAGAGCATAGGGGACTGTTGAATCACGTAAAAGAAGACAGAGGCTTACTACCCCAGCTCACTCAACCGAGCCAAGGTCTAGCAGGATACAGCCTGTTGTTCTGTCTTTTTCGCCTACTGCTGCCTTGCTTCGAAAGCTGCCCCATTTGTCACCCTTTGCCTATGTATATATATTGCCATATTTTTGTAGAAGTAAAGCCAAACTACAAAGCTTGAGCCTCCCATTTATCCTTACCATACCGTCTTTAATTCTCTACAAAGCTTGAGCCTCCCATTTATCCTTACCTTAATACTTGTATATAACCATTTTTCATTAGTGCACCTTCAAGTCATGGTCTTCAACCTTTCGTGCCACTTTAGGGCTTTAGGCTCACGCTTCCACATTCGTTTCTAATATAAGAAATTTTTGCCAAAAAAAGTCTCATCTTAAAAATCTCAAAAATTAAAGTCTCACAAGTCCTATTCCCTTGTGCTAAACACCTCCTAAGGAGTTGGGAAACTGCTCAATAAGCTCGGCTGCACCCTCAGGAAAGTAACAGAAATCACATACCTCATACTAGGCGATCAAATAAAACATGTAAATCTTCACTTTGTGACTTAGATCAATATTATGCAAACGAGGCACTTTGGTCTTTAACATGAATATATTGTTAAAACGTGCTAGTGAAAAGAGAACCTCAACATTATTAAAGATTTGCAGGATGTTTCACATTCATGTTCAAGGCGCCAAAAGCTATCCCATTACCCAATGCTAATCTTGGCAAGATTTGATAAGGTCAGTTTTACTAAGCCATAGCCTTGTCATAACAACGAAACACATTAAACACTTAAGGCCCCATACACAAAATTCGATGCCTACTAGCAAAAACATGAGGCTTACAAGATTCAAAGGAACAATAAGAGGGAGAGTGATGAAATTGTAACTTTTTTACCATGAATAAGCCTCTTTGTGCAGAATGCCACAACTCGGTTGTCCGCAAGCATTATGAGCTTCCCACAATTCTTTAACCCATCATGAAATAGTAACTTTCTTACATGATTAAGCCCCACGAAAACATGCTCATGACCTCATCCATCAACTGACATAATCAAACACCTCTTAGAGACACTTCTAATTGCTCCATCCTTTTTGCCAGATCATGCTTCCCACAATTCTTTAACCCATCAGTGACCATATCAAAGCTTCCTGATAAAGGTGGTAAGTTCCTCTCAGTCATCTCAACCAAGTAATTTGCAGCCTCAACAAATCTACCTCCACGAGCACACATCCTAATCAACATTGTGTAAACTGGCCTGTTAGGTGGATGCCCTCTAACCTTCATATCACTGAAAAAGCTAAATGCATCATCAAACTGACCAACCCTACACAACGCCTTAAGGATAGGCGCATATAAACTCGGAAATGGCATATGGCCTTTTTCAATTGAGCAATGTAATAAACGAAATGCCTCATCCAATTTATTCAACTTAGAAACAATGGGAATCATAATCTTATATGAATCGATATCAGGACAAAGCCCCATTTTGCAAACATCATTAAACAATTCAATACAATACTCAACCTGCCCCGACTTACAAATCACTTCTAACAATGAATTAAATGTCCTAATATCTGGAACAAATCCTTCTTTCGACATCTTCCTAACCAAATTCTTAGCATTCTCGATATACCCAGCATTTAACAACCCATCAATCAACAAATCCCGACCTCGAACAGGTGGATTAAACCCTTTTCTACTCATCTCCTCCAAAAACTCCTGAGCTTCTCTCATCTTTCCATTCTTACACCAAGCATTAACAAGAACAGAATAAGTCTCCTTGTTAGGAATAATCCTTTTCCTAATCATCCTCCTAATTAAAGAATAAGCACCATAAAAATTCTTCCCCTCACATAAAGCAAACAATAAGGAATTATAAACACCAACAGTTTGTTCAATTTTAAAAACCTTAGGACAAGAATTGAAAACATGGACAGCTTCATCAACAAAACCTTTAGTACCATATTCACGGATAATAAACTCAATTACCTCAGTAGAAATAATCAACGAAGATTCTCTATGGACTTGATTAAGAACCTTCCACATTGTTTCCCAATGTTGAGTTTTCGCTAGGGTTTTGATAAGCTCCTCGTATTCAATCGTAGTAGGAGAATAAGAGGAGATAGAATGAGATCTCGCCCAATTAAAGAAGCGAAATGATTGAATTCCATAATTAGAACAGCTACGAAGAACGCGGTAAACAAGTTCATTAGTAATGGTAATTTTAAGCTTATTTAGGGTTCTTTCAAGGTAAATATCGCGACGAACAATGGTGGAGATGTGGTGAATGGCGGCGAAATAGTCGTCTTTGGAATTGCTGGATGTAGAAAGGGGTTTTCCGCCATCGAGAGAGGTTGAGGTGGTAGATATGGCAGAAATTAGGGATTTTCGACATTGAAGTGTAGTGTGAGAATAGAAAAGAGATTGGCGGAGAATGGATTTTGCAGTAGCAATCATTCAAATTTATTTGCTATTTTGGGATGTACTAGCAAACTAACTAAGTTGATGATTCAACAATGGCAATGGCAGAGAGAAGGGGTCTGATTTGCAGAGTTTTTGTCGCTTTTCAGCCCTATTTTGCGATTTCTGGAATTGCTCACTAATCGTGAATTTTTTCTGCAGTTCTGTTCGTGATTTCTGCTGCTGTTTCATTCACTTTTCGTTATTTACCTTGGATTGTTTGTGTTTTCTGGAGATTCTTCATTCAATTTCGTGATTGTGAGGGTCTGATTGGCGTTTCTGGGCTGCGGTCTTTTTCCATTCTGTTTGCGATTCTGACTTTTCGATGGGCACTTGTAAGGTTTGTTTGCAGTTTCTTGTTGATCTTGTATCTTGATTTCGAAGGGTTTTCAATTCTCTGTTCGATTTCTCTGGGTTCGTCGAATTTTCGACGGGCTTTTTTGCAGATTCTTATTCGTTCGTTCGTGATTTTGATTTTTCTGAGTTCGAAGGGATTTTGAAAGGTTTGGTTAGTCTTTTCTTTGTGATTTCGAAATGTCTTTTGTTAGTTTTCTTCAGGTTCTTAGTTTTCGATATGTGATGTTTTCATTAGATTACTATTAATTTTCTAATTAGTCCTATTTGACATTTCATAGATTTTTAAGTGAGTTAAATGAAATTATTTAAAAAAGATAGAGAAGTGGTAATAAGTAAATTGTATAAAGTTTTTTCATTAGATTAACTGTAATAAGCTAATATGAATAAGAATAATAAGGTAAAAAATTCATTCTATAAATAAAAATAAGACTAATAGAATGAAAGCCTATTTGGAAATGAGATTAATAAGGAAAATAGAAGAGAGTATTAAAATCTTTAGTTCTGCTATTTGTCACAGGTGATATAGCTAGGGATGCAAACGGGGCGAGGCGGGGCGGATATTGGCATTACCATCCCCATCCCCATCTGGTAAATCCATCCCCATCCCCATCCCCATCCCCATCCCCATCCCCGCGGCGAGTATAATTTTTTTCCCCGTCCCCGCCCCGATGGGTTTGTACCTAATACCGTCCCCATCCCCATCCCCATCTGGGTATCCATCCCCGTATAATACCCATTTTACCCGCCCCACCACCCGTCAAATCCCCGCTTAATACCCATCTGTGTCATATATTTTATATATATTTGTCATTAATTTAAATCTATTTTTAATTTAAATCTACCTTCCACACACAATACACTTGAGTTTTAACTAAACGTAGCAAAGCAATATAAAAACAAATCATTAATTGTTCAGCCCTCCATAAAAGCTTCATTGATGAAGCATTGAAATTCCTCTGTTTATGAAAGAAAGATTATCTAAAATGGCTATTCCTCTGTTTATTGCAGCTTTAATGGCCGCCATTGTTTCACCATCTTTATCAGTTTCATTAACAAAAGGATCATTCAAAGATAACTTTGATATCATGTTTTCTGAAAGTAATTTCAAGACTTCAGATGATGGTCAGATCTGGTTTCTTTCCTTAGATAAAATTAGTGGTTAGTGCAATTTCTCTATTTATTTTAATACATTAATTGATTTTTTTTATTATAATTTAAATTTATTATTTGAACCCAATTCATGTTTTTGAATTTCAGGATGTGGGTTTCAAACAAAACAGAGGTATAGATTTGGGTGGTCTAGTATGAGATTAAAATTGGTGGGTGGTGAATCACATACTCTATCAGATTCAATTATTTTCATTTTTCATTTTTTTAATTTTTTATTTTTACACATTCATAAATTAAAATTTTGGTTAGTGGCAACTTCATTGAACTTTGATTTATTACAATATACAGGGATACATGTTCTGAAACCTGCGAAAACACATAATTGTTAAAATTTAATATACAGGGATACACGTTCTGAAATCGGCAAAAGGAAAGGGAAACTCCAGCTCATTCGTTTCATGCCATTCAAGAGAAAATATGAAAATCATCTGGCATGATAAACAAATACAGACACCGACAAGCACACTTTATTCAAGAATTTCATTTTTTCTTTCTTCATTCCACATTGATGATTTCAAGATGATTGAAGAAGATGATGATTGCAGAAAATCAGAAACTTACCTATTGATGGTTTCAAGATTGAAGAAGATGACGATTGACTGGAGAAAAGACAGACGATTGAAGAAGAAGACGATATGCAGCAAGATTGAAGAAGATGGGAGTGTTTCAAGAAGAAGAAGAAGATGGGAGTGCAGCAGTGAAGTGACGGCAGCAGACCAGCAGTGAAGCAAATGAAGCAGTGAATGAGTGAAGCAAATGAGAAATGACGGCCAGCATTAGGTTTTGAAAGAAATAATTTAGGGTTTTGATTTTTGAAGCAGTGAAGCAGTGAAAATAATTTTTAAAAGTTTTCAAAGGCCCAACCCAAAGTTTTTTTAAAAAATTTGAAAATAATTCAAGGTTTAAAAAATTCAGAAATTTGAAAAATAATTTAGGGAATTCCAATTCTCAAAATTTGTACATTTCGTGAAGCGGGGCGAGGATGGGCGGGGCGGGGCGGGGCGGGGATGGGGCGGGTATCACCTAAAACCCATCCCCATCCCCATCCCCGTGGTGGGTATGAATTTTATACCCGTACCCGCCCCATGACCCATCAAACCGGTACCCATCCCCGCCCCGATGGGGCGGGGATGGGGCGGGTCTCCTATTAGACCCGCCCCACCTGCATCCCTAGATACAGCCACATATAGTTGACCGTGGCTCAAAATAGGTTTTGGCAAAAATAACCATACATGTGACAAGGATTTCCCCGTGACTTTTGGCAATAGTCATAGCAAAAAATATGCTTATAAGAAAACGGCCTTCTCTATATCTTAACATGTAGCTTAACATTATCAGTTGGTGTAAGAGTGATACGTGGGATAAGGACAGTATCTCCCTCTTTACATCCTATAAGGGTATATTCACTTCGTCTGATCTGATTGAATCTGATATGAATTTACTAAGGTTTGATTTGATCTGATCTAAATCTTTTTGATCTGGTCTAGTCTGGTCTGAATTGATCTGGTCTGATTTGATCTGGCCTGATTTGATCTTATCTTATCTTATTTAGTTTTCATAATAATAATAATAATAATAATAATAATAATAATAATAATAATAATAATAATAATAATAATAATAATAATAATATTATTATTATTATTATTATTATTATTATTATTATTATTATTATTATTATTATTATCATTATTATTATTATTATTATTATTATGACATTTTTATTAATCAATATGCGTTCTTTAATACATAAGTTGAGATTGTTGTGGAAAGGTGTCAATGCTTTTGATTCATAGACTAATGTGAATTTCAAATTTCAAGCAGCTTTAATGTGGACAATTAACGACTTTTCAACTTTCGCCATGTTAGAAGCATGGAGTACTAAGGGTTATAATGCTTGTCCTGAGTGTAGTTTCTAAACTCCCTTTACACGAGTCGAAAATAAGATATGTTCATAGGACATCGTAAATTGTTACATAGGGATCATTCCTTTAGATTTCAAACTATTTTTTTTTTGTTGGGACTGAAGAACATGTTAGTGCTCCTTCACCTATGACTGGCTAGCGTTTTAAGAGAGCAACTAGCTTTAGAGCATGAGTATGGGAAAATTAAAAAGTCATTTAAAAGACGAAAATGATTGTCCATAAGTGATAATGATGTCAATGATCCTAAGATTCTTTGGACTAAGAGGAGTATATTTTTTTATCTTCCTTATTGAGAGCATAATACTCCTTGTCACAACATAGATGTCATGCATATAGAAAAATATATGTGTGATAATCTTCTTGGAACTTTGATGAATATAGATGGAAAAAGTAAAGATGATGAATTTGCTCGCAGCTTTTTTGAACATAGAAATGTGAAGCCATATTTTTGGCTGCAACGTCATAGTGACAATGAATTCATCATGCCCCTCGCCCCATAATTGTATGACGAGGGTAGGTAAAGAGTTCTTTTCTACATATTTTGGCAAATATTAGATTTCCTGGTGGATATGGGTCAAATCTTTCAAGATGTGAACTTGAAAAACAAGAAGCTTACGAATCTTAAAAGTTCATGAAAACCACTTATTAATGTATGATATCCTTCCAATGGCATTGAAATCATCTCAAACCTCCACAGTTATTGATCTTGTTGATGATCTTTCATCATTTTTTAAATCTCTTTGTGCTTTACAATCCAAGATAATAGAAGTCTTGTGTTGAATGGAGATTGTATTTCTTCCTCTTTTTTTAACTATCATGGTTCATTTATTAATTCACCTTGTTAAGGAGGTAGTGCTTGGAGGACCTGTTCATTATAGATGGTTGTATCCAATTGAAAGGTATACATAAATTGACATTGCACACTTTACTCTTTTCATAGAACTTATTATATTTATTAATAACAGTACACTCTTTTTAAAGGTACTTAGCCCATCTTGTTGGACCTCTTAGGTTTTGAAGATGACTACACTTTATATAAACGAATGTATTTTTAGAGATTGTTTGCAGGTCGATATCAGGTCGTGATTAAGATCATTGATGGTACCTATGACTTGGTCTATGAACGTGTACTCGTCAAAGGAATCCAAAGAAGTTAGAAGAGGTATATCGCTTAGGATGTCAAATGTAGACAGGAGGTCTACTGTTCCCAAGTTTGATGATCTAACGCTGCTGGAATTCGGAGACTGTATACTGTTCCCAAATTGGTATCAGAATAACACGTCTGCTGAAATTCTAATTATAATTATATTTTCTGTTTTTAGTTGATGTATTAATTAAAATTAATTTGTTGCTTTAATTAATTATTAAAGTCAATTGGGAAAATATTTTCTAATAATATTTAACGCATGGTCTTCTAAAAACCTTTTTATTAGGCTTTTATTCTAGTTCTATATTTAGCAAATTACTAGATTGACTAAATATAGGAAAAGGGAACAGCAGCTGATATTAAGGGAGACTTAGCTATTGTTAGAGTAACTGTCCCTAATATTAGTAAATAGGTAACTATCCCTATTATTAGTATATAGGTAATTGTCCCTATTTTTAGCTAAGCGTAACCGTGTCTAAATTTAGTTTAAGGTAACCGTGTTTATTATTGGAAAAGGGAACTGCAACTAATTTTAGTATATGAAAATTGCTGTTATTATTAGTAAAAGGGAACAATAACTGATTTGCATATTGTTAGTATAAGGGTACAACAGCTATTATTAGGTAAACCGTGGACTTGATTTTGTCAAAGTGTATACCTAGTTTTAGATGTTAACCGTAGGTTTGTCCTTGGATTTTAAGATCCATATTATTCTCCTTATTATTTGGGATAAGGGAATAGTGGTTAGTTACCTCCTTTTTATTAGGTAAATTGCTCCTATAAATAGAAGATTTCAGTTGTTCCTCTTTTTATGCATTCGTATGATCTAGTATTTTCATGCGTTTTTTTTGGAAAATCAACAAGAAATATTTTATTCTAAAATTTCCAATTAACTTACAATATTTTCTTGTGCAACTCATTGATTTTATTTTTAGAGAATTTTATCTTTTTTTGTAAGGGTTTTTGAGAGAGTAATTCTAACTAGTCTTGGGTGAGTCTAGGGGAGAATTAGATAGTTTCTAGTGAAGCTAGAGAAGTGTTAGCTTTTAGTCAAGTTAGGAGAGTTGCTTTGAGTGAAGCTATTGGAAAGAGAAGTTGGCCTAGTTGATGCGCTTTGAGTAAATCAAGGTGTTTAATGTAATTGTAACGAGTTGCCTTTAACATATTGAAGAGTTTAGAAATCCCATGGGGTCGTGGTTTTTTTTCTTCTATTTAGGCCTAGAAGGTTTCCACGTAAAATCGTGTTGTCTCTTTCATTATTTCGCTCTAAGTTTAAATTTATTTCATTTATCTAATTCCGCAAAAACAAGGCGAAAATGCTTAAACTTGTAACAACAACAATTCAACCCCGCTCTTGTTACTGTTTCCATCTCTAAGAGAGTCTACAATTGGTATCAGAGCCCTGTTTCCATTTGATTAGGAAACCCTGAGGGCAAAACCCTGATGTTCCTAGAGATGTCAATCCTAAACGAGCGAATGGAAGAAGGGTACTCTTCTTAAAGGCCACCCATGTTTGAAGAAAACTTCTACGCTTATTGGAAGAATAGGATGGAGATCTTCATCAAAGCGAAAAATTATCAAGTTTGGAGAGTCATCAAAATTGGAGACTTTGAGGTAACTACTACAAACTCCAATAACGAAATCATTCCCAAACCTATAACCGAATTTGATAAAGAAGATTTTCAGAAAATGAAAATAAACGCTCTTGCCATCAAGTTACTTCACTGTGGTCTTGGACAAAACGAACATAATTGAATAATGGGGCGCAAATCTGCCAAGCAGATTTGGGACCTGCTGGCTGTTACCCATGAGGGAACAAGTGAAGTAAAGGGTTCCAAGATAAACTTGTTGTTGTCTAAGTATGAAATGCTTGTTATGGAACCAAGAGAAAGCATCCAAGAGATGTTCACAAGGTTCACTAACATCACAAATGAACTTGTCTCCCTTGGAAGACTAATTCCCACCGATGAACAAGTAAGGAAAATCCTAAGGAGCCTCCCTCAAGATGAACGCTGGAAAGCAAAGGTTACTGCCATCCAAGAGTTTAAAGATTTTACAAAGTTTAATCTGGAAGAGTTGGCTGGTTCCTTAATGACACATGAATTACACTTGGGAACAACAGACAGTTCTAGAAACAAGGGACTGGCCTTGGCAGCAGCAGAACAGGAAAAATCAGAATGTGATGAGGAGGAGGCTGCCATGCTGGTACGAAAATTCAAACAGTTCTTCAGGAACAGCAGGTATGCCAATCAAAGAAATAACAAGGAAAGAAGAACAAAATCCAACCTTGAACGCCAAAAATGTGGAAGTACCGAGCACTTCATCAAGGACTGCCCAATGTGCAAAAATGAAAAGGGCAAGGGAAAGGCAAGGGATTATGGAAAATCGCAAAGCAAAGGAAACTTTAACAAAACCGACTTTCGCAAAGCCATGATTGCTGCATGGGGAGAATCTGAGAGTGATGCTGAGACTGAAAACCTCGAAGAGGAAGAAACAACAAACCTATGTCTCATGGCCACGCATGAAAGCAAGGATGAGACCAAAGGAAAGCAGGTGGATACTTCTAACTCATTTTCTGTTCATCCATCCAAATTAAGTAGAAATAAATTAATAGAGTTGCTTGTGGAGACACAAGTTAAACTAGAAAAATATAACGATAAGTGTCTCCAATTGGAAAAAGACCTCAAGATAAGCAAAGACCATATTTCCTACATAAACACCTTTAGATCCGATGTCCAAAATAGATTTTTCATTTTGTTGGATCAAAATACAATTCTAAAGGAAAATATGGAAAGAGTTAAGAAAATATTATTCTTAATGTTGAACTAACACAATATAAATTGCTAGGCTTGAATAATGAAGTGAACGATGTATCTATTAAAAACTTGTGTACAGATTTTCAAAATCTGAAAAGTAGCTTTGAATCTAACCAAACCAACAATGATAAAGTAGAACTTGAATCAAATTCAAGAGAAAAAGGGAAAATAAAAAATGTTCCCAAAAGGATTCAAGAAGCTAAAAGTAAAAACTCAAAATCCGTAGATTATTTTAAGAATAATAAGAGGAAAAAGGTCTATGTTGATCTCCCAAGTGACAAAATCTGTTCCTCTTGCGGAAAAACTGGTCATCGGAAAGACCAGTGTACCAAAAGGGAACAACACACTGTCTCCAACATAAACTATGTCGATAACATTTGGATAAAGAAAGTTGACTCATGTAAAATCAACAAGGAACCCAAGAAAGCCTGGGTTCCTATTAGTAACAATTGATTTTTTATACAGGTCCAAGTGAGGGGGAACAACTCATGGTATCTCAACAGTTGGTATTCCAAGCACATGACAGGTGATAAATCAAAATTTCTCTCACTGGAAACCTATGAAGGGGGAACTGTGATTTTCGGTGACAACATGAAGGGTGAAATCATCGCCAAAGGAAAAGTTGGAAAGTCAAGTTCACATGCAATTGACAATGTATTTTTAGTCGAGAATTTGAAACATAACTTATTTAGCATTTCTCAGTTCTACGTGAAACAAGTACACCTTCTACATATGACCAGCGTAAGGGTAATACTGGGAACAGTATAGAGGAACAGCGTGCTGAACCTAAATCAACCCAAGTTAAGGAAGCTGATAAACAAAGAACGGAGGTACAGCTACTCAATAATATGAACGTACATGGCCCAGCATGGAGAAAAGCGTACACAGTTCTATATATAAAAGAGGAAGGATAAGGAACAGCTGGAGAAGGAACAGTTAGGTGTCCCTAAAACCTGACAGAAGAACTAGCGCATTCTATTTTAAGCCTTCTGTTAGAGCCGTTAGAACTTAGGCGCCTTTTTCTTGATTTTTAGCCGTTAAGAGGAGAAAGCCAAATCTATAAATAAGGCTCCCCTCCAGTTTGTAAGAGATATTCAATAATTCAGATTTGATAATTCATATTCAGTTGTAATCATTCAGAAGACAAGTGTCTGTTTCTGTTTGTTCTTCATTTTCTGTTGGAGAGTTTGAGTGTGTTCAAGCCTTCACGGATTCATACTTCTCCAAGATCACGTTGATCTTTATGAGAATTGTGAGGATTAAGGCCTTGTATTCCTTAGGGGAATCGGTGTCTTCTTCCAGGATAAGTAGTCCTTCAAGATTACTTAGCTATCGCCTTAAAACAACCCTTTGATCGAGAAAACCTTTAATCAAAGAAATCATAAACAAATCTTCCGCTGTAAACTTGTTCCAACTTGGTATCAGAGCCATGTTCTGAGGAGGGACACAAGGAGATACGAGGTAATAGGTAACTTTGCGTTTTCTGAGAAGAAGATTAATCAGGAAATCAGGTATCGTTTGTATTTTTTTTCAATTGGAAATCACAGGTATAAATTCAATTCTTCCTTGTTATTAATTTCAGTGATTAAGATTTGTGGAGTTCAATTGAATCATCTTACACCATTTATTGTGGAAAAAGATTCCTGAAATCTGATTCTATTGTCATTGCATGCGTATCAATTTGGTGTTTGATAATCAAAATTTTTGCGTTTTCGCAAAATTGATTCATATAAGTCAGTTCTTGATTGTTTTAACTGTGTTCTTTGATAAGGAGTTAATCACCTTCACTTACAAATTTGGAAACTTTGCGTTGTCTTTTAAAATTGTTGGTTTAAATAATTTGATTCTTGAAAATTGTTCGGTGAAATTAGGGTTTATACATCAGTGCATTCGTTGTTGTTTTTGGAAATTGGTTGTTGGGAAAGTTTCTTGCAAGATTGTGGCTGGTGATTATTTGAATTGTGCATTTGTTTTGGTTTCTGGAAAACTTGTTGTGAAGATCTTCTTGCAGGTTCTTGTTGTTAGTTGTCTTACCATTGTTTTGTTTGTGAGTGTCTTGGAAAATATGGACATGGATGAGAAACTAGAAACCCTTACCAATTTAGTCCAGCAACTAGCCTTGACTGTAGCCAATAATATGGGGAATCAAGGGGAAAGACCACAACAGCTTCTGCAAAATAATAGGAACAGTGAGGACAAGACCTTGAAGATTGACTTACCTAGTTTTGATGGACAATCTCCAGACCCAGAGGTGTATCTAGATTGGGAAGCCAATATGGAAAGATATTTTAACTTTAAGGAAACCCCACTTGAACAGCAATTTAAGCTAGCTAAGATCAAACTGACCAAGCTTGCTGCAATATGGCTAGAAGGAGTGCAAAAGCAAAGAAGGAGGGAGGATAGAGAAAGAATCAATACATGGGAAAAATTAAGAAAGCACTTGAGAAGGAAGTATGTCCAACGCAATTATAGACAACAATTGTATATGAAATGGGGGACATTGAGGCAAGATAATAGAACTGTGTCAGATTATATTCAAGAATGGGAACGACTGTCTGTTGTTTGTGACACCAATGAAACTGAGATGATGAAGGTTGGGAAATTCATAGGAGGACTAAGGGAAGATCTGAGGAAAAAGTTGGAGTTGATTCCAAAACTTACCTTTAGCTTAGCTTGTAGTAATGCTCTCACCTTAGAAAAATATTCTAAGAAGAAATCAAGCATGGGCAGCACCTACAATAGACCAGTGAGGAATTATAACCTAAAGAATAATACTACACCAACACCCACTGTGACTCAGACCAATGCACCAGATAGGATCCCACCAATGACCAATACCACTAAGGATAAAAATCACAGGGACTTGAAGGGGGTTGTTTGTTTTAAATGTCATGGACATGGTCACATTAAGAGTGAGTGCCCCAATGCTAGAACCTTCACTGTGCAAGAATGGGCAGAGATTAAGGAAGTAGGTAGACCTAGGGCCATGATGGTTAGCAGAAATGGTAGGGAGGAGTTAGTTTGGCCTTCAACATCTGAGAAAGACCCTGATGGTACATACTGTGTAAATGATGAAGGAGTCTTAGAGACTTTTGAGGGAACTGAGGACAGTGAGGAAGAAGGGGACAGAGAGGAAGTGTATCCTGAACCTGATATGCAAAATTTGTTGATTAGAAGAAACTTTCATGCTACCCCAAAGACCAAACCAAATGATCAAAGAGAAAACATCTTCCAAACCAAATGCAAAATTAAGAACAAGGTGTGTGATCTGATCATAGATGGGGGGAGTGAAACTAACTGTGTCAGCAAGGATTTAGTTCAGACCTTAGGCTTAGAAACTAAACCACACCCACATCCCTATAAACTAAAATGGTTGGATAGCAAGGCAAGTGGTTTTGTTAAGAAGAGGTGTTTGATTCAGTTTGCTATAGGATCATTTGAGGACAAGGTGCTTTGTGATGTGTTAGACATGACTGCCTGTCATGTGCTCTTAGGTAGACCATGGCAGCATGACCGAAGGACTTTACATGATGGCTATACTAATGTTTATACCTTGAGACATGAGGGAAAAATTAAGGACCTTATGCCCTTGCCACCCCACAGGACTGTACCTCTACAGCAACCAATAGGCAGTGGCTTCGCCTTACCTTCACAGAAGACAGTAGGCACTTCACTTCCATAGAGACCTGTAGGTAATGTGTCGTTGATAAATAGAAAGGTGAGTATTAAGGAGGTCAGGAGAGAAGGACTAGCATTTCTTTTGTTCAGTAAGGAAGTAACACAAGAAAGTAGTCAACCAGACCCCAGGATCACTAACTTGTTGGATCAATTTGCTGATGTTTTTCCTATAGAATTACTAGTAGGGTTACCTCCATTAAGGGGCATTGAGCATCAAATAGATCTTATGCCAGGAGCAGCACTACCCAATAAGCCTGCATATAGAACTAGCCCTGAGGAGACCAAAGAGTTGCAAAGACAAATACAGGAGCTTATGGACAGAGGGTATGTTAGAGAAAGCATGAGTCCATGTGCTGTTCCCACCTTACTTGTTCCTAAAAAGGATGGAACATGGTGAATGTGTGTTGATAGCAGGAGCATGAACAACATTACTGTTAAATATAGGTTTCCCATACCCCGAATAGATGATATGTTGGATGAATTGTCAGGATCTCAATGGTTTAGTAAGATAGACTTGAGAAGTGGGTATCATCAAATCAGGATGAGAGAAGGCGACGAATGGAAGACCGCATTTAAAACCAAATATGGCTTGTATGAGTGGATGGTTATGCCATTTGGGCTAACTGGAGCCCCAAGTACCTTCATGAGATTAATGAATGAGGTCCTAAGACCATTTTTAGGAAGGTTTATAGTGGTGTATCTTGATGACATATTAGTGTACAGTAGGAGTGTAGAGGAACACCTTGACCATTTGGAACAGTTGTTCAAGACCCTTAGGAAACAGAGACTATTTGGGAAACTAGAGAAGTGTTCCTTCTTATTAACTGAGGTTTATTTCTTGGGATTTATAGTAGGGAGACAGGGAGTGCAGGTAGACCCTACAAAGATAGAAGCCATTAAGACTTGGTCAGTACCCACTAGTATCACTCAGGTAAGGTCTTTTCATGGCCTAGCCTCTTTTTACAGGAGATTCATTAAGGATTTTAGCACCATTATGACACCAATCACAGACTGCACTAAGGGGAACACTTTCAAATGGACCACAAAAGCACAATTAGCTTTTGAGAATATTAAGGAAGCCATGTGTAACCCTCCTATTTTGAGACTACCTGATTTCAGTAAACCATTTGAGGTAGAATGCAATGCCAGCAACACAGGAATAGGAGCTGTCTTAATCCAAGAAGGTAGACCTGTAGCATACTTTAGTGAAAAGCTAAATAAAAGTAGGATAAATTACTCAGCCTATGATAAGGAATTCTATGCCATGGTTAGAGCTCTAGAGCACTGGTCCCATTACCTTAAGGGACAACCCTTTGTCCTGCATTCAGACCATGAGTCCCTTAAACATATCAGTTGGCAAAACAAACTTAGTGCCAAACATGCTAGGTGGGTTGAGTTTATGTAAAGCTTTAACTTTGTTGCTAAGTATAAGACTGAGAAAACTAACACTGTGGCAGATGCTCTAAGTAGGAGAGCACACTTATTAGCTATCTTGGATGCCAAGGTATTAGGTTTTGAAATAATTAAGGAACAGTACCAAACTGATCCAGACTTCAGTACCCTTTACCAACAGTGCATCCAACAACCACAGGGCCCATTTAGTATCCAGCAGGGGTTTCTCTTCAAAGGGAACAGGCTATGTATTCCTCGAACATCTTTAAGAACAGCCTTAGTAAGAGAGATACATGAGGGAAGCTTAGCAGGACACTTTGGTATACAGAAAACCTTGGACATGTTAGCCAAGCACTTTTATTGGCCAAAAATGTTGGGCACAGTAAGCAAGATCATTTTAAGATGTGAGCCTTGTATCAAGGCAAAAATAACATTCCATAAAGGAGAATACAAGCCCCTACCAATTGCACAAAGACCATGGGAACATGTAAGTATGGACTTTATAGTTGCCCTACCTAGAACACAGAGGGGCAAAGATGCAGTCATGGTTGTGGTAGATAGATTCTCCAAAATGAGCCATTTCATAGCATGTAATAAGGTGAATGATGCTAACCAAATCGCCAAGCTTTACTCTGCAGAAATTGTACGGCTGCATGGGGTCCATAGAACGATAGTATCAGACAGGGATAGCAAATTTTTAAGCTCTTTCTGGAGCACCCTGTGGAGACTGCTTAACACCAAGCTTTTGTACAGCACCTCTCATCACCCGCAAACTGATGGGCAAACTGAGGTGACCAACAAAACATTAGGGTCAATCCTTAGGACTTTGGTAAAGAAAAATCTAAGAGATTGGGACCTTAAGCTGTGTCATGCAGAGTTCGCCTATAATATGAGTCCAAGCTGGGCAACTAAGATATCACCTTTTGAATGCGTATATGGAATGAATCCTATAGTACCTATCTCACTAATTGATCTTCCTTCACATTACAGACCACATGGGGATGCTAAGCAGCATGCTGAGGACATGATAACCATCCATAAGTAAACCAAGAAAAATATTGAGCAAGCTACTGCTAAGTACCAGCAAAAAGTTAATACAAGCACTTCAGCTTCACAAAAGTTCCAGGTTGGAGACTGGGTATGGATTCACCTGAGGAAGGAACGATTTCCAAGGCAGAGGAAAAACAAATTAATGCCAAGAGCTGATGGACCATTCCAAATTACTGACAAATATGGGGATAATGCGTTTAAAGTAGACCTGCCTGATCGATATGGAGTCTCCCCCATATTCAACATAGGGGATTTACAGCCATACTATGATAACTCTGAATTGGGGACAATTCGAGCTGAAGAAGGAGGGAATGAAACAAGTACACCTTCTACATATGACCAGCGTAAGGGTAATACTGGGAACAGTATAGAGGAACAGCGTGCTGAACCTAAATCAACCCAAGTTAAGGAAGCTGATAAACAAAGAACGGAGGTACAGCTACTCAATAATATGAACGTACATGGCCCAGCATGGAGAAAAGCGTACACAGTTCTATATATAAAAGAGGAAGGATAAGGAACAGCTGGAGAAGGAACAGTTAGGTGTCCCTAAAACCTGACAGAAGAACTAGCGCATTCTATTTTAAGCCTTCTGTTAGAGCCGTTAGAACTTAGGCGCCTTTTTCTTGATTTTTAGCCGTTAAGAGGAGAAAGCCAAATCTATAAATAAGGCTCCCCTCCAGTTTGTAAGAGATATTCAATAATTCAGATTTGATAATTCATATTGAGTTGTAATCATTCAGAAGACAAGTGTCTGTTTCTGTTTGTTCTTCATTTTCTGTTGGAGAGTTTGAGTGTGTTCAAGCCTTCACGGATTCATACTTCTCCAAGATCACGTTGATCTTTGTGAGAATTGTGAGGATTAAGGCCTTGTATTCCTTAGGGGAATCGGTGTCTTCTTCCAGGATAAGTAGTCCTTCAAGATTACTTAGAATTCGCCTTAAAACAACCCTTTGATCGAGAAAACCTTTAATCAAAGAAATCATAAACAAATCTTCCGCTGTAAACTTGTTCCACTACGACGAAGGTAACTCTGTAATCTTTACTTCTGAAAAGTGCATTATTTCTAGGAGTGACACAGGAAACATTGTTCTCGAAGGAATCCGAAAAGGGTACACTTATGTTGTGGACCTCGACACTGTTCCCAAATCCAGTCTAACGTGTCTCAGTGTTATAGAAGACGACCCATTTCTTTGGCATAAACGTCTAGATCATGCTAGTTATACTTTGATTAATTCTTTAAGATTAAAAGACCTAGTAAGAGGATTGCCATCAATAAAATTCCTAAAGGATGAGATTTGTGATCCTTGTACCAAAGGAAAACAAGTAAGGTCGTCCTTTAAACCAAAGAATGTAGTGACCACCTCTAAACCACTTGAATTAATACATATAGATTTGTGTGGACCGATGAGATTACAAAGCCATAGTGGCAAAAGATATGTGTTTCTCATTGTTGATGATTATATTAGATTTACATGGACTTTATTTTTAGTAAGCAAAGATGAAGCTTTTAATGAGTTTGTTTCTTTTGCTAACAAAATACAAAAATCTACTAATAATCTGCACCAAATATGGTGAGGATTGATCCAAGAAACCGTTTAACACCTTCAAGATTGATGCCAAGAACTCCCTTGACACACGAAGAACAAGCAAAACCTTCTGTTTTGTATCAAAACAGAAGGGTGACAAGAACAATCCCTTGGGATGGTTCTATGTCATGGATGGAGACAATGAACCTTCACTCAGTCCCTGGCCTCTTCCTCACACTCAAATTAGGATTCACTCTCTTAACTCTCGTGGAATTGACTGAATCCTCTCTTTGCTTCACTCACAAAGACAACACTCAAGTTTGTAATCGCACACAATTACTTGAATGAAAATTCATTAATCAACAAAAACTGAATATGATACAATGAGGTTGCTGCTTTATATAGAGCTATAACGGCTATAATGGGGTGTCTAACAATCATAACTAACCCCGTGCCTTATTATTTCAACACGTGCAAAATAAGGAACTAAAACAGAAACATAAAATAGGCTAAGTCTTCTGAATTCAGCCATTCTCAAATATCTGGCGAACACGCGACCTTGGAGCTGATCTTGTGTGCTCTGTGAGGACTCTCCGTGCTAACTTTGAGTCTTGGCTTCTTCTTTCTTGTCCAAAGATGCCTTTCTTTGAATTCCCACGCTCATACACACACCAGGTTAGACGTTCCAATGCTCGCAAGGTGGGCTGCCAGGCAGATCGGTGTCTTTGCTTCTGTTTGCTTCTGTTTGCTTCTGTTCAGCTCATAGTTTGTTTGCTTCTGTTTTGTAGGAGCAACAATGGTTTTACATGGAGGTAGGGGTATAAGATCTTTTAGTTTCCCTTCATGTTTGATGGTATAGATGTTGGTAAGCCCATCATGTATGGAGTGCCTATCGTGCTGCCATGGTCTTCCCAACAGTATATGACATGCATTCATGTTCACGACATCACACATCATCTCATCATTGTAGGATCCTATTGAGAAGCTAACTAAACACTGCTTCCTTACAAAGCCCTCAGCCTTGCTATCTAACCATCGTAGTTTGTATGGTTTCGGGTGATTACTAGTGTTCATGTTCAGGTCCTGTACTAACTGATGGCTCACACAGTTGGTCTCGCTTCCCCCATCAATTATAAGGTCGCACACTCTATCCTTCACCCTACACTTGGTCTGAAACACGCTCTCTCTTTGGTCAGCGTGTTTTCCCTTTGGTGTGGCATGGAAATTTCTTTTTACAAGCAAGTGGTAGCTTCCTTCTTCAGGGTATACTAACTCTCTGTTCTCACCCTCTGACTCACTTCCCTCAGTGTCACTTGGTTCAGTTCTTTGCAAAGTGCCCAGGCTGGTCAGTATGTAAGAGCCTTCGTGTTCATCTGTGGGTGTGGGTGGTAATATGACCTTCTCCTCCCCATCCTTGGCTACTAGCATAGCTCTATGTCCTCTCTCCCTACTGTGAATCTCAGTCTACTCAATGTTGGTGAAAGCTCGTGCATTAGGACACTCATTTCTGTAGTGTCCATGGCCATGACACTTGAAACACATCTCATCCTTCATAGGTACGTTGGTTTTGTCCTTGGTTCTGTTGGTTATTGCAGGCTGTGATATTCTACTATTTGTGCAAGTTCCTACTCCCACATTTGCTGTAATACCTACTGTGTTAGGCTTAGGGAAAGTAGACTCAAGGGGCTGTGTACAGGTGTTCCTTTTCTTGGAGTATTTTTCATAGGTGAGGGCACTATCACAAGCTGTGTCGAGGGTCAAATGCTGCATCACCTCAAGTTTTTCCCTCAAATCCTCCCTCAGGCCTCCTATGAACTTACCTATTTTCATTTCCTCTGGTTCATTAACATCACAAAGAACGGATAATTTTTCCCACTCTTGTATATAATCAACCACTGTTTTGCTTCCTTGCTTGAGTGTACTCCATTGTACAAAGAGATTTTGTCTATATGATGAGGGTACATACTTCCTTCGAAGGTGTTTCTTAAGCTTGGTCCAGGTGTTAATCCTTTCCCTATTCTCCCTCCTTCTTTGCTTCTGAATTCCCTCAAGCCATATGGCAGCTAGCTTGGTTAGCTTGATTTTTGCCAACTTGTATTGCTGTTCTTCAGAAGTCTCTTTGAACTCAAAGTATCTCTCCAGTCCAGCCTCCCATTCCAAGTAATCCTCGGGGTTATGTGTTGTTCCTCCAAAATCAGAGACATCCAATCTAAGGGTATTGTCTTCTGTGTTTCTTTCATGGTTATGTGCAGGCGCTACCCTTTCTTGTTGGTTCATCTGCATTCTATTCATTGTTTGTGCGAGTTGTTGGATGGCAAGAGCCATTTCAGCAAACCTCTCATCCGTATTCATGATGTTCTCAATATCACAATGCAAGAAATTCTTAAACAGCAAAATTTTCAGAAACAAGGATGAATGCAACAAAGACAAACACACAAATACCAAACCCTAATTTTCCAGAAAAATTTTCGCAAATCAGATTGTTATGATCAATCTTCCTCAAGCAATCGTAGTATTCAATGATTCATAAACAAATTCTATCCAATTCCTGTCAGATATTACACCTACAACAAACAAAGATTGGAATTCAAGATTCAGAAATCGCATATATTAATTTTCGCAACGAAGACTATTGTTCGAATGTTTAAAATGCAATTGTTATCAAATTTCAACAAATATTCATCCAGGACATACAAGAATTGAATGTAAATGAATTAGTGAACAAAATTTGATACGTATAATGACTCAAAAACAGAATATCAAAAATCCAATTGATTTGCATTCATTCATGCGATAATTAGAATATCAGAAATTTGCATTCCACAATCAAATTCATACAATGATAAGATATAAACCGTATTATTTAATCACAAATGAGTAATTAACAAAGAAAGATCGAATTATGAAAGTATAAGACTGTATTCTTACCTGTATTCGTGAAAATTGAAAAAAATTTGCACAATACCTGATCCTTCTGTTTTACCCTTACGAGGCGTGTATGTGATGTTGTTTACCTGATTTCCTTTGTTCCTTTTGATCGTATCCCTCCTCGAAACGCGGCTCTGATACCAATTTGCACCAAATATGGTGAGGATTGATCCAAGAAACCGTTTAACACCTTCAAGATTGATGCCAAGAACTCCCTTGACACACGAAGAACAAGCAAAACCTTCTGTTTTGTATCAAAACAGAAGGGTGACAAGAACAATTCCTTGGGATGGTTCTATGTCGTGGATGGAGACAATGAACCTTCACTCAGTCCCTGGCCTCCTCCTTACACTCAAATTAGGATTCACTCTCTTAACTCTCGTGGAATTGACTGAATCCTCTCTTTGCTTCACTCACAAAGACAACACTCAAGTTTGTAATCGCACACAATTACTTGAATGAAAATTCATTAATCAACAAAAACTGAATATGATACAATGAGGTTGCTCCTTTATATAGAGCTATAACGGCTATAATTGGGTTTCTAACAATCATAACTAACCCCGTGCCTTATTATTTCAACACGTGCAAAATAAGGAACTAAAATAGAAACATAAAATAGGCTAAGTATTCTGAAATCAGCCATTCTCAAATATCTGGCGAACACGCGACCTTGGAGCTGATCTTTTGGGCTTGTGAGGACTCTCCGTGCTAACTCTGAGTCTTAGCTTCTTCTTTCTTGTCCAAAGATGCCTTTCTTTGAATTCCCACGCTCATACACACACCAGGTTAGACGTTCCAATGCTCGCAAGGTGGGCTGCCAGGCAGATCGGTGTCTTTGCTGTTCTGTTGCTTGCTGATTTGGGAACAACCTTCTGTTCTGGTTATTTGGGAGACTTCCCTTTGTTCCCCCTTAGTCTTGCCATGCTTGCATGTAGATGTTCAATCCATCTTGAAGATGATCTTCCTTATTCTTCAAGAAAAAGTCAGCAAGTTCAGTAGACTCAGTAAGTGTACTGAAACAATTATGCTCTACATGTTTGGACTTGTATTGTAGATTGTCCATAATTGTTGCATAATCAACTTATTCACATAAGTTCAGATCATGGTAAAGAATTTGAAAATTCAAGCTTTATGAATTACTGCAATGAACATGGAATAAGTCATAATTTTTCAACATTAAGAACACCACAACAAAATGGTGTGGTAGAAAGAAAAAATAGAACATTAGACGAAATGGCTAGAACCATGTTAATTGCTAGTGGTCCACCTATAAATTTTTGGGCTGAAGTTGTTAATACTGCATGCTATATTTTAAATCGAGTATTGATAAGACCAATCACTTCTAAGACACCCTATGAATTGCTTAAAGGTGTAAAACCAAATATTTCCAATTTTCGTGTGTTTGGATGTAAATACTTTGTTCATGCTAATGGAAAACAAAATATAGGAAAGTTTGATGAAAGAAGTGATGAAGCAGTATTCATTGGTTATTCATCTCACCGTAAAGCCTACAGAGTTTACAATAAAAGAACAATGTGGATAGAGGAATCCGTTCACATTATTTTTGATGAAACTAACTTTTTGACAAGTGAACAGGATATAAATAATTTTAAAATAGGACTTGCAAATCTAGAGGACGATGAAGAAGAAATGAAAGAGCAAGATCATGGAACAGCAGGAGAACAGCCTATTCAAGAAGATGCAGAGAGGTCTGATCAAGATCAAGAACTGCCAGTACATCAGGACCAATAGACTGTTCCCAATCCAATTGTTCCCACAAATGAGCAAGTTGATCCAGTAGAAGCTGAACAGAATAACAATCAAGCGAATAATCCAGAGCCTACTACTATTCCCACAAGAAAATTTGTGCCCAAACCTTGGAGATATCAAAAATGTCATCCTCTTGATTTGATAGTCCGTGATTTGAATAAGGGAATACAAACCAGATCCCAAATGAGAAATTTTTGTGCACACTTTGCGTTCCTATCATCACTTGAACCCAAAAATCACGAAGAAGCTCTAAGAGATTCCGAATAGATCGTAGCCATGCAAGATGAATTGAATGAATTTGAAAGAAATAAAGTATGGCATTTAGAACCCAAACCAAAACACGAAAAAGTGATTGGATTAAAATGGGTATTTCGGAACAAATTAGATGAGCATGGAATCATTGTAAGAAACAAAGCAAGGCTCGTGATTAAAGGGTACAATCAACAAGAAGGAATTGATTATACCGAGACATCTGCTCCGGTAGCGAGGTTAGAGGCTATTAGAATTTTAATTTCTTTTGCTGCATTTATGAACTTTAAATTATATCAAATGGATGTGAAATGTGCTTTCTTGAATGGTTTTCTTGATGAAGAAGTTTTTGTTGAACAACCCCCAGGCTTTGAAAGTACCTCTTGTCTGGATCATGTCTACAAGCTTGATAAAGCTCTTTATGGCTTAAAACAAGCTACTAGGCAATGGTATGAAAGACTATCAAAGTTCTTGATTGAAAAAAACTTTGTTAGAGGTAAAATCGACAAAACATTATTCTTTAAGAATAGAGGTTCCGATATTTTAGTTGTTCAAATTTATGTTGATGATATTATTTTTGGCGCCACAAATGATATGGCTTGAATAATGCTAAAACTAACCATACACCTATGGGTACAAATGTTAGATTAGATGAAGATTTAAATGGTACAGATGTAGATCAAACTATGTATCGAGGCATGATTGGCTCTTTATTGTATCTAACTGCAAGTAGACCCGATATTTCTTTTAGTGTTGGTTTATGTGCTAGATTTCAGTCAAACCCTAACGAATCACATCACACAGCAGTGAAACGAATTCCGAGATACTTGAAGGGAACAGATGACTTGTCCCTATTTTACCCTAAAAGTGATGTCTATGACTTGAAAGGTTTTAGTGATGCAGATTATGTAGGAGATCTAATAAACAGAAAAAGTACTTCAAGTATGGTACAATTTCTTGGCTCATGTTTAGTATCGTGGCGTTCCAAGAAACAAAACACCGTTGCATTATCCACCGCTGAAGCAGAATATGTGGCAGCAGCAGCAGCTTGCTGTTCCCAAATGCTTTGGATAAAACAGCAGCTAAGAGATTTTGGTATTAAGTTTGAATGTGTTCCTATTTATCGTGATAATACCAGTGCCATATGCATATTAAAAGATCCAGTGCATCACTCTAGAGTAAAACATATCCACATAAGACATCATTTTCTCAAGGACAATGTTGAAAATAAAAATATTATCGTCAAGCATGTAAATACTAACGAGCAAATAGTTGATATCATGACAAAACCACTCCCAAGAGAACAACACAAAAAAACGAGATTAGAACTTGGCATGATTAAGCTACACTAAAGTATGTGACAAGCATGCTCCTCAAAGGCAAAATGAAAATTGAAAGGGTCATATCATCCACAAAAATCTTGATTGAAAAATCAATTATTGAAAGGATCAGGTACACAGTTATTTAAAAGTATATGCTGTGAATGCTCTCATGTTTGCATGTTTAAATTGATCAGACAAAAGAAGCATAAATTTTCTATTTATTCTATACTCATATAAAATATTTCATATTTTCAATTTCAATATTTTTCTATTCCAGCAATTTCTTTTAATAGATGGTTTACGCAAATTATTTAAAAAGTGGGAGGGGGATCATCGTAATGCTTCAAAAATCCGTTATTAACTAACGATTCCATGAACCTACCCTCTCAAATATATTGTGTACACATGCAAAATTAATTAATGTGTAATGCAAACCATTGTGGAACCATCACCTCATATTCATTATAAACACCCCCTCACGTCACAACCAACAAGCAAACTGCAAATCTCTCACTCTCAATCTCGCTTCATCTTCTTCAACCCAGAAACTCATCATGAAATCCCCAAAATCCACTTCTAGCAAAAGCCAATCCAATAAAACACCGAAAAACACCCAACCAAAACCATTGAAAGTAATTCATCCATCACCTCAGATTGTTGCACCTCCGTCATCATCTCAAGAACAATCGGGTACACCAAGTGCATCCACGATGCATGTGAGTAGCAAGAGACCTATTGACACTACAGTGGACAAATCATTGTCAAAATCCGCTAAAAGGGAAAAGAATGCTGATCCCAACAGCGCTGAGGAAGTTTCAAAAGAAATGACCGTGGGATTTGGATTTGATAAATACTGGTATGAATCCACTCCTTTTCCTCAACTCCACGCAATTTTACAAAATTAGTACTGGGAAACTTTAATGGCTGACTACTGTTGTAACCCCATTTACCTAAACTTAATACGAGAGTTTATTTCGAATTTTTCAATTGATAATGGT
Source organism: Amaranthus tricolor (assembly GCF_026212465.1). NCBI lineage: Eukaryota > Viridiplantae > Streptophyta > Magnoliopsida > Caryophyllales > Amaranthaceae > Amaranthus > Amaranthus tricolor. The sequence goes on along the minus strand of NC_080060.1, from coordinate 18,254,574 downwards.
GTCTGTTCGAGTGTAGTCAAGGAAATAAAAATAGAATTTAACAACTTGATGTTAGGAGAATGGTTCGGAGTGTCTGCTGTTGGCTTTGACACTTATTATGTTGGGTCGAAAATCGTTTTTTCTGGTATTAACGAGAAAACTGTGCTGAAGTTTTTAGCGATTCAGGTGAAGAAAGGAAAAATTAGTCACAATGTGTTGTCACCACTACACAAACTGCTTTACAACATCGCACGTAGATTTATCCTACCTAAGCGTAGTGAGGTAAATTTACGTGATGCTACGTTAATTTATTGTTTGGCAAATCACATTAAGATTATGATGTAAGTGTGATTAGGAAGAACACACTTATATTTAAAAGTTTCTGATTTAAAATAATAGAAGAAAGTAGATAAGAAAGAATAGTAGAAGAATATTGATAAGAGTCAAATCATAAGAACAAACTCAATGATTTGGGGTTTTAGGCTAGAGACAAGACACACTCAATCTCCCCTAAGAATTAACACTCAAGACAAACTCAAAGTGATAATTGAAATTACTATTTCTTTGGACAAACACAAGAAGAAAAGAAATGAATAAAACACAAGGTTTATATTCTGAAACAAAATCTGAATTTTTTTGATTACAAAACATTCCTTTATATAGGGTGAATACAAGATTCTAGAAGCTTTCAAATACATCCCCTATTTCAGTCAATACATCCCCCTTTGTTGGTCAACAAATTCATGAATTAATTAGAGTTCATGTATCAAAATTCTTCAAGCAAATACAATGAACTTACTGATTTCTAGAAACTAAATTCATCCCCCCTTATAATAATGAAAATCAGCCCCAAAAACTCAAAAATAAAAATAAAAATTAATATTCTAGACCAACATTGCATATTGATGCCACCCTTGCTCTTTTGTACCATTTATTTGTTATCCCGTACTAAGCATGTGACAAAATCTGGTTTGCAAAAAAAAGAATTAAACCCGAGTTTCTGAAGGATTAAAGCAACGGGCTCATGAACACTCGATCTTGGATCATTTCCTCCTTCTTTTGAAGAGTTTGTCCTCAAACTTGAATCATCCAAGTATGGTGACAAATCCCCCACATTGAAAGTAGCACTTACACCCATCAACTCATCAGGAAGTTCAATTTTATATGCCCTATCATTTACCCTTTCAAGAATTTTGAATGGACCATCGGATCTTGGCATAAGTTTATTTTTTCGAAGTTTGAGAAATCTCTCCTTTCTTAAATGTAACCACACCAAATCCCCAGGGTAAAATATGGGTTGTTTTCTTTTTTTGTTGGCTCTCTCTTGGTATTTTTTATTCAACTCCTTGATTTTTTTCTTCACTTGCTCACAGGTTTTTTGAAAAGTTTCCACCCTCTTTTTTGCATCCCTTTCAACCATATCGCCCCTTACCAAAGGAATCAAATCAATGGGTACAAATGGATTCACTCCATAAACTACTTCAAAAGGAGAACGAGAAGTAGTCAAAGAATGAGCCCTATTGTAAGCAAACTCCACATGGGCTTGTTTCACATCCCAATCTTTCTGCGTTTTGCTCACAAGACCACATAACAAAGCACCCAAAGTTCTATTTGTCACCTCGGTTTGCCCATCAGTTTGGGGATGATGAAAGGTGCTAAATAACAACTTGGTACCAACCAACTTCCATAGGGTCCTCCAAAAGTGACTTAAAAACTTGGAGTCCCTATCTGAAACTATACTTCGAGGAATGCCATGAAGTTTGACGATTTCCTTGAAGTACAATTCAACTACTTTCACAGCATCATCAGTTTTATTACAAGCTACAAAATGAGCCATTTTAGAAAATCTATCTACCACCACCATAATGCTATCTCTACCCCTTTGAGTTCGAGGCAGTCCAACAATAAAATCCACGCTAACACTTTCCCAAGGAACATCAGGAATTGGTAAAGGAGTATACAACCCTTTTGTGAAATGCGCTTTTGCCTTCTGACATGTTGCACATCTCTCCACCACTAAAGAAACATCTTTGATCATTCTTGGCCAATAGAAATGCTCACCCAGAATGTCAAGTGTTTTTTGTACCCAAAGTGTCCAGCTAAACCTCCACTATGAACTTCTCTCACCAATAATTCTCTAACACCACCCTTAGGTACACATAACTTGTTTCCCTTGAAAAGATAACCATTTTGCTCAACGTAGTCTTTTGTTAGTTTTTCAAATTCACCAGCAAAATCAGGATCATCTTTATAACACTCTTTGAGTTGTTCAAAAACCAGAATTTTTGCATCCACCATAGAAAGCAAGTAAGTGCGACGCGATAAAGCATCAGCCACAACATTACTCTTCCCATCTTTATACTTGGAACTAAAGGAAAACGATTGAAGAAACTCTACCCATTTTGCATGCCTCTTGTTTAACTTTTGTTGCCCATGTATGACTTTAAAGCCTCATGATCTGAATGAAGAACAAATGGTTTTGGCCTTAAGTAATGGGATTAATGATCAAGAGCTCTAACTATGGCATAGAACTCATGGTCGTAAGTAGAGTAGTTCATCTTAGCTCCATTTAATTTCTCACTAAAGTAACGCACAGGCCTTTTGTCTTGTATAAGGACAGCCCCTATCCCAACCCCACTTGCATCACACTCCACCTCAAACACCTTGTTAAAATCTGAAAGCACAAGTATTGGAGCAGTACAAAGCATGTTTTTCATCTTTTCAAAAGCATTTTGAGCACTTTCTCCCCACTCAAACTCTCCTTTTTTAGTTAACTCAGTAATGGGAGCCAGAATAGTCGAGAAGTTTTTAATGAACTGCCTATAGAATGAAGCAAGCCCATGAAAACTCCTAACCTCATGCACATTGGTCGGAGCCAACCAAGACTTCACTGCCTCTATCTTTTTTGGATCAAGTCGTACTCCTTCTCTAGTAATAATGTATCCTAAAAACACCACACTAGGATTCAGGAATACACATTTCTCAAGCTTCCCATACAATTTCACTTCTCTTAATTTTTCAAACAACTTCCTCAAATGTATCATATGATCTTCATTGTTTTTACTATACACCAAGATATCATCCAAGTAAACAACAACAAAATCATTGATAAAAGGACGGAGAACCGCATTCATCAATCTCATAAAAGAACTGGGAGCATTACAAAGCCCAAAAGGCATCACTAACCACTCATACAACCCCTGTTTTGTTTTGAACGCTGTTTTCCATTCATCCCCTTCCCTTATTCTCATATGATGATAACCACTTCTTAAGTCTATTTTGGAAAAGACTAAGGCTCCACTCAACTCATCCAACATGTCTTGCAATCTAGGCATTGGAAAACGGTATTTGATGGTAATGTTATTAATGGACCGACTATCTACACACATTCTCCAAGTCCCATCGTTTTTGGGCACCAACAGAGCAGGAATGGCACAAGGACTAAGACTTTCTCTTACATAACCCCTTTCAATCAACTCATTCACCTGCCTCTCTAACTCCTTACTTTCCTCTGGGTTGCATCTATAAGTAGCTTTGTTTGGCAAAGGTGCTCCAGGAATTAAGTCAATGGCGTGCTCAATGCCTCTAATTGGAGGGAGGCCTTTGGGTAAGTCATCGGGGAACACATCTTTGTACTCTTCTAATAACTCTTTTAGAGATGATGAGTTATCACAAGAAGTACTCTTGGTATCTTTGGCCCTTACAACCAAAGCATACCCTCCACCATGCTCTTCCACTATTTTCTCAAATTCATTACAAGTTCCAAGATAGTTGCTTTTTTTCTTTTCTTTTTTAGCAACTTTAGGGGGTAAGGGAATTAATTTAACTTTTCTACCATCCCTAGTGGTTACAAGATATTCATTACTCTTACCTTTGTGCTCCGAGTTGTGATCAAACTGCCACGGTCTTCCTAGCAACAAATGACAAGCATCCATCGGTAGCACATCACACCACCTTTCATCTTCAAAGCCTCCAATAGAATAAGAGACTAGAGCTTGTTTCTTCACCTTTATGCCAGTGCTATCATTCAACCAATTTAGCTTGTAAGGTTCTTCATGATCTCTAGTAATCAACTTTAACTTATTCACAGCCTCTGATGAAATTACATCGGTTTGAGCACCACTATCAACAATCACATTGCAAGTCTTCTCACCAATCTTGCATCTAGTATGAAACAAATTATTCCTTTGCCTCAAATCAGATTGTGGTTCACTAAAAAACACTTTTCTCACAACCATCATGTTAAATTCGTCCTCCGGTTGTATTTCTTCATCAAATTCATCCTCTGAATTTACCACTTCCTCAACCACAAAGTTATACCTTTGTTCTTCTTCATCCATGATAGCACACTGAGTAGCGGTCAGATCAGCTTTGCTAGGGCATTCACTAGCAATGTGTCCTCTTCCATGACACTTAAAACATTTCCTCCTTGTAGCAAATTCAATAGGAGTAACCACAGCCTTTTCTTTCTTTGCCTCATATTTCGGACCAGAAGGGGTTGCTTTACATTGAAAGGTACTCTCTTTTGAGTATGATGGAGTATATTTTGAAGTGTTATTATACGGCACTCTCAGTCTTTCTTTTTCCTTTTCTTCCTTGGCTTGATTTTCAAATTTCAAAGCCAATTTGCACACATCACTAAAAGAAGTGTGGTAAGTGACTTCAACTTTTCTACTGATTGTCTTTGACAATCCCTTCACAAATCGAGCAATTTTAAAAGCTTCCTTCTCTTGCAAATCACATATTAAGCAAAGCTTTTCAAATTCTTTTAGATAATCTTCCACACTCATGCCATCATCTTGTGAACGATGTGTTAATTTCAAATACTGCTCTTGCTCATATTCTTTGCTCACCCACTTATCTTTCATCTTTTTTTTTTTTTTAAAATTTTTCCCATGAATCGACTTTTTCTTTTCCGGATTTTCTCCTATTTGCCTTAAAATTGTCATACCATAAGACAGCAAGTTTTGTAAATTTAAGCACAGCAAGCTTAAATTTTTTTCTATCATCATACCCCTTGTATTCAAACACAGTTTCTATTTGTCTTAGCCAATCAAGGAATGATTCGCTATCATGACCTCCATCAAACTCCGGGAGATCGATTTTCAATCCTCTATCTTCATCAAATGCACGAAAATTTCCTACATCACTACCATCTCCTTCCTCGATCTTATTGATTTTATTAGATGTTTTCAGCAACAACTCACCCATAGCATTCATTTGGGTATTTTGTCGTTCTTTTTTCGCATCTATTTCTTCATTTTTTCTCTCCAATCTCTCCAATTTTTCTATTATGATACATAACATATTAGCAAGATCACCATTTGTGCCCATTTTTCTTTTTTTTTTAAACACCCTTTCGATCCACTAAAAGCTTCTGATACCAAATGATGTAAGTGTGATTAGGAAGAACACACTTAGATTTAAAAGTTTCTGATTTAAAAGAATAGAAGAAAGTAGATAAGAAAGAATAGTAGAAGAATATTAATAAGAGCCAAATCACAAGAACGAACTCAATGATTTGGGGTTTTAGGCTAGAGACAAGACACACTCAATCTCCCCTAAGAACTAACACTCAAGACAAACTCAAGTGATAATTGAAATTACTATTTCTTTGGACAAACACAAGAAGGAAAGCAATGCATAAAACACAAGGTTTATATTCTGAAACAAAATCTGAATTTTTTTGATTACAAAACATTCCTTTATATAGGGTGAATACAAGATTCTAGAAGCTTTCAAATGCATCCCCTATTTCAATCAATACATCCCCCTTTGTTGGTCAACAAATTCATGAATTAATTAGAGTTCATGTATCAAAATTCTTCAAGCAAATATAATGAACTTGCTGATTTCTAGAAACTAAATTCATCCCCCCTTATAATAATGAAAATCAGCCCCAAAAACTCAAAAATAAAAATAAAAATTAATATTCTGGACCAACATTGCATATTGATGCCACCCTTGCTCTTTTGTACCATTTATTTGTTATCCCGTACTAAGCATGTGACAAATTCTGGTTTGCGAAAAAAAGAATTAAACCCGAGTTTCTCAAGAATTAAAGCAACGGGCTCATGAACACTCGATCTTGGATTAGATTAATTTTCCCTCTTTGATGATCTCTCATTTAAGCGACTGTATTGTGAAGAAGTATATGGTTGGGTATGGAGGTTTGTTGACCTGGATATTTAGGAAGTTTGGTGTTCCTCTTGAAGGTTTGCATTTTCCTATGGTAACTAATAATAAAATTAATGCAAAGTGTTTGAACAATTTGCACTTGAAATTAAATGATAATGGGATCTTGGAGAATGCTACTGAGCAGGTTAATGCAAATTCTGACAAAGAAGAGGAGACACAGAAAGTTGAGGTGGTATTTGAAAAAGAGGATCAAGAACCTGTTCCCCCTGCCACTGAGAAGGCAGAAGGATGTTCTACAAGGGAACAGGGGGAAGTACCTAGTAAGGAGGAAGATGTGAGAGAAGGTGGAGATGTGGAGGAGGATAATGAGGAAAATGATGCCAGTGATGAGAAGGTCTCAGTACCGGATCAGAAGCAGCCCAGTGCAACAACTAGAAAAAGTAGAAGGCTGGCTTTTAAAGAGAAAAGACCGGTTGTGATTCTAGATGATGACTCTACCTCTCACAACACTGCTGAACCAACCAATGACAATCCTTCCTAAGCCAACCACACCACCACACCATCAATTTCCATCACCACCACTATCACCCATACCATCTTCACCACCACTAGTCACCACTCAAACTTCACCCAACTATGGCTTTGATCACACCACTGTTCCCACAGCTCCTTTATTCTCTATCCTCTTAAAGCTAAATGATTTGCAGTCTCATTTCTGTGCATTTCAGGATGAGATTCGTGTCTCTTTGGCCTCACTTACTTATTAAATAACCCAGATGGAAGCCTGTCTTGGTGCAAAACTTGATACGGTAGAGGTGCAGACCGAATACATTGATGAAGAAGAGACTTCACCATAATCCCTCCTCCTGCTGTATTTTAACATCTTAACTGTATCAACCATATGTTTCTCAACTATTCTAACAATATGTTTCTTATTTCTTTTCTTGTACCAGCTGGGGTACACACTTTGTAATTAGTTATTTTGATGAACAGCTTATTTTCCTTTATGCTGATCACGGTCTACGACAATTTAACATTGCTTATCTTACTTGCATCTCTTAGTATTTACTTTTGATTGCTGCATCTAAATTCTCTCTTTGACTATATCTATATGATTAGTGCTGTGGTTTGATTATCCTACTTCTTGTTGATTGATGTCAAAAGGGGGAATATTTGGCACAAACTTAAAGGATGCTTGAGTATGTAACTTAAAGGATGGTTAAGTATGTATGCTTTGTTTATATCAATATAGTATCTATTTTACCTTAGGATAGTGGATATGCTTTGAATGCTATGCTCTGATGAAAATATTTTGAATATCATATATGCTCTGATGATTGTGATAAATATCTGATTGTTATATGTATGTTCTGAATAAATTAAGCTCTGATTAGTAATGAATTGGTTAAGCTGATTATTGAAACTAATTATTGAACAAATTAAGCTCTGATTAGTAATGAATTAGTTAAGCTGATTATTGAAACTGATTATTGAAACTTTGATTTATTTTTAACTCTGATCATTCAAGTCAGTAAGTCAGTTAATCTATTAGTTGCTATTAGATGTTTGCTCTGATATTACTTTGTATTATCATTTTGATTACTTATGCTCTGATTTTTATTATTATCTGAATGCTCTGATACTCAGTAATATGATATGCTCTGATGTTCAGATTATGCTTAGACTAAGAATCTTTGTAAGCTATGTTATTTTAGATATATTTGAAGCCTTAAGCAATAAACTACTTCCAATTCTCTGATTATGCTTAGGATATTTTAAATAATTCTAAATGTTAGAGTAATCTGTTTTTGATATATGCTTGGTAAATATATTGTAACGAGTTAATTTACTAAGTTATGTAGAGTTGCTTTAATATCTGGTATGCTTTATACTATTGGTTTTACTCTATTCTATTTAAGTTTGTTTAAAAAGTTTGTCATCATAAAAAAGGGGGAATTTGTTGGACTTCTTAGGTTTTGATGATGACTACACTTTATATAAACGAATGTATTTTTAGAGATTGTTTGCAGGTCAATATCCGGTCATGATTAAGATTGTTGATGGTACCTATGACTTGGTCTATGAACGTGTACTCGTCAAAGGAATCCAAAGAAGTTAGAATAGGTATATCTCTTAGGATGTCAAATATAGACAAGAGGTCTACTGTTCCCAAGTTTGATGATCTAACGGTGCTGGAATTTGGAGACTGTATACTGTTCCCAGATTGGAGTCTGAATAATACGTCCGCTGAAAATCTAATTATAATTATATTTTCTATTTTTAGTTGATGTATTAATTAAAATTAATTTGTTGCTTTAATTAATTATTAAAGTTAATTGGCAAAATATTTTCTAATAATATTTAATGCATGGTCTTCTAAAAACTTTTTTATTAGGCTTTTATTCCAGTTCTATATTTAGCAAATTACTAGATTGACTAAATATAGGAAAAGGGAACAATAGCTGATATTAATTGAGCCTTAGCTATTATTAGAGTAACCGTCCCTAATATTAGTAAATAGGTAACCGTCCCTATTGTTAGTATATAGGTAACCGTCCCTATTTTTAGCTAAGTGTAACCGTGTCTAAAATTAGTTTAAGGTAACCGTGTTTATTATTGGAAAAGGAAACCGCAACTAATTTTAGTATATGGGAACTGCTGTTATTATTAGTAAAAGGGAAGAATAACTGATTTGCCTATTGTTAGTATAAGGGTACAACAGCTATTATTAGGTAAACCATGGACTTGATTTTGTCAATGTGTATACCTAGTTTTAGATGTTAACCGTAGGTTTGTCCTTAGATTTTATGATCCATATTATTCTCCTTATTATTTGGGATAAGGGAATTGTGGTTAGTTACCTCCTTTTTATTAGGGAAATTGCTCCTATAAATAGAAGGTTTCAATTGTTCCTCTTTTTATGCATTCGTATGATCTAATATTTTCATGCGTTATTTTTGGAAAATCAACAAGAAATATTTTTTTCTAAAATTGCCATTTAACTTACAATATTTTCTTGTGCAACTCATTGATTTTATTTTTATAGAATTTTATCATTTTTTGTAAGGGCTTTTGAGAGAGTAATTGTAACTAGACTTGGGTGAGTCTAGGGGAGAATTAGATAGTTTCTAGTGAAGCTAGAGAAGTGTTAGCTTTTAGTGAAGCTAGGAGAGTTGTTTTGAGTGAAGCAATTGGAAATAGAAGTTGGCCTAGTTGATGCGCTTCGAGTGAAGAAAGGTGTTTAATGTAATTGTAACGAGTTGCCTTAAACATAGTGAAGAGTTTAGAAATCCCCTGGGGTCGTGGTTTTTCCTTCTATTTAGGCCTAGAAGGTTTCCATGTAAAAATCGTGTTGTCTCTTTCATTATTTCGCTCTAAGTTTAAGTTTTATTTCATTTATCTAATTTCGCAAAAACAGGGCAAAAACGCTTAAACTTGTAACAACAACAATTCACCCCCCCCTCTTGTTGCTGTTCCCATCTCTAAGACAGTCTACACATCTTAAAACTTTGTGAGAAATAGAGCTCAACCAAAATTTTGTATTACCAAGGGTTATATTCTTGAAGAAACAATTACTTTTTGCTCAAGATATTTTACAAGGCGTAGAAACACTCTTGGATCGACCACGCTGCAATGATGATGATAATGAAAACGCATGTAATTATTTATTCGAGGCTTGTGGTCGGACAGTTGGGAGGTGAAAGTTATTAATTTGAATTGTAAGAGTAAGATGCAAATACATCGTTATGTGCTCACCCAATTTCAGGAGTTACTTCAACCATTTGAAAGGTAAGTGCTTAACTTAGGTGCCATATTGAACCCATTTGAACTATTTTGAATTATTATAACACATATATTACTTTTATTTAATCGCAGCGAATTCTTAGTTCAAAAGCAAAGAGAAAATCATAGAATTACTGTTGCTAATGATTTGGTGATTAAATGGAAGTTGGATGAATTTTGAGATTGGATAAAGTTGCAGCATACCGATTAACAAATTTTATCAACTAAATGTAAATGATTATACTTTTTATTGATTCATTCACTTAAACAATATATTTTACATAGGTACCAAATATCGATAAGGCCGATCCCGAAGGAAGATTGTTGATAACATTGGCTTGTGGTCCAAGTTCATATGCTAAAAGTGTAATAGCACTATTTTTAAGTCTCTTTTGATCTTAGCTTAAACAGCTTTGAGTATGGATTAGTGATAGTAACCAATTTAGTTATTTATCCGAAAGTGCCAAATATAATGAGGGTTTAAATTTTTTTTAAAAACTTTTAAGTTTGAATAAACCAAGTCTTGTTTTGTTTAATGTTACATTATCATACTAAAGAAAAGTTTTCCAATGTACTTAGTTTTATTAAAGTTTATTTGATTTACTAAAATAATATTAATTCCTTCTAAACTTGGTTGATTTGATAAACATATCAATTTGGTTTCTTATGATAAAACTTTATAGTATTTTTGCAAATAATTTCATAAACTAAGTTCTATGTGATTTAATAAAAGTAGTTATATTTGAGTATAAAGAAAAAAAAATATTTATCTAATTAGAATATATAATGAAAAAAAGGCTTTTATAATGATATTATAGTTATTTGGTATTCAAAAACAAGTTTTGGTTATGGTTTTATATTGTTTTCAAACAAAAGTATACTTTTTCCTAAAAACAAGCATTTCAGAATTTTTCTCAAAACTATTATCCTACTTCTAAAATTATTTAAAAATAGTAAATGAGTATATTTTGACCTCATCGTTTACCACATCATCCCCATGCATGTTATTGAAGATGCCAAACTATTAGATTGGCCTAGCTTGAGGTATAATGAAAGAAAAGAGTGTAGATTTGTACAAAGGTCAGGTTGCATGGCGGTTTTGCAGGGTCCGAAAGATACCCTAATTTACCTAAGCTATACCCTATGTAATTGAGTGCTACCACTTGGAAACTTCTCCTAACACTCTAAGCTTTCTATAGGTACCTTATACGCCCTTATATCCCTCCAGGAAAGAGAGATTCATCCCCATCTTTCTACCCCTTCATCTCAACAGTTTCTGGCAGCTTATATACCTTTAACAAATCATCATTTTTCTCCCAAATTCTCTCAATAAGTGCCTCGTGTTTTTATACTATAATATTTTAGACATCATAAACTTTTCATTGATAATCCACACACACATATACAAGCTCGATAAGTCCCTCATCCTCAAGCAAACATTCATAATGTGTTGCTCTTTTTTTTTGGTCAGTTGTATGCATGGACACAATTTGAAGTGTTTACTAATCTTTCTCTTCATGCATGTATAAATAAACCTTATAGTGATCTTATACACAAAATTCTTCACATTTTAAACCCAAGAATTGCATCAATTGGACCATGAAATGTTATGTTTTGCCCTCAAAGATTTTGGACAACTAAGAGTAATCTAATTTTGAACACCTTCTATTTTGTGGATTTTCGACCATCTTCTAGTCATTTTAACACTATGTTCTTAAGAAATATGAGTCTTGGAGTTGTGAGCAATTAGACACTTGAATCATTGGATTTGGAGTTCAGAGCTAGAAGTTATGAGCATTTTAGTAAAACATGCCGAAAATGGACTTATGATGGTGAGAGATTTGGACTTTAAGTTGAATGTGGAATTTATAATTGGAGTTAGAGATAAAGATAGAAAATAGTTTTATCATTTCCTAGGCCAAAATCATCAACTTTTGTAAGGTTTTAGTATTATTATTTTGGGAGCTTGGATTATTATTCTTGAAACCTTGAAGATTATTCTTGGAGTTTATTTTCTCTTATTTTGGAGTTCTTATTTCTTATTATTAATCTTGCATCCTTGGTGGCTCATGGTACACACTTCTTAACCTTCTTACTATGTGACATTTACATTATATTTACTTGAATATGTGAAAGATATGACAATATGTTAGATTGATTAAATTTTATCTTGCATGTTCACTTAAAGTAAGAATAACACATTTTTTTGTGTTAAAAGTAAAAAAAATAAAGTGTTTACTATAAGTTTTAGTATATGCATGTTATAAATTGAAAACTTAGGATATTTTTATATATATTAATATTAGAAATGTTATTTATATGTTTATATTATAAATTTTCAAGTATTGTGGTTATTATTCGAAATCGGTATTAAAATAAAGTCACAAAAGAAAAATATATAAATCTGAAATTTTTTTATTTAAATGATATTGTTGAGGGATATATGTTTTATTATGTGTATTTTCACTTAATGTTCATGCATGTAAATTTTTTGGATTTCTATTATGTAAAAATGCATAAAAACGGTGTTTTGTGATGTTTTTGTGAAATTCTTGTTGTAAATAAATTTGTGTGCGCTTAGTAACCTTAGGAATGTATTTTATATGAACTCCACAGTAGATAAAATTTTAAAAATCATTTAGGTTCACTTCCTTAAAATTATTTCATTAAAATGGTTATTTATGAAATTTTAAGTAATAAAATATGTTCTACCATATAATGGGGGGTTAAATATAATTTTAGTGGATAAAATAATTTATAAAATCATCTTATTATATTTCCTACAAATTTGGACCAGAATATAAACTTTTGGTATTTTTCTATGAATTATCCTATGTGTTTTACTACTTACTGACAAAACATAAAATGTTAAAATATAAAATAATTACTAAATGAAGTTATTTTGAGCTATAATTTCTATGAGACTCTTATATGAACAGTAGATTTGTAATTTGATTATTGGATAAGTTTATATGACCATCTATGGGCTATTGTAAATTTTAAATAAAACCATAATTCTAAAAACGATAAAATATGAAACAAGTACTAAATGGACTATATTGGACTTGAAATTTTTATTAGACACTCCCATATATATTAGAATCATATGAGGACCCTTTGTAGACATTAATAATTTTATGTCGGTTTATCGGTAAATTGACCAAACAATTTAGTTAGAATCCATAGGCTTGTTTTTCTTTAACTTTATGGTCTAAAACTACCTTCATATAGCTTCTAGACCTCTAATATATTTTAGAATATTTTATTGGTTATTATGAATTTTTAATTAATTTACATGTTTAATCGATGGAAATTCCTTAATAAATATTATGAAATATTTTCCTTTAGTTTTATAAGTTTGTATAATGTTGTAGATAACTTACATATCCTTTAGGACCTTTTTATAATTTATGAAATTTTATCTATTGTAATCTCTTAATTATTGAATTAGTAAATATGTTGACTTTTCCCTCAGAGGATGTTGACTTGGAGTTTGACAAGACTAGAGACGACTTATAGCAATGTGAAATAGATAACACAGAGTTTTGTTTGAACTTATGTGTACTTGGATGAATTACTCTGATAGTAAGGAAATGTCGAACCACAGACCGACGTGTAATTCGGCACCCGTGTTTCCCGGCACGTAGAAATGTGGGGTAAGACAGGGGGATCGAGAGAGTCCTATCCTGTAGAAGCTCGAGCATAAAAAATGGTAGAGCGACGGCTCTTATCACAGTTAGAGTTTGGAATATGTTCCTCCTCTAGCCAGACCCTTACATATATTAGAAAGTCATTATTATGTGTGTTGTGCAAATGTGATTTTGGATCTAAGTAGATCCATTGGATGAATCTTATAATTACCAAGTGTAGGTGACTGTAGCAAAAATATTTATTTACATTCATGTGATGAATGTGAAAAATTGTTGAAAGTATTCGAGGACTGAAAATGAGAAACGAGAACCGAGGAACTTAAAATCAACGATTGAAATGTACTTTTCATTTCTTATGAATATATTATTATTGTCATAGTATTACATTGTTGAGGAGTTCGTACTTGGCGTTAGGCGCTGATTCCGATTCAAACGGCTGTCATCCGTATCATGGATGTCAGTATTTTTGCAGGAGGGTTTAGCTTCAAGATCGATCCAGGCCGAAATTTCTTATCAAGGATTTAGTTGCACTTTATTTTACATATTGGTGAGTTTGTATTTATGCTTTTATTATGTTTTGAGAAAACATTATGTGTTATTCTCTCAATTGTAATATTTTAAACTTAAGTTTTTAAACGATTTAAAATTCTAATGGATTTTATCAGTTTGAAATTTAAGACTTTCGCATTATTGATAGCAAACATAATTATTAGTGTGAATTATATATCGAAATTGTTGCTCTTATTACAAAAAGAATGAAGGGTCATATGATTAATGGTTTCATGTTCAAGACATTTGCTAGTGAAAGAACTCGTAAAACATAAAATAGTGGAGTAATGGTGGAAGCCAATGGATATAGCTACTATAGAAGATTAATAGATATACTTGAAGTTGACAACCTTGGATCCTATAAAGTCATGGTTTATCGTTGTGATTGGGTAGACATAGCAACTGGGATAGAATATAGTGGTTCAAGAACTCGAGTGAGCTTTTCAAAGTTGATTCAAATGGACCGATTTCTAAGTAGTGAGCCATTTATTATTTCTAGTCAAGCTACATAAGTTTTTTATGTTAAGGATAAATCAAAAAGTGGTTGAAATTATGTAGTTGAAACTAAGCCTAGGGACTTGTTTGAAGTTTGATGTAATCAACTATTTCGAGTTGTCCATTTTTAATTTGTGATGATGATATATTCTCATCTTTTCGTTGTCACTGATGAGCCATTTATCAACTATTCATGTTTTTATTTATTCTTGTCTATTTTTAATTTATGACTCGAACCTTGAAGACTTAAACTAATACTCTAGCACTTGATCCATCTACTAGCTTTAAACCTACAGTTACCAAGAAACATGATCCCAAAGCTTTATCTTTTAATAAAAGCTTTATTTCTCGAACCTTGAAGACTTTAATTAATACTCGACACTAATACGAAAGTTTAAGGCAATAACAGGTCTGTGATGCTCTTAGATGTTTTGGGCCGTAAGCGCGCTACACTGATGTATTCAACGAGTCTATAGCCTTGGCCGACAGGTCCGGGTAATCTTTGAGTGATCTTTCAGTTCAACCGTTCCATAAGGAAATACTTGAAGAATCTTGAACGGCTTAGACCACCTCGATTTCAGTTTCCCGGAGAATAGCTTCGCCCTTGAGTTGAACATGAGTACCTTGTCTCCCGCTTGGAACTCCCTTTTGAGAATTCGTTGGTCATGCCAACGCTTGTTTGCTACTTGTATAGGTACATATTGTGAAATGCTTCCAACCTAGGCTCTTCAAGTTCTCTCAACTGAGTCGCCCTTTTTTCTTGTGATAAAGTGGGATCCAAGTTCAAGGTTTGAATTGCCCACAAACTCATACATTCAAGCTCTACGAACAAGTCGCATGACTTTCGATACAAGAGCTTAAAGAGTGTTGTTCCGATAGGAGTTTTGTAGCTTGTCTGATGAGCCTATAATGAATCGTCGAGTTTAAGGGACTAGTCCTTTTGGCTCGGGCTCAACACTATTTCAAGGGTCTTAATCTCCTTATTGGTCACCTCTACTTGCCCTTGGATTTACGGATGGTTAGGAGCTCCAACTTTGTTCACAAACTTGTACTTTTTCAGCAACTTGTTCAACTCAATCTTTACGAAATGAGAGCCACCATTGCTTATCACTCTCTTGGCTCCCTTAAAACTCGGAAAGATTATGCTTTTGAAGAGCCTCATCACCACTTTATGATTATTAGTGGGTGAAGCAATGGCTTGGACACGTAGTCGATGGCTACCAGAATGTATTGGTTCCCGTAAGAAGAAACGAAAGGACCGATGAAATCCATACCCTAACAATCGAACACCTCACATTCCAGAATGTAGTTCTGAGGCATTTCATACCGTATAAATATATTTCGCACTCTTTGGCACCTCTAAAAACTCTTAAAAACTCCTCAACATCTTTATGCACGGTGGGCCAATAGAATCCTACGGTGGTGATATCAGCAGCTGTGTTCATTATCCCATGATGGCCACCATGTGCGTATGAGTGGTAGTGAGCTAAAACTTTGGGGACCTCGTCTTCAGTGATGCAACAATGGATGATGCCGTCGACGCAATTATAGAACAAATAGGGGTCATCCCAAAAGAACTTTCCAACTTTTATAAAAAAAAAGCCTTCTTCATAGCCTTGGACTCAAACTCGTGAAATTCTCAACATGCCAAATAATTTGTAATATCTGAGAACCAAAGGGCCTGCCCAACAAATAATGCTACCATCAGAGTTTCTTAAACCATCTCATCTTGGATAGGTAAAGACTCATCATTAAGCTCAGGTAATCCAGACAAATGATTAGCTACCACATTTTCACTTCCCTTCCTATCCTTCAACTCAAAGTCGAACTTTTGTAGTAGTAGCACCCATCGGATCAACCTCGGCTTCGCATCTGTCTTTGCCATAAAAAATTTCAAGGTTGAGTGGTCTTTGAACGCGATAACTTTAGAACATATTAGATATTGGCACAGTCTCTCTCAAAGGCATAGACTACCGCCAACATCTCCTTCTTTGTCGTCGAGTAGTCGCGCAGTGCAAGATCCATTGTTTTACTGATATAGCATATAACATGGTTCCATTCTTCCTTTCTCTGTCCAAGACCCGCTTCTATAGAGATATCATTGGCATCATACATTTGTTAAAATGGCAAGCTCTAATCAAGAGCTTGCACCATAGGCGCAGGGATCAAGGCTTTCTTAAGACAGTTGAAGGCATTGTGACATCTCTCATAAAAATTAAATTCGACAGATTTTTGAAGTAGTTCATTAAAGGGTTTAGCCAAAGTCAAAAATCCAAGACGAGACACCTGTAGAAGCCTGCATGCCCAAGGAAGGACCGTACTCCTGTGATAGTGGTAGGTACATGAAGGTTCCTTATAACATCTATTTTAACAAGGTCCACCTCAATGCCTTTGAAGGACACTTTATGGCCCAGCACAATGCCAACCTGTACCATAAAGTGGCATTTCTCCCAATTCAACTCTAGATTCGTCTCTTGACACCACATTAAAACTTTTTCAAGATGCGCTAAGCAAGCGTCAAAAGATGAACCTCCAATAGAAAAATCATCCATGAAGACTTCTATAAAGTCTTCCAATATATCAGCAAATATAACAGACGTGCACCTTTGAAAAGTGATGCTGCATTGCACAATCCAAAGGGCATTCTCCTATAAGCGAGTGTCCCAAAAGGAAAAGTAAAAGTTGTTTTATATTGCTCCTCGGGGTGGGTATGAATTTGAAACAGACCCGAGTAACTATCTGGAAAACAATATTACTTGTGCCTTGCCAATATGTCAAGCATCTCGTCAATTAAAGGCAAGGGGAAATGATCCTTCCTTGTAGCCTTGTTAAGTTTGGGATAATCAATGCAAACTTGTCATCCTATGGTGGCTCTAGTTGGGATCATTTCACCCTTCTCGCTGTCAATGATGGTCATTCACCCCACATAAATAGTGCCCTCCTTAGCCAAGAAAATTGTCTCATGTTCAGCTTCTTTGCTAGTCATTTCCTAGGTCAGGTTATGTTCTTCTTCCAACTACTCCTCTACTTCACATACATCCTCATCATACTTTGAATGTTCAAATCTAACTTTCCTTCGATAAACCTCAAAATCTCTATTGACCACATCAAGTCTGCACACTTGCTCAACCATGGGCTTCTTCAAGACTAGGGAAATTTAAAGACCACCTTCACTTGGGCTACTTCCACCATTATGGTCTCATCATGGCAATGGATAAGCGCTCGAAGTGTTTTAAAGAAAGCTCTCCCCTAGATGAGTGGGGTGTATGAGTCTTCTTACATTTCCATCACAACAAAGTCGCAAGGAAACACTAGATCTCCCACATGAATCGGTGTATCATCTACCTCTTTAGAAGGAGTTTTGATGCTCCTATCCGTCCATTGGATTGCCTTTCTTAAGGGTCAGAGTTTAAACGGTAGTCTCTTGGCAATGGATAGAGGCATAAGGCTAATTTAGGCCTCTAGATCGGCGAGTGCCCCTTTGGACTCAAGGTTCCCCAACTTCACTTGAAGGTTGTACGGATCGGGATCTCGCTCTTTTGTGAGCATCTTTACTTGCAGAGTGGAGCTAAGTTGATGGGGGAGACTGGTCACTTCTTCCTCAAGCTTCTTCTTGTTAGAGAATAATTCTTTTAAGAACTTAGCATACTTGGGAATTTGTGCCATTGCATCTAGAAATTGGATCTTTATCTCCATCTTTTGCAAGTGCTCTAGAACTTCTTGAACATCTCATCGGGTTGCTTTTCCACTTTCTTATAAGGGAAGGGAAGTGGAGGAGCATACAATCGGTCTAACCTCTTTCTCTCTTCAACCTTTTTTTCTCTTCTTCATTCTCCAGTGACTTTTTACTTCTTCTGTTTCCTTCCTCATCATCCCTCCCTTCAAGCTTGCCTTTCTCACCATCAATTCTTAGTTCTTCACTTTGTTCGTCTTCTCCTTCATTCACATTTCCTCCCTTTTTATCATCAATCTTCACCAAAGTTTCATAACAAGATATAAAGGATCTTCGTACTAAGTTCTAGATCTTAGGTGGATGGCTTTTGCGGTGTGATAGTCTGGGTTTGGGTATTGTGGTGGAGGTTGTGTGGATGGGTTAGGTTCAGGGTGAGATGGAAACAATGGAGGTGGAGGAGGGTTTGCCATTTGAGCGAGTTGGGATTCAAACAACTTTTGCTGAGCTTAGAGCTGCTGCATATACTAGATGAGAGTTTGATTTATCTGGGTAAGACTCTGGTTCTACTGAGTAAGAGAAGTAACTTGGGGGGCTAAGTAGTCTTTTCTTGAGGTTTGCCCATGATGATATGCTTGTGAACTTACGACATGAGACTGAGTAGGTGGGAAGCGAAGGTTCGGACTATTCCTAAGCCCTTGATTAAACCCAGGTGGCCTAAATGAGCTTGATTTCTGTGCATTTCCACTTGATTGGTTCCCTTTAAAACCATGATGGTTAAACCCATTCTCGACGTTCTGATTGTAACCCGGATTGAAGTTTCCTTGGTTTTGATTTGAATTGAAGGGAGGTCTATATGATTGGTTGGTGAACGGTTGTTGCACATACCTTGCCCCTTGTCCTTATCCACTATAGTTGACTGCCACAAGATGATATGGATTGTAGCCATAGTTGTCATAACTCATCACAGGTGCCTCTAGGTTATAGCACTTATAGTCAACTGCTGCAACATGCTTTGAGTGTGAACCGCCACAGTAGGAAGTGTCATGGTTGGTTCTCCCCACAAATGGAACATGTGAAGTGCTTGTCACGGGCTAATGAGATGTTTGAACTTCTGGTAAGGCTCAACTTGGACAATTTCTTGTCAATAACTGTTTCAATCTTAGTACTGATGGTGTCCAAGTTTGTTGTGTCAATCATCCATCTTGGAAAACTCTTACTCCTTGTTTTTCCCCAGGCACTATTCTTAGCAACCTCCTCGATTCTGGCTTTGACTTGATTGCATGGAATCTTGGAAAGTTGTCCACCCACTGCTGTGTCTAGAAGAGCTTTGGTAGTGTCATTGAAGCCATCATAGAAGAATGTGTTCACGTGGTTGTCCCCATATTCATGGAGAGCGCATGCACGAATCATCCTCTTGAACCTACTCCAAGCCGCTGTAAAGTTCACTTGGTATGGTGTATTTGGTATGGGGGTGTATTTGGTATGGTGTAGCGGTAACATGAAGCACTACACCCCCTTGGAATTCGTGGGAGCCAAGAGCCCCGAACTGACCGAAAAGTTGATGTTCATCGGCCATCGTATCATCTGCTTCATATTCAACTAGGGTCTGACCTGTAATTTCATTTTCAAGTAGTTTATTTATATTGTAAAATAGAGAGTTTAAAACAACAGAACTTCTTTTGAACAATGTCAACAAAAGGTCAATAATATTCTTTCTCAATAGTAAGACAATCAAACTGAACCATGTGTGGTTCACGTCTTGATAGTTTTCACAATGGGTTGAAAAGGACTGTTAAATCAAGGGGAAGTTTAGGAGCAGCAGCAATTCAGATTGGGATGTACAACACACGTTATGTTTTGGCAACACACATTTAATATCAGCAGGCCAGTGTTCATATTAGTGTACAGAGCAATGTGTTTGTAGAAGTTGGATTGTTCTGAATTCAACAACAGGAGTATATTATAGCTGATGAGAGGCAGAGCAACAACTTCATAAGAGGGTGTGAGTTTGGGTTGCATAGTATTCCAATATAGCATCAGCATTCAGCATCAAATTAATGTGTTCAAGAGGAAAGCAAAACATTGAAGAATAGTTTGAGTGCAACACAATTTTAAAAAAATCAGCATGCAGCAAAAGCATTTTTGTCACTGTTGTGTGCATAGTACATCAACCAGCAAACAAAGCAGCAGATCATGTGTAATGCAGCAGGCTAAGATTAGTGTTAGTTAGAACAACAGTAGCAAGCAACTACAGACTTAAAAGGGTGTGCAAATTCAGCAAAACAGAAAGCACAATAAGTGAAGCAAGATCAAAATAGGCTGCATATCAGTGTGTACATTTCTGCATATCTAAACCAGCAGCAGGTCAGTGGGTTGCAGCTCTGAAATGTGGTCTTGTGCATATCAGTATGTAGATGTAGGTCATTAGATCAGAAAGTCAGCGAGTAGATCAGTAGGTCAGTAGGCTGATTGAGAAGCCTTGGGAAGAGTGTTTAGACCAACATCTTTCAACAAGCAATTATGTAATGGCTGTGTGCAGTAGGCTCAACTACAGTATGATTAACGGATCAATAAGCAAGAGCAGAAGATGTGGGAATCATAAATTGATGCACATGCTTGGCTAAGGGATGAACTGGTAATAAAGGCGTGCAAAAAACAAAGCAAAATTGATCATATCTTTGTTCAATGTTCATGAGTTTTGAAGGGTGCTAAATAATTTCGCAAACAACCATGTTTGGGCTAATCCTTCAGGTCAAACATGGATCACTAACCAAACATAACAGTAGATTATTATAACCTCTTGATTGGGATAACGTAAATGCACCATGGGAGTCTACTTGAACTTTCTTGGGTCTACTTATTAAATTCTTTGTTATGTAGCTTGATTCTGGTGCAAAAATCATATTTGCAATGGTTGCTTTTGTTTTTGTGGTGCACAAATCTCTCATTATACCTTTTTCATTTGTCAAAGGTTCATTTTGTTCACTATGTGCTATCATCTTAGTAGTTGCCCCTGGATTTGAGGACCTGATAACTTTCCATATAGATTGTGGCGCAATATAGTTTGTATTGCTTCGACTAATTGAACGTAAATCCTAGACTTACACAAACAATCATCATGTAAACTAATGAATTATATGAATACGTTGATATGAAATTCATAAAATTAAAATAACCTTTTTTGGAAGCCATAGCTTATTAGAAGCTGTTAGAATATATCACGAGAATATTCCAGCCGTTAGTTTATTTTGTATATACTATCTCTTATTGTGTATATCTTTTGCTAAGCTGTCAAATATTATGTTTTCCTTAGTATTAGCTGTTTCCTTAGTTATAGCTAATCAATGGCTGTTTTGTAGCCTAAATTCATGCTTTGTATATTGTATATATTCGGTGCTGTTACAATGCAAAAGTCGCGGATTGAATTCCTTCATGGTATCAATTGCTCTTTCGATCCTATTCTTCCAGCCCTAGCAGCATCTTTCTTCTTCTCCATTTTTTTTCTTCTTCATCTCCTTTCTTCTACATGGCAGAATCACCCAAGTTTCATCCCGCGCACACCGTTACTAATGTTAAGTCTCTTGTTCCTGTCACATTAGACAATGAGCAAGCTTTGTATCATTCTTGGGCTACTCTGTTTATTAATCTTGCTAGGGTCTATGATCTTTATGATCACTTGGTTCCACCAACGGAGAAGACCGCTTTGGCTGCCTATGACAAAGCTAAGTCCGATGATCCCGCTCTTTGGCGGCGTTTGGATGCTGTTGTATTGCAATGGATTTATAGCACCATTTCTAAAGACCTTCTCCTTGCTATACTTAAACGTAGTGATACCGCGGAGATGGCATGGAGCCGTCTTGAATCTCTGTTTCAAGACAACAAAGCTTCTCGGGCTACCCATCTCGAGGAGGATTTTACAAATGCTGATTTCCAGGCTTTCGACTTGATCGATAATTATTGCAATCACCTGCAATCTCTGGCGGACAGGTTGGCTGACGTTGATGCTCCTGTGACTAATGGACGTTTGGTTTTACGTCTCACTAGATCCTTACTGGAGGCGTATAGTGGTACGGTGGACTATATTCAAAATGAAGAGCCTTTGCCATCTTTTGAGAGTTGTCGTTCGAGGTTGAAAATGGCATAGCGTACTATCAAAGCTCGTCAAGCTCGTGAAAATGGTGGTCGGTCTGAGCGTGCTGCCATGGTCGTTGCCACTAGTAATGCTTCCCCTCAAAATGATTTCTCTGCCAACAATAATAGGCATAATAATCATTTTCAAAAAAGCAGGAACCATAACTCAAAATCAAATAGGAAGAAAAAGGCCCAATAAAGCACTAATGGGCCAAGTCCAAATCACTTGCCACATCGGCATACACAGTGGCAGCCACGTCAGTAGGCTCCATCGCCATAGTGGCAGCATATGTGGCAGCCTAGTTGGGGAGGGTGGACCATGCCACCTTGTCCTTTTCCTGCATACTCTTGGCAGCCCAGGCCTAGTCCAACGGCCCAACGTCCTTCCTCTTCTGCACCAGGCTTACTTGGGATGGTTGTGCTTTCCAATAATAGACACGGTTGTGCTTTCCAATAATAGGGATGGTTGCTTATTACTAATAATAGGGATGGCAACCTATTTTCTAATATTAAGACCGGTTCTAAAACAATAATAATAATAGCTAAGACTTTTTCAACAGCAACTGTTCCTATATTTAGCAAATCCAATATTCACTAAATATAGATCCTAAAATAATGCTAAGTAAATACGAAAAATCATTTTGGAAAACATTTTGCCAATTAACTTTAATAAATTATAATTGCAACAAAATAACTTTATTTAATACATCAACTAAAAATAATAATTAAATAGTAATCAGAATTTTCAGTGGACGTAGGCTGACTCCAGTTAGGAACAGTGCGCAGTCTCCATTTTCCAATTTTGCTAGAACATCCAACTTAGGAACAGTAGACCTGCTGTCTCCATTTTTCATCCCAAGTGATATACTTCTTCTAACATCTTTCGGATCCTTTTGACACGCACATTTCCATGAACCAAGTCATCGGGACTATCAACGATCATAACCACGACCAGATATCGACCTACACACAATCTCTTAAAACACATTCGTTTAAATAAAGTGTAGTCATCATCAAAACTCCAGAGGTCCAACAACATTGTTGTTGGTAGTGGTCATTTAATTCCAATTATTGGTTAAGGTCGTATTTACCTCCACCTTATCCACCATTTACCCTAAACAATGTCTTACATGCTCCCAAGCTTATTAAAAATCTAGTCTCTGTTAGTAAATTCACCACAGATAATATGGTTTCTATATTTTTTTATCTTTTTGGTTTTTCTGTTAATGACTTACAGACGGGGACTAGACTCATGAGATGTGATAGTACAGGGGACTTATATCCGCTTTTCTCTAACTCTCAAGCCATTTCTTCCAAAAATCAATCTGCCTTTACTGCTTTGCCTTCAGATATTTGGCACAATCGTTTGGGTCATCCCGGCCATAATATTCTTAAGTCTCTATGTAATAAAAAGCTGATTGATTGTAATAAGGCTTGTAAAATTTTTTGTTCTTCTTGTCCTCTTGGGAAACATTCTAGGCTACCTTTCTATGATTCGGTATCTTATACTTTTCTTCCGTTTGATATTATTCATAGTGAACTTTGGACTTCTCCTGTTGTTAGTACTTCCGGCCATTGTTATTATGTTCTCTTTCTTGATGACTACAACAAGTGTTTGTGGACCTTTCCTATAGCAAAAAAAACCCAAGTTAAACAACTTTTCTTAGTTTTTCATGCTTTAGTTAAGACTCAATTTGAACGTAATATTAAAACTTTTCAGTTTGACAATGGCACAGAATACATAAATGGTACTCTCAAGGATTTTTTTGAGAAAAATGACATGTTTTTCCGTCTCTCATGCCCTCATACATCTCCTCAAAACGGCAAAGCCGAAAGACACATAAAATCTATCAATAATATCATTCGTACTCTTCTTGCTCATGCATCTATGCCACTATCGTTTTGGCATCATGCTCTCTCCATGGCTACATATCTTCTCAATATTCTTCCTTCCAAAGTTTTGAATTACCACTCACTCGCTCAATTACTTTATCAAAGTAATCCCGATTATTCGGGTTTATGTGTTTTTGGTTGCCTATGTTTTCCATTATTCCCCTCTTCTACTATTAATAAATTATAAGAAAGGTCAACTCCTTGTGCTTATTTAGATCCGGCTCCAAATCATCGTGGATCTAAATGCTATGACATGTCTAGTGGTAAAATCATAATTTGTCATCATGTTCGTTTTGTCGAAAATGAATTCCCGTTCTCCAAACTTCACATAAGGAAAAATTCAGATTATGATTTTTTGTGTGACAATATTAATCCTTCATTACTTAATCATTTGTCTCACTAAACATCAAAGCTTGTTGCTCGCCCAACCCAACAGGCGCAGCCCACTTCGGATTCCTCCTCTCTTGCTCATTCCGGGCCGCAATCTCAAACAGGCCCACACTCCACTTCTTGCCCTGCCCACTCTCGGTTACCCTTTCCTCTTTTGGCCCAGATTCCGCAGCAGCCCACCATTCTTCCCTCCTCTTTGGACAGCACTACCTCACGTAGTCATGTCTACTCTTCTGGCCCATCTTCTATCACTCACAGCCCAACACCCACCATCAGCTCCACACCTTTGATCATTCCTCACACCACTACTAGGCCTAACCAATCTATATCAAATCGCATGACTAGTCGTGCATCCAGTGGCATTTTTAAACCCAATCCTAAATAATCTTCTAATTATCACACCACCACCACTACAAATATTTCCCCTGTTACCAAAAATTCTGTTAGTGCGCTTGGTGACCATAATTGGAAAAATGCTATGTTAGATGAATTTAATGCTTTACTTGATAATAAGACTTGGGAATTAGTGCCTCGACCACCTAAAGTGAATGTAATTCGGTCTATGAGGATTTTTTGTCATAAATATAAATCTGATGGTTCTTTTGAGCGCTATAAGGCTCGTCTTGTAGGTGATGGGAATACTCAGCAACAGGGTGTTGATTGTGATGAGACGTTTAGCCCCGTGGTCAAACCTGCCACCATTAGAGCAGTTCTCAGCATTGCTCTCTCTAAATCTTGGCCTATTCATCAAATGGATGTCAAAAATGCTTTCTTACATGGTCATCTCAATGAAACATTTAACATGCATCAACCTATGGGTTTTCATGATAAAAAATATCCAAATCATGTTTGTCTTCTGAAGAAGTCCGTACGTTTGTCTTCTGAAGAAGTCCTTGTACGGATTAAAACAGGCTCCTCGGACTTGGTACCAAAGATTTACTGATTTTGTTGCTACCATTGGGTTCTCTCACAGTAAGTCAGATCACTCTTTGTTTATATACAAGACTGGTATCAATGATGTTGCATATATTCTGTTGTATGTGGATGACATTATTCTTACAGTTTCTTATGACCGTCTTCGTAAGCATATTATGTCCCTCTTGGCCACTGAATTTGCTATGAAAGATCTTGGTCCTCTGAGTTTCTTCTTGGGTATTTTCGTCACGCGTGATGCCCATGGTGTTTTCTTATCTCAGAAACAATATGCTGCAAAAATTATCGAGCGTGCCGAGATGTCTAACTGTAGTCCTTGTCCTACTCCGATTGACACTAAGTCCAAACTTAGTGCCACTGCAGATACTCCTTATGCTGATCTAACTACTTATCGTAGTCTTGCTGGTGCTCTACAGTATCTTACTTTCACTCGGCCCTACATTTCCTATGTCGTGCAGTTGATCTGTCTTCATATGCATGCTCCGACTAATGAGCATATGAGTGCTCTTAAGCATATCATACGCTATCTTCAGGGTACCCTTTCTTTTTGTCTTCAGTTATACAAGTCCAACATTAATCGTATTATCTCATATACAAATGCCGATTGGGGCCGTTGTCCTGACACGCGTCGTTCAACCTCTGGTTATTGTGTGTTTATCGGGGATAATTTAATTTCTCGGTCTTCAAAATGGCAATCCACTCTCTTCCGTAGTAGTGCTGAGGCAGAATATAGAGGTGTTGCTAATGTAGTCTCTGATTTGTGTTGGCTTAGAAATTTGCTTCTAGAGTTGCATTGTCCTATCCATCAGGCTACTCTAGTTTATTGTGACAATGAGAGTGCGATATACTTATCCGGTAATCCTGTTCAACATCAACACACTAAACTCATTGAGATGGATATTCACTTCGTCTGAGAAAAAGTGGCACGTGGTGAAGTTCGTGTGCTACATGTACCGTCCCGTTACCAAATTGCTGATATTTTCACAAAAGGGCTTTCGCGCGTATTGTTTAACGATTTCCGGGACAGTCTCAGCATACGACAACCTCCCGCTTCGCCTACGGGGGTGTGTTAGAATATATCACGAGATATATTCCAGCCATTAGTTTATTTTGTATATAATATCTTTTATTGTGTATATCTTTTGCTAAGCTGTCAAATATTATGTTTTCCTTAGTATTAGTTGTTTCCTTAGTTATAGCTAATCAATGGCTGTTTTATAGCCTAAATTCATGCTTTGTATATTGTATATATTCAGTGCTGTTACAATGCAAAAGTCACGGATTGAATTCCTTCAGAAGCATCGATATTTTCATTATCTTCACTTCCATTTGGATGGTACTCTGGGTCACGTTGGTTGATACAAATAGATTTCACCTTTTCTTTCTTACTTTTTCTCGTTTTACTTTTAACTAGTTTGACAAAATTGTTATCAAGATTCTTTATCCGAAAACGTTCCAACACGGTGTTGTTCTCTTGAATGCGTCGAAGCCGTAACTTGTCATACTCATTGTCACTTGATTTTTGCATTTGCAACCTGAAATTGTCAATGTAAAAATCAGAAGTAATTATAATAAGGTATTTATTAACCGTCCAATTGAAATTAACTAGATTGAATTATACTGAAAAGTTTATACAAAATAACAATGCAATATTATTTTAACCTTACATAATGTAATAAAAACATTTATGTCTAAACGTTAAACATCACATTTAACTTGTTTATCATGGTCATCATTGGCTTTCATCCATTCCCACAAAGTATCGTCACAATTCGAGTCATCTTCATTATGTTGACCACTTTTGTTCACATCAGTTAAAAATGTGTTTATGGGAGGAATATCTTTTCCTGTATAATGGAGTTCTTCATTGCTAGGTTGTAGTAAACAATTAATACTTGTATTGTCCATCTCACACCAAAAAGAGTTCCCGTCATCGATATCATTATCCATATTAAAGTCAAATATATCTCTAGGTACTTTATTAAGAACATAATACATACGTAAAATACTTGATGAATTTGAGAAGGCCTCACAAATGGATCATTCACATAACATAGCTTATTTTTGTTAACACATATAAGCCCATAGTTATCAATCATTGCTTGATACCACTCACATCGAAACAAGACTGGGTGAAAGTTAGATCAATAATCAATTTCAATTATTTCTAGTATAGCACCATAGGAAATTGCATTTCCTACAATAGGATTTGGTCTTTAGAACTTGCAAAACTAGAACTCAGTGCGGCTGGAGTCACTCCACTATTTTGTATCTTATATCTACTATCACGTGTTTTGGTGTAAAAATAGTAGCCATCAACATAGTATCCTTTATATCTCTTTGCTGTGGGTCTAGGACCTTTGGCTAGCCAAAATACTTAGTTAGAGACACTATCTTTGATAGCTTTTTCTTTCAACCAATTGGCAAATTAATAGCTGCAATGTAGTGCACTTGCCCATTTTCTTTTTCTTCGTTGACTATTACCTAGAATTCATGTTCCTTGCAATGACCAATTAATTATTTAAGAGATTATATAAATTATGATGAATAATTTAAAATGAAATTGATTGGTGAAAGAAAAAACTCACTTTATGTACTCATCAATGTCTTTGCTGTCAATATTGAATAGGGCATAGCGATGAGCTTGCTCACTTGTCACACAATCTAATGTGAATGCTTCACTTTTTCTTTTCTGTTTTCCTCCTATGGAATGCCCGACCGTAAGAAAAATCTTACCTTCTTAGTCATTTGATTGATAGATTTCATCCTCAAACAATAGACTTGTGTTGCTTTTTGTCTTCACATCTTTATCCATATACAATGAGCAAAAATTTAAACACTCTTGAAGATGATACCCGTGGGCGATAGATGCTTCTGGACGACTTCTATTATGAACATAAGATTTCAACTTACACAAATATCATTCTATGAAGTACATGCTTCAACCGTGCACTGGACCACCAAGTTTTATGCGTCTTACTAAATGAATAGGCAAGTGAACCATGATGTTAAAAAAACAAGGTAAGAAGATTTTTTCAAACTCGTATAAAATCACCAAGATTTCTTTCTTTAATTCTTCTAGGTTATCAATCTTTATGGCCTTATTACGCAAGCTATGAGAAAAACCACCTAATCTAATTAATGGTATAACAACTTGTTTAGGAAGCGATTTTCTAACAGCAATTGGGATCAAAAGATGTAGCAATATGTGAGCATCATGACTTTTATATCCAACAATTTTCTTTTGTTTCAAATGCATGCATCGTCCAATGATTATTGAGAGTTATATCTAAAAAACCTAAATAAATAAATAAATAAATAAATAAATAAATAAATAAAAAGTATAGTAGGGTGTATATGATTGTTCAGAGCTAAAAGTGAAGAACAATACCCTTGCACAAA
This sequence comes from Amaranthus tricolor, assembly GCF_026212465.1. Lineage (NCBI taxonomy): Eukaryota > Viridiplantae > Streptophyta > Magnoliopsida > Caryophyllales > Amaranthaceae > Amaranthus > Amaranthus tricolor. The sequence goes on along the minus strand of NC_080060.1, from coordinate 18,225,558 downwards.
TCATATTAAAAGCGGTTGTTAGTAATAAAGAGTTTTCTAAAAATAAGAATAGACCAAGGTGTTGTATTAATTAATGTAAAATCAATAGGCTACATATCTTATTCTTATGTATTAACAAGATATTTTATCTTGTATGTAGAATAAAATTGACGTATATATGACAAGGTGGACGGCGAAATGATTCAAAGGTAAATAGAAAGATTATGTAACACCCCGAGATTTTCTGACGTTATTAATTAATATTTTAATAATTATGTTAAATTAATTTTGAAGTAGTTTTAATAAACTCCTTTCATATACGAATTTAAATATTAACATATATTTATATTAAAAATACAATTACAATTTCTAAATAAAGAGGTTCGAATAAAAATAATTATTTTATTAAAATGTGTGAGCACACGAAGGTGAGTTTCTTAGTTGGGCCTCGCAAGAAGATGAACCTAGGTAAACAAATAAATAAATAAGTTTATAAATAAATAAATAGGATGAGTTAAGTGGGTATTACTCCTTCCCTCACTCAATTCACACGCCTCACTCCCCTCTCTTCTCTTCTCTCTTACATCCCTCTCCCTCACGGTTCAGCAGTAGGCCCAGCACCATTAGGCCACACCTCCGCCGTAGCCACCAACAGCCACGGTAGCGCCATCCTATCAGCAGCCAGCAGCCACCAACAGGCTGCGTTCGCCTCCTCACAGTAGCAGCAGTGGCTGCGTTCTACCCCCCATCAACGGCAGCTGAGCTGCACCTTAAACAACCACCAGCAGCGGCTGCAACGGCCAATTGTGCAGCCTCCACCATCAAACACACTTACTACCACCACACCAACTACTTGCCCCTTCACATCTTCTCTTATTCCCCCTTGTAAGCATCTCTTCTTTTCCTACTTTGATTTCCTTGTTTTTAATTAAAATTTATCAAGATTATGGATTGTGTGTTGATTGTGTATCAATTTTTATTTAATCTTATTGTGGGTAATATTAAAGATGTTATCTTTGAACAATGAATTGATTAGGGTTTAATTTAGGGATGAAATTTTAATGATGTGTACTCTTATGTTATATGTTGGTGGTGCGATGATTGATTGGATAATTTCATAATTTTTTAAGGCTTAATTATGTTAGTTATGATTATGATATATTTAGTTAGTAATGATTTTGATTATAGTTGACTATAGAAATGGTTTTGGTTGTTAATTGGGAGTAGTAGTTGCTAATTGTTGTGACTTGATCGTTGTGAATTACAAGTACTCTTATTAGGTTGTTATTGAAGTCATAATGCATAATGTTAGTAAGCCAAGAGCATAATGTCAACTTATCGTCGATCGTTGCTAAAGTTACTTGTCGTGTTTTGATTATAATTCTTTCTAGATTTTGAGAATGTGACAAATGATTTCGCAATTCGATAACTCTAAAATTTTCCTTATTGTTGTATAAGTATTATATTAAAATTGTAAGGCTTAGTTGTGATTAGTTATTTATGGGTAACGCAAATCGATATACTCAAAATTTGTTGATAAAAAGGAACGATTCACATATGCTTTTACTTTTAAATTGGTGAAAAGACTTATGTTGTGTTGAGTTAATGATTTTCACTTGTATTGAATGAGTTGTGTACGTGCTAGAGTAATCGAAAAACTCATGTTGAATAGGTGATAGTGGTTACTTTGGTATTTAGTTGTTATGACAAAGTAATTAACGGGATTTATTAGTTTTATTCCTAACCTGTATAGGTTTCCAGTTCATAAGAGGAAAATAGAACCTTAGTTGGGTGAATTTTGTAACTTTTGGTCGTGCAGTGACGCTTACAGGTATGTACACACAGTAACGAACCCTTATATACAATTTTCTTTAAGACATTATTGTTTATTGTGATAATATTCATTGTATCGAAACTATGAGGTACTAGTGAATACACTTTATACAAAAAGCTATCGACTATGAAATCCTTGCGCTTAGAATAGTTATAGAGAATGAGAGTGTTAGTAGGAGGCAGGGACCACCCCCTAATTTATTTAAGAATTGGATTACGCCTTACTTGGAGTTAGAATGACTCTTTTATAGGTGAATTTCATATTTTGTTGAGTGGCTCATTGGGTTTTGGCGTCCTGCTATCCCAAGGCGCTTATTAATAGTCGAAAGCGGGAGTTATTTCCATTTGATAAAGTATTAGATTATGATTAGCTAGCGTAAGGGAGGTATGAGCATGCTTTTATCATTGGGCGCCAGATGGCCGATACCGCCCCTTGACCGAGGTGTTACCATGCGGGCCTTGCAAACCCTAATATGGTGGCCTCTTTACTGGTTTAGTATCCCAGTGTGTTAGTTTTTCCCGAAGGTAGGACCCGAGAGGGTCAGCTGGAGGGGGCATGAGCTCATACTTTGCCATGGGCGCCGGATGGCTGATAACACCCTTGGTCGTGTCACTATGCCAGGAAGTAGAGAAAAGATCTACTGATAGAAAGTTATTCACTGATAGAAAGTTTATTCATTGATCGAAAGTTATTTAATAATAGAAGGTTCATTCTTTGATAGAAAGCTTACACATTGATAGAACGTTTACTCATTGATAGAATATCTACTCATTGATAGAATAATTTATGCTAGTGAGAAGTGTGCCTAAGTTAAGTTACCTCAAGGGTATTACAGACTATGATCACACTTACCTTAAGATAGATAAGCACTATAAGGTCATGTGTTAGGTATTCTATTAATGCCTTGGTTGAGTTGATACTATACATGTTTTGCAAGAGTTTATGTTTTGAAAAGAAGAGCGTGAAGACCTACATTCTACCAAGAAGACATGGTTCGGGTTGGAAAGGATGTAATGAGATCAAGAAGTATAAGTGGACGATAAACGGTTACTATTTGTGCTTGTGTCTTATGAAATCATCTTATGTTGTTGTATAACATAATGTTATCTAGTAGTTGGTCTTATTATATTTGATTCTAGTTACTGACGTGTACATATTTGTATTTATGTTTGATTGTTGATGACCTTCTATGATTGTCCTGCTATGACACATTGGTCTTTAGTCTAATGTCGAGCAGCAGGAGGATCATAGATAGGCGTAGCAGGTATTGGAGCTTCTTTTGCATTGCATTGCATTGGGGGAGAGTGATGAGGGCGAAGTATAGCCTGTGCCATACCGTTATCTTTTGATTTTGTAGCTCTTGTTATCTTTTGTAAACTTTGGTTGTATATGTTTTGTTATGAGGCCTTGTGTCCTCTCTTGTATATTTGTATTTCTGTTGCGTAGTTTATAACTCTGTATGGTTTGAGGAGTTAAGTCATTTTAAAAAGCAAGCGTCGACACTGGAACCACGATCCATGCTTGGCATGTTGATTTGAGAAGCCGACGACGAATCATTCCGCCATGGTGTGAGACTTTAACGGCCCGTTTGGTTGATGGTAATGAAGTAATGGGAATGAAATATTGTAATGGCAATAGTAATGAAGGAATGGATATGAGAATTGGTAATGAATATTCTTTTGTTTGGTGTGCATGACTAAAGAATGGTAATGGAAGATAATATTCCATTGATTGCATTTGGTTGTTAGTAATAAAAAATGGTAATGACTCTTAGTTTCATTATTGTATATTTGTATCTAAAAGCATTATTGTATTTAAATTATTCTATCTAATGATTCTTTTTTTAATAATAATATTTTTTTGGATAATTACATACATTACCTTTTTTATTCTTCATTATTTTTTTTCTTCAGCTCGAAACAACATTACCTTATTTTATTACCACAGTAATACTTCATTACCATTACAGCCTAACACCAGGTTGTTTGATGGTAATAAAAATGGCCCTTTTTTGGTAATTTCATTACCTTATTTTATTACCATTCATTACCATTGAAGGCATCCAAACAACTAAATTTTTTATTACTTAATTTTATTACCATTACCGCCCTCTAATACCATGTACCAAACGGGTAGTAAAGACAATGATGTCTTAGATTAGTTTAATGTTTTATTGTTCTAATTGCTCTACCACATGTTTGATTATAGAAGAGTTTCTGCCGAAATTTCCACTCACCTTTTTAAAGTTAATATTTAACGTTTATCTAAATTATTTTCGTTTTCTTTTATGTAACACCCCAATTTCCTCCCGTCCTTTACGGATTTGTTTCGTTAAGGAGTTGGAAATTCAGGGGTGTTACATATTATTGGTTCGATTAAGGTGATTAAAGAAGAAGAAAAAAAATATGACTAAATTGGCAAGTTTATGTATTTTAAAATAAGGGCAATTGGGAAGTTCAAGAAAATCAAAGATTAATAGATGATTTGAAAGTGAAGGAGGTAAATGTATGAAAAGAGTGAAACTTAACTAGTACTTGAGAACAAGAGGATTTGAGGTTTAGGTACCACATTACTTTGTAAGAGAAAGGAAAATAGAGTTACGTCACGTAACGTATGATAAAAAAAAATAGTTACAATAAAGGAATTAAAGAAATTTAAGTGAGTTGCTCACCAATGATATTGTGTAAAATGTTGATTATGAATCATTGAGTGGAGTTTCGATGATTGTTAACTTATACAAGTACAATGGATCAAATTTGATTCAATGTTGTAGGGTAAAAGTGTGAGGGAAGTCAAAATTGCACAAGGTCAGTTACAGGAATTACTATCTTGACATGAATGGTAGAAGTTATCATATGTTAATGTTTTATGACATTATTAGATCCGTTCTCTTGGTGTGAAACTTATAATGTTGGATGACTTGATTAAAGTTGACACTTTTTATCAATTTTGTTTAAGGATATGGTTAAGCAAATAACAATATTTCATGAATAGGTTAAGAAGACTATGGATCGAGGGTTCTGTCTTAATGGGGAAGTAAAGTGAACTAAACTTTATAATTAATTATTAGGTTTTAGATGACTCGAGAAAACATTATTTTTTATAATATTATAATGCTAAAAAAAATAATAAAATAAATAAAAATAATAAAATTGTATAAGTTTAATAAGTTCCATACGTTTCATACATTGCGGCATAAGCAATGCTCAAATGAAATCCTTTGAGGCTTTATGTGGTTGTTGATATCGCGGACCTGTATGCTGGGATAATTTTAGCGAGTTTATTACTTTAGATCTACTATGCTATCGGAGATTATAGAACAAGTGAAAATGTTTCGTAAAAAGCTCATGGCAGCCCAAGATCGACGAAATTGTTATATAGAACTTAAGAGAAAACCATATGAGTTTAGATGTAAGATAATAATGCAAATGCAAATTATAATTACAACAACCCAATTCTATTACTGTCATGCAGATAACAAGAAAACTCCATGCTTTATTGATCACCAAAATGGACAAACTTGAAGATTAGGTTGTGATAACGAATTCAAGCTTGATTTTCTTAGAAGGCGCGTAAACACTTTTTTTTGTAATATTTCTCCCACAAGGGTGCTTGGGATGATAATGAAATTCACAATGAGATACAATCTATTACAATAAACTCTTAGCACAAAGAGAATGCAATGTAATACAATGTATTGTGGATGGATAATTAACTTATGATAATGCATATAGAGTTTATAACTCTCTTTATACACAACATGCAAAAGAGATACAAGAACAAATTGTGTGATCAAAGATAAATTCTAAAAGTGAATGGAAAGGTGGGAAGAATTCCCTTATGCACACACACACCTTATTTAGAAAGGTGTGTGTCAACCAATGTCAATTTAGAAACAAATGATGTTTCATCCAAATCCAAGCTACGAAACAAAAGCTTGCTTCATCCAAAGCTCACTAATGAAAACAATGTAAGTTTGAATAGATATAACCAATAATTAACAATATAATGATCGGAGTCAATCATTACTAAAGAAATAAACTAGCAAAACCAAAAAATCCAAGACAAAGCATAGGTGACGAGTCTCACCTCTCTAGCGTTGAGTCATCGCCGAAAATGCTGACTCGTCATTCTAATTTTGCATTTTTAATATTTGGCATATTTTGAACATTGCTATTATTGCATATTGTCCCACTACTATACATAGTATGTAGTATATATAATCTACGTCTTTATCATATGATATGAAAAGATTGGAAAATTCCAAGTGGCACTCCCTTGGGAGTTATGCCACTTGGGTTGTTGAGATTTGCTAAATTTTAATGATTTGGTAAGTTATTTTAATTTATTAAAAAGATTGGAAAATTTCAAGTGGCACTCCGTCCCTTCGGAGTTCTAGCACTTGGATTGTTGAGATTTGCAGAATAATGTTAACTTCTATCAATTAGAATCAAAAAAAAAAAAATCTAATTATCTAATCAACAATGTTCAATTTAAATCATACTATATATTAAAAAGATTAGAAAATTTCAAGTGGACTTAGATTGTTGAGATTTGCTAAATTTTAATTATTTGGAAAGGTATTTTTATACAATGTTAACTTATACCAATTATAATTAAAAAAAAATCATATATCTAATCATCTATGTTTAATTTAAATGGAGCAAATTACGTAACAAAAAGATATAAACTACTATAGCATGTATTTAACTATTTATATAAGATATGATAATTAAATAATTTTATTGTAATAAATATATTTTTCAAATTTTGTTTCCTATTTATTGTAAAGTTTTTAAAGAAAATGAAAACTATTTTGTTTCTCATATAAATCGGTATCATTTAAACAATTGTGAATTTTTAATATGTTCATTTTTAATATTTATCACAATCACATTGTTATCATTAGTTTATACCTATTATTGCATTTTATTTATATGTATTTGCATACACTTACATATCCATACATTGCAGGAGTATATAAACTAGTATACTCTAAGGGGGTGTTTGGTATGGGAATATAAAATATAATGGAAAGGAAAATGATAAAGAGGAGTAAGGGTAAGGGTAAGGGTAAGGGTATGGGTTGTAGTTATATGTTGTTTGATATGAAAATATAAGGGAAACACTTAATTGATCATAGAAAGGGAATTTGTTACTTGACATAAATGGATGGTAACGAAGTAAGGGTATCCATTATCCTCAAGAAAGAGATTGGATTAACCTAATATCATACCAAACAAATATGTGGAGTAATGGTAATTGAATCCCTTACTTAGTATTAAAAAGTTCATACCAAACACCCCTAAATGTTCAGAGAACAACTAGTAAGTTAAAAATCTAGTTCTCAAAATAAGGTATGTATGGCAGGAGGTTGGATGCAACAATAAGGGCTTCTGTAAAGAATTTTAAGGCGACTAATTATGTATTGAACTAGTCATAATCAGATGTGTAAGAATATATGGGATAAAATTTTCCCTTCTGATTTACAACAAGGGTGTAAAATTAATGTAATGCATTTATTTAGACTAAAATCACACACAAATTTCTCAATATTGTTCTTCCTAATTATGGAAATTGTTAATTAGGAAAGGATTATAAAAAAAACTAGAGAAGGAGCGTTAAACACTACCATTCATTTACTACTTGGTTAAAAATATTAATCTTTACTAATTTCTCCCATTTTTCATTATTGTTATCATTTTTATTTAGCTTGTTAATTTCTCTTCAATCTCTGCTAATATCATTCTTATTGTTTCTTTTTGTTTTAGAAGTTTTTAAATTGAAGAAAAAAATTTTTTTTTCTCATGGATGGGAAAATTATATATTGGGTATATTTTGGTCTTTTTTCACTTCTAGCATGATCCTCATACTCAAAACCATTACAAGTTTATAATAAGTTATTTCATCAAGAGTTAGAGGTATGTTTATTTTTCAAATTCGTATTCTGATTATGTCATGCACATCCTTAAATCTTACACTTATTGTTTACTAGAAAATATAATATTTATTATCTTTACTGTCTATTTGGTTGTACATACTATTTGACGGTAATGAGAATAACTTTTAACATTAAAATATCATAAGATATATCATGATTTGTTCATACTATCTGGTGGTAATGAGAATAATTTTTAACATAAAATATTATAAGATATATCATATCATTCTTATGATGACGAAAGTTTCATTATAAAAAAGTTCTTTATTTATAATTTTTCATTACAACCTTATACCCTATTCTCTCTTTAATGGTAATGTATTGAAAAGAATTTTGTAAAATAATAAGATGATTAAAGTAGAAGAAATATAACCGTAAAACTTAAGAAATTATCCCACAAAAAACTACACTAAACTTTTATTACCATTACTAATACTTAGAATGGATTAACTGATGGACTAACAGTATATAAAAATTTACAATTTGTGAACATTTGATAACTGATGTGCATCAATTATTTCATATATGCTCGATTTTGTCCCCAATTTCAAATATAATACCACAACAATAGCCTCAAAAGGATCAATAGCATATAATCGATACTAAGTGAACCAAAATAAAAATGTCTTTAGTAAGATTATTCGACCCTACCTACTAAAAATGATATTCAATATTAATCTATAACTAACAATACCGATGCAATTATCATATACATATACATTCCTTGGCTTTTCAAATCTATTATCATATGCTCCTAGAAGTCCACTTTTTTCATATCATTCTTTAAATAATTATACCATATGATTTTATTACACAAAATAGCTTGATTTTGTCCTTAATTTTCAATTTAATTTAGTCATTATATATAGTTTCTAAAAGTTATAATATCATTTTACATACCATTCTATCTATTAAAGATGAAGTATAATTTTACATGGCAGATTCAAAATATTATAGTTAAATAGATTAATTTTATTGGTTGTCATATGCCTACATTGTACATTTATTGTCAAATTGTGAATTTCTATCATAGAAAAAAGGTAATTAATAAAAAAAAGTAGTAAATACTATACAATAAGAAAGTAAAATTAATTGGAGTTAAATCTTAGTACATACCAAAACAATAGAATCAATTTTATGGGCATTATTTTTTGATGACAATGATTTTTTTTTTTTTCCAAAGAATTAAGGTTGTATTTAGAAATAAGTAATTTATTTTAAATTGTAGATTTTGTTTATGAAATCATAAAAAAAGAATTTGAGGATGACATGATTTGAAAAGTCATTATCAAATTCTCAACTTTACCTACTCTTAAAACAATGGTGATACTAGGTAATACCCTTGCAATGCACGGTTTTTTAATATATTTTTTGCGAAGTTATTTTAATATAAAGTTTAAGAAATAGATTTTTACATTATCATTATATTGTATATCACTTTTTTAATTTGAAAGCGTTATAAAATGTTTTTTTATTTTGAATAAAATTGTGAAAATGTATATCATATATATCATAACAAATTATGATAACTTTGATACAATATTGAATATAATTATATTATTTTTAAATATTTATAAGAAGTAGGCAAATGGTTAATACCTTAATAATATAACAATATTTTATTCATGCAAAAATAAAAGGAAGTGACATAGTTTTGTAGTAGAATATAAATATTAAGGTACCCCTTAATAAATAGCTAAATTAATACTAATATTGTGGGATAAACTAAATATTTAAAAACTTTAAACCTACAGAAAAGTACTTTATTAATTAGCATAGTTCATCTATGAAAAAGTGAAGAATTTTAAATCTATGGAAAAGTACTTTGAAAGAGCTCAAAATTCCTTATAAAGACATGAATGTCCAATTTCCCATATATTTAAAAACTAATGATGCACATTAATAGTTTTAAATTCTTCAATACTTTTACCAAGCATGTATCCTAGATTAATTTTAATTACAGATAATATCTTCTCCATTTTTAAAAAAGTTTAGTATAAGAAACTTCACACTCGAATTTGTAGTTTAAAATTTTATGATATCATCATAAGTAATTGGAGAGAACAAAATTTACTTAAAAGTCGACACCTTTTAGTTTTGCTAATGAAAGCTTACTTTACTTTAGTAATATGTATAGATTAACCCAAATCGAAAATTAGATTTCATTGATTTGTCAAACATTAAATTTGAAACAATTCTAGATTTCGAAATGAAATCATCGTTCTAAAACATAGCATAAGGAAATTTGACTTTTGGTTATATATTATTTTTTTGATTTCTGTAGTGTTCATATATACTAAAGGAAATAATAGAAGTGTAATGTATTAATAAGTCAGGATTTTAAAATTTCTCAAACTTAAAGACTATTCCATAATTTAGAAAATATGTTGAAAATCAATCTAGCCTAACTATATTTAATTATTTTATTCAGTTAAATATTTCTATCAAATATGTGATTTGAATATATCACACACTTAAAATACATAGTTGCATTAAAAAAGTTAATTACTTTGAATACGTTCATTTAGCTTCAATTTGGATATATTGAGAATGTATGTATTAGTTCTATAAGTTTAACTAATGCCTAAATGTCAGGATGAATGCAGAATACTAGAAGATTTTGAACGTTTTAATCTTGATTTCCAAGAAACCAAACAATATCCTCACAAACTAACCCCCCTATAAGAAAAAGAGACACACAAAAAATGGCAAGGGAGCGTGCAGGAGGATCTCCAAAACCTCATAATTACATAGATCATGTAAAACGAAAACGACTTACATACATCTTTTCTATGAGCTGCCTATGTATTGTATTCTATACCCTTGGTGTTTGGCAAGGCAAAACACCAGCAGTTTCCACCAAATTCCAACAACAAAACAGCATCCTTGACCGAAAGATAGACTGCACCAACACAGAATTCTCTGATGAAACAAAACAAGGCACTAATAATAATAATAACAATAATAATCTAGACTTTGAAAGTCATCATAAAGTGGAACTGAATTCAAGTGATGAATCTGCAGTGAAACCATTTCCAACATGTGAAATGTCTTACAGTGAATATACACCTTGTCAAGATCCAAGAAGAGGCAGGAAATTTGATCGTTATATGTTGAAGTATAGAGAAAGGCATTGTCCTACTAAAGATGAAATGATGATGTGTTTGATACCTCCTCCTTCTAAGTATAAGACTCCTTTTAAATGGCCTCAAAGTAGAGATATTGCTTGGTATGATAATATTCCTCATAAAGAACTAAGTATTGAAAAGGCTATTCAGAATTGGATTCAAGTTGAAGGTGATCGCTTTAGGTTTCCTGGTGGTGGTACTATGTTTCCTCGTGGTGCTGATGCTTATATTGATGATATTAATTCACTTATTCCTCTTACTAATGGAAACATTCGAACTGCCATCGATACCGGTTGTGGGGTATGTCATCTTTTTCTATCCTTTTAAATTCTATTTGAATCATCACCATATATAGTGGTAGTATTGCTTTAGAATGATGATGATTATATATATATATGAAGGTTGCAAGTTGGGGAGCTTACTTATTAAAGAGAGACATAATTGCAATGTCTTTTGCCCCAAGAGACACACACGAAGCTCAAGTACAATTTGCCTTGGAACGAGGTATTCCTGCTATGATTGGCATCATGGCTTCACAAAGGCTTCCTTACCCTGCAAGGGCTTTTGACATGGCTCATTGTTCTCGTTGCCTTATTCCTTGGCAGAACTATGGTACGTTTTCTCTTTGGACTCGAGTGCTTGTGAGTTACTAGTTTCAAACTGTGTAGTTTTGTTTTACAATCATAAAGTATCGAATTGTCTTCCACAACATGTAAAAAAAAGAGTATGGGTAGCATAGATTACAGTAAACAATGCAAATTTTCTTGCAGATGGATTGTATCTGATGGAAGTAGATAGAGTGTTAAGACCTGGAGGTTACTGGATTCTTTCTGGACCGCCTATTCGCTGGAAGAAATACTGGAGGGGATGGGAAAGGACTCAAGAAGATCTCAAGCAAGAACAAGATGCAATCGAGGATGTTGCAAAACGACTGTGTTGGAAGAAGGTCATTGAACAGGGTGATCTTGCCATTTATCAGAAGCCTTTAAATCACATTGAATGTATCCAGACCAAGAAAACATATCCCACTCCACATATTTGCAAATCGGACAATATAGATGCAGCTTGGTATCACTTCTGATTTCCTTTCACTTATTTTTAACATGTCTAAGGCCTGTTCTGTACGAGACTACAACTAAAAACAACTAAACAACTTCTTTTCTTTGATTACATAAAAAGGTACAAAGATTTAGAGGCCTGTATAGCTCCATTACCTGAAGTAAGCAGCTCAGAAGAAGTAGCAGGAGGAGCACTAGAAAAATGGCCTGAACGCGCTATGTCTGTGCCTCCAAGAATAAGCAGCAATTCAGTTCCAGGAATTTCTGCAGAGAAATTCAAAGAAGACAATAACTTATGGAAGGAAAGAGTAGCATATTATAAGAAGATAGTTCCTCCTATACCACAAGGAAGGTATCGAAATGTGATGGATATGAATGCCTATTTGGGTGGGTTTGCTGCATCTATGGTTAAGTATCCTGTTTGGGTTATGAATGTGGTTCCGGAAAATTCGAACCCCGATACTCTGGGTGTTGTCTTTGAACGAGGTTTCATTGGAACGTACCATGACTGGTGTGAAGCATTTTCTTCTTATCCTAGAACATATGATCTTATTCATGCTGGTGGTGTTTTCAGCATCTATCAAGACAGGTAGCTTATTAGTTATTACCCTACCTGTTTTACAATATTCTTTGAACCATAGAAATCGATACTAGTAAATTTTGGTTATTGAAGCTCTGATCATCGTCTACAATGACTTGCAACTGAAAACAAATGACCCAGAACACGTCATATAAATATGTTAAGAAATTCAATCATGAACTGTTTCCATACATCATATTGTGAGTTTGTGACGTGATTTTTTAAAAATATAATACGTTTTGTTTCTGTAGGTGTGACATTACATATATTTTGCTCGAGATGGATCGATTGTTAAGACCAGAAGGAACAGTAATATTCAGAGACACAGTAGAAGTTCTTGTAAAGATACAAGCTATAACTAACAGAATGAAATGGAAAAGTCATTTCTCAGATAATGAAAGTGGGCCCTTTAACCCTGAGAAAATTTTGGTTGCCATTAAAACATATTGGACAGGAGGAAATGCTCAAGAACAAGGTTAAAGTTTAGTTTATAACTATTTTTAAGCACGGATGGTTGATTTCAGATGTAAAGCTTCAGAGAACATAGGCTTTTGTGTTTTCTTTTGCATTTTTCTTAGACAAATTCACATTTGTTACATTATTTAGTTTCGTGAAAATAGATACAAAGTTTAGATTATTCTAATCTCAATCATAAACTATAAGGGGGTGTTTGGTATAAAAATTAAAATGGAAATAACAAGCATTACTCTTGTAACCTGTTTGGTTTATTGTAAAGTAAGGGAAACAAACTTACCTCAATATCAACGCCTAATTGCCCAAGAATTGTTCCAAGTTCTTCATCCAATTTTTTTCTCGCTCTCTCTATCTTTTCATCATTCTCTTTCTAGACTTTCCCTTCAATTTCTCTCTCATAAAATAATAACCTCAAAAAACTTCAAATATATGCTTTCTTCATTTACGTCAGCAAAGAGATTTATGTTGTATTTTATATTCTAGTTTTTCTTCAACTAGGAGATCTAGTTAGAGTTGAACTTTTTATCTTTATAGTGTTCGATGTCTATTAAGAGCTTCAATTTGTAAAATTTATGGTTTTTAATTATATCTCCACATTTATTTCTAGTTGATTGTTATAGTAGATGTTGGTGGTTGTTGCGGTGGTTACGAGAAGAGGATTGTAATGGTGGCAAGGCTTGGTTATTGTTTTGGTGGCGGTAGCGGCGGTGCTTGGTTATTGTGGTGGTGGTGTTTGGAATTTAAAATAGGTTGGTCGTGGTAGCCAAGTTTCGAAGAAGATAGGAGGTGGTGTTGGTCTGTATTGGGGTTAGATCGAGCTGCTCATATATGGTCCATGAGCAGAGAGAGAGAGAGAGAGATCAAAGTAATAATAAAGGTCCCTTTGTAAATGGTGATATAAGACTGGTAACGTTTGAAGGGTATCTGTTACCATAAGGTAATGGTTTCAGATAAGAAATTTGCATACCAAATAATGGGTAATAGATACACTTCAGTGATACTGTTACTTGATCTAAAAATTCTCATACCAAACACCCTTTAAGTTTATAACAGTTCTAAATTTACTAATCTAACTATTCCATAATCAATTAGGAGAAGAAAACATAAATTTGAAACTCTTTATTTGGGTTTGATGGTTCATTGCACAAACTTTGGTTGCTTCATTGCTTGTTTACTTGTAGATTGTAGCATGCGCTACGTGAAGCAAGCACAATCATTAGAATTTTTATCCAACTTTGGTTTACCAAATTCATAATACTTCGGTGACCTTACATACAAACTGTACACTTGTGCTTATAACTAAAACAAATTATCCATCACAAAAATTTATTATTGAACTCCAACGAATTCCCAACAACAACAATACTAGATTCTTAATCCCAACAAACTCCGGCGGATAGTATATTTATGGAAAACTTTTATTTTTATATAAAAACTTTTGATATTATTTATTCGGAATTCACATGAGCTAGAAGAATCAAAATCTAACTATTCATAAAAAACGGAGTAAAGTCTGAACAATTTAACACAAAATGCCCAAAGATCAAAGATTAAGTCTTAAGAACACCTTGCTCAAGATCACCCAAAATTGAATCCAAAATGCAACCCACACAAGAACACAAAACAGGCAATCAAAGCACAATCAAAGCCAACACAAAGATGTACATGGCCTACCCCTAATTGGGCTACGTCCTAGCCTAGATGTCTTATTGCTTCTTCCAATGTTCCCCAATGGAGGTCAAAGATAATGATGAATACAATTGGGAGAATTAGAGGATAGGAGAGTAGAGATATTTTGTAGAGAGAGAGGTAGGTTAAGAAAGCATTCTAGCCTAATCTATGTGTTTAACCCTATTTATAACACATAGGAACTAATACACTTACATATGATACTAAAGAAATCAAGAAACAAAACAAAAGAAAATGAATTCGGATCCAACACATAGAGTAGAGTCGGCTTCCCTTAACCAAGGGGGAAAGCCGACTCGGCTTTTACTTATGTCTCTAAATCCCATTTGTTCCTTTTAAAG
Organism: Amaranthus tricolor; assembly: GCF_026212465.1. Taxonomy (NCBI): domain Eukaryota; kingdom Viridiplantae; phylum Streptophyta; class Magnoliopsida; order Caryophyllales; family Amaranthaceae; genus Amaranthus; species Amaranthus tricolor. Next base: position 18,210,534 of record NC_080060.1, on the reverse strand, counting down.
CCAATTCACCTTATATAAATTTTACCCCTTTTTACCACATTTCACCACATTACTTTTTATCATGGATTAAGAACTAAGTCACACCGTTAATCACCCTTAAACATCACAATATCCATCTTGAATTAAATCCGCAAGCCGAGCACCCCAAACATACCAATCATCATGAAAAGCACATAAATAATCTAAAAACATCATCGTGAGCTAGAGTAGTGTGTAAATCATATACACGATTCTTGGTGCGGAAATCACATCCTTCTTCTATTTGTAAATCACATCCATCTCTCATAGACTCCACTTTAACCCAAACAGTAACACATCACATGTTAAATGGAGCAAGCCCAACTAAGTCTACACATAGACTAAACTTGGCATACGGTAATGGTTTAGTCATCAAATCTGCCAAGTTGTCTTCCATTGCAATCTTGATCAAAGTTATCCTTCTCGTTTCAATATCATCACAATGAAGTTATACTTGATATCAATATGTTTGGTTCTTCTATGAGACGTATTCTAATCTCTAGCAAAATGTATTGCACTTTGACTATCACAAAGCATAGAAACAAAACTCAACCTATGACATAACTCCCCTATGAGACCCTTCAACCATTTTTCCTCTTAGAATGACTCTGTTCCCGCTATTACACCTTTTTTGTTGTACATAGAACCGTAACCTCTTGTAGAGAAGACATCTAACTAACCGCCGTATCACCTGAGGTGATGATAACCGGGTTTCTAGCACGTCGTCAATACTAAAAGCCTAGTTATACAAACAATAATTATAATTACCCTAATACTACTACAATGAGTGTAATGGTAAGTCGGGGGGTCAAACCACAAGGACAAGGGATGCTAGATTAAAGACTTGGTGTGGAAAGGTTATATGGAAGGTTGGTTGGTGGGTGAACTTAACTAATAACAAGAATAAAAAGCGAAACTCAACAATGAAAGACAAGCGAGGAGTAGACTATGTCCACCCTAGGATGGTCTATTGGAAATAAAGATAAGCTAGGTCAAGGGAGTTTGAACGATAATCAATCAAGACACTCTAGATATCGAGAGGAATTTGGTGACCCTATAAGCCACACGAACGACCTATAATCGCCCTATGTCCCTCTAGGAGTGGCAGGACAGATTCGAATCGAATATCTATCAACAACCATCATCAACCTCAACCCAAATCCTAAACATTAAAGACAAGACCAAACCTAGGGTTTCTCTAACCTAAAACCCCTAAAGAAACTACTCTAACATACTAGAGGTAAAAGCAATAAACAAAGAAAGCATTGAAAGCAAGAAAACAATAAAGAAAGCATTAAAGGGATTGAAAGACAATGAAGCAATAAATCTACACTAGGATACTAATAGAGGAAAGCATAAATGAAAACAAGAAAGACATTTAAGGATAGAGGAAATGTAAACTTACATAAAGAAAGAAAATGAAAGCATAAATGAAGAACTACAAATCTATGCTAGGGCAAAAACTAGAGGAAGCATTAAAGGGTTTGATGTTCTAGAATGAGGCACTAAGGCACTCAAACTAGGCATGGGGTTTTTTCAGATACAAGGGGGTATTTATAAGCTAAGGAACAAAAGGGGTAAAAAGC
>NC_080060.1:18113788-18196288 GCF_026212465.1 Amaranthus tricolor | reverse complement strand
TTTCTGGTATATAAATACGGCGAACACAGTAAGGTTATTTAACCTAACTTGTGGCTCGAGCAACATTGTACTGGAAGAGTGACGACTCCCACTAAGTTAGGGGTTTTGGTTTACCTCACCCTAACAGGCCCATACATATATCAAACAAAGATCATATGTGTTGCATTCATTAAATAAGTAACCGAATTCCATGCCCTAACACTCAATCAGAGTAAATCATGCTCTGGTACTAAAGCAGAAGGACCAGAAGTTATATACATATATATATATATATATATATATATATATATATATATATATATATATATATATATATATATATATATATATATATACATATATATATATATATATATATATATATATACATATATATATATATATATATATACATATATATATATATATATATATATATATATATATATATATATATATATATATATATATATATATATATATATAATTAACAAAAAAATAAAATAAAATAATGAATCCTCTATATTGCATAAATCCTTTTACATATTACTTATTGAAATGCATATATTTTTATACTTGTATTACGCTGGCAAGTTTTTATACTCGACTTATTAGCTGGCCGATTCCCATCTGCTGTTCCCTTATAATGGGAGCAGATGCTGCAGGAGACTTTACATAAGCTTATTAAGGAGCTATTGTATTGTCTATGTGATATTAGGATATAGTATGTATGTAATTTATACAATGAGTATGTAATAACGATAATTATGTATTAAAGCAAGATGTAATATGTAAAATTATATTTTAATCATTTAAGATTTATTTGTTTTTTTTTTGAAAATACTGTTTTATTTCCTTTTCGCAATAATCACGGCTCGATAGACTTCTGCTTTAGCATTACTTGCTATTATAGTATATTAAACCTATATTTAGAAAAGAACAGTTCGTTACACTTGGTATTAGAGCCATCGTTATTCGATCAATCGGATATTGTTATCCGATACTAGGAAACTGTGATAAATTACATTTTTGAAAAAAAAAAACATAGTATTTTAATTGAAATTTTATTTTGTGTAAAAATGATGTGCTTATGTGTATTATGTGCTAAAAAAAATGTGATTTGCGATTTAAAATATAGCTAACGCAAACCTTTCCTATAAATAAAGGATGCCAAGAGGTGGTGGTAGAGGGTATATCGTTAGAGGTGAACCTTTGGAGACGAGGAACAATTTTGCTAAAGATACAACGCAAAATGCAAGAGTTCAGACTCTGCAAAATCAGTTAAGCATAATGGAAAGGAATAATAAGAGGCTGTTGAATTTAATGGAGAAGTAGATGAGTCGTTCCCATGAAGATGATGAAGGGAAATTCTATAAGAGATTGTCTAGTTATCAACCTCCAAAACATGATGGAGAACCTGATCCAGTTCAATTTGAGGATTGGATTGCAGAAATGGAGAAACTATTGGAGGCCATAAGCTGCCCGTCATATTGAAAAGTGAAATTGGCAGCATTCTACTTAACAGGCACTGCTGAACTATGGTGGCGGACTGTAAAACGAACTACCATAGAATCTACTTGGGAACAATTTCTGAAGAAGCTTCGTGATCAATTTTACCCACCCTTGCTTCAAAGAAAGAAAGAGAATGAATTCTTGTTTCTAAGGTAGGGAACTATATCAGTGATCGAATACGCAAGTAAGTTCAGAGAGCTGGCTAGATTCGCTACCGATATAGTGATCTCTGATAGGGGCAAGGCGATTAGATTTTTTGAGGGTCTGAACCTTAGGATCCAAAAAGGCACTCCTAGATACCAAGATTTTGATGATTTGTACAATCAAGCCTTGGAGTACGAGCATATTTTTGAAGTGGTTTAATAAAAGAAAGAATGAAATTAGTGGTAGCGGTGGATACAAGAAGGCCAAGAATGAGGGGAAGAAGCCGTTTCAGACTGTAGCAAGGCTGAAACAGTGGAAATGTAGATCATGTGGAAAAGATCATCGAGGCCGAAACTGTGATGGGAAGGTTGTATGTTACAAATGTCTCAAGGAGGGACATATGGCTAATAACTGTAGGGAAACGTTCAATCAGAGCAAAATAACATCGGAAGCTGCAAGTAATAGAGCATTTGGCAATCAGAGGAATGAGACTAGAGCATCAGTGGGCCTGCATGCAATTGGAGATTATTATGATGGCTTACACCAAGAGTTTGAAATTCAAGGTAAAGTAATTTCTTGAAAATTTTCTATTGGTAATTTAACAGCAAATGTTTTGTTTGATTGTGGAGTGCATAAGTCTTTTATTTCTAGTGCTTTTCTCCACATATCTTCTATTTCTTTGAAACCTCAAAAATCCCAATTGTGTATCCATTTACCTGATGGTACACCTTTCCTGTGTGATCGTATCTTTTATGATTTTCCATTGGAGATTTGTGGGAATCTTTTACCAGCTGAATTAATTCAATTTGATTTGGGAACATTTGATATCATTTTGGGCATGGATTTTTTGGAGAGGTATTCAGTAGAGATTTTTTGTAAGGAAAATGTTATTAGAATAGAAACTCCCGAGGGAATGAAGTGTATTCGGAAAAACTCAAAATCTCTGCTCGAGACAATTTCTGTAATTCAAGCGTTACAAATGATAAGATAAGAAGATGAAGGGTTCTTATGTTTTGTTACTACTGAGGAAGTGAAACCTAAGCCTGATTTGCAAGAAACCCCGATCGTTCAAGAATATTTTGATGTGTTTCCTGAAGAATTACCCGGTATACCTCCAAAAAGAGAAGTAGACTTTCATATTGACCTTATTCCTGATACCACCCCTATTTCTAAAACTCCTTACCGTTTTGCTCCAGCTGAATTGGCTAAGCTGAAGAAGCAGCTAGATGAATTGTTGGAAAAAGGTTTCATTCGACCTAGTGTTTCACCATGAGGAGCTTTCGTTCTCTTTGTTAGAAAGAAAGATGGGAGTATGAGGCTATGCATTGATAAGATTACCATCAAGAATCGTTATCCTTTGCCAAGGATAGACGACCTTTTTGATTAGTTGGGGGGAGCAAGGGTCTTTTCAAAGATAGATTTGAGGTCTGGTTATCATCAATTAAGGATTGCTGAAGAAGATATTCCTAAGACTGCATTCAGAACCAGATACGGGCACTAAGACTGCATTCAGAACCAGATACGGGCACTATGAGTTTCTAGTAATGCCATTTGGTCTAAGGAATGCTCTAGCAGCATTCATGGATCTCATGCAAAGATACTTCAACCCTTACCTGGATAAGTTTGTAGTTGTGTTTATTGATGATATATTGGTGTATTCAAAGAATGAAGAGCAACATGAGAAACACTTAAGATAGTTTTGGAGAAATTAAGAAAGGAGAAGCTTTATGGCAAGTTTAGTAAATGTGAATTTTGGTTAGAAAATATATCTTTCTTAGGGCACGTTGTTTCAAAGGATGGAATTTCTGTTGACCCTGAAAAGATTAGGGCAGTGATGGAGATCGATTTTAATGGGGCGAGAAGCATAGTAAGTCACTAGAAGAGCTTAAGAGAAGACTTACAACTGCACCTGTGTTGACCATGCCTGACTGTGGGATAGCATTTGAGGTATATTTTGATGCATCGAAGGAGGGTTTGGGATGTGTGCTAATGCAAGAAGGCAAAGTAGTAGCTCATGGGTCAAGGCAATTAAGGCCACACGAGTTGAATTATCCAGTGCACGACATTGAACTTGCAGCCGTAATTTTTTCCTTAAAGTTATGGAGACATTATCTCTATGGAGTACCATGCAAGATCTTCACTGATCATAAAAATTTAAAATATGTCTTCAATAAGAAGGAGCTGAATATGCGACAAAGGCGGTGGTTGGAAATCATTAAAGGCTTTGAAGTTGACATAAGTTATCATCCTGGAAAAGCAAACGAAGTGGCAGATGCATTAAGTAGAAGGCCGAGGATATCTGTAAATGCTATAATGATAGTACCTTGGGAACTATACCGAGAAATCCAAAAGTTAGATCTAGAAATTGTTAATCACTATCAAGTTGTTGAGTATTTGGGAGCAATGCATATACAACCGACTTTGTTCGAAAGAATTATAGAAGCACAACAAGAAGATCCCGAGATAATCGAGTTAATCATTCCAGTTCAAAGAAAAGAGACAGAGGCGTTCGAAGTGGGTGAGGAAGGTGAGCTAAGAATGAACGGAAGATTATGTATACCAGACAATACAGAGCTGAAAGAAGAGATTTTGAAAGGACACCAAGGAATGCTTCACGTACATTCTGGTAGAGATAAGATGATTGAAGAATTAAGAAAACTATTTTGGTGGAAAGGTATTAGAAAAGATGTAGCTGAATTTGTATCTCGGTGTTTAATTTTCCAGAAGGTGAAATTTGAAAGGAAGAAAAGTTCTGAACTACTTCAACCAATAGAAATTCCTGAATGGAAATGGGATTCCATATCCATGGATTTTGTAGTTGGATTACCAATAACGCAATGAGGAAATGACACAATTTGTGTAATAGTTGATAGTTGACCAAAGTAGCAAGATTCCTGCCAATGAAGGGAACATGGTCTGTAAAAATATTGGCTGACACTTATGTTTGAGAAATTATAAGATTACACGGAGTACCAAGAACAATTGTGTCTGATAAAGATCCAAAGTTTTTGTCAAGATTTTAGGAAAATTTACAAGAAGCATTCGGATCTAAACTGTATTTAAGTATCGCATTTCATCCGGTTACTGATGGCCAAACCGAAAGAACCATCCAAACATTAGAGGATCTTTTGAGATGTTATATTCTTGAATTTGGTGGTTCATGGGAGCAGAAATTTCCTTTGATAGAGTTTTCATACAACAACAGCTATCAACCCAGCATCAAGATGGCACCATACGAAGCCTTATACGGGAGAAAATGTCGAGTGCCGTTGGGTTGGGATCAGATGGATTGAAATGTGCCTGAAAGACCAGATCTTATCCAAGACTCTATTGATAGCTTGAGGGTGGTGCAAGAGAACATAAAGGAAGCACAAAGTAGACAAAAGAGTTATGCAGACAACCGTCGCAAAGCTTTGCAATTTGATGAAGGTTATAAAGTATTTCTAAAGATTTCACCAACGAAAGGAGTCCAACGCTTTGGAATAAAAGGGAAATTAAGCCCTAAATTTATCGGACCTTTTGAAATTTTGAAAAGAGTACGAGAAGTGCCATTCGAACTAGCTTTACCCCCAAGTTTAGCTAGAGTTCATAATGTATTCCATGTTTCTCAGTTAACATGTGTTAGTTCACGAACCCCTCCATATTGATGAAAACCTAGCTTATGAAGAAAGACCAATTAGAATTTTGGATCGTCAAGTGAAAGAATTGAGGAATAAAAGAATACATCAAGTTAAAGTGCTATGGTCGAACCATCATGTCGAAAAAGCAACTTGGGAAAGAGAAGCTGATATGAGAGAACGCTATCCCTAGTTGTTCTTTTAGGTGCAAGTTTCGAGACAAAACTATGTTAAGGTGGGAAGAGTTGTAACAGACTTTTTTTTTCTTAATCTTATATATTTTGACAAATTCAATCATCATTTCGTTTTATTAATTCTAATGTCATTCCGAAATTTATTCAAATCATTCTTAAGTTCTTAATTTTTTTTTTATTTCTCTTAAAATAAAATATCAGGTTTAAATTTTAAGTTTAGCTAAATTACTTACAATAACTTAATCTTTTTATTTCATATATTATTTTATGTTAAAATAATAATAATAATAATAACAATAATAATAATAATAATAATAATAATAATAATAATTATTATTATTATTATTATAATAATAATAAATAAATAAATAAATAAATAAATAAATAAATAAATAAAAAGAAAGAATTCTAGAAACTAGTTGAGGTGGCGTTAAGTAGCTACATGTCCTAATTTTAGTTTTCTTCCTTTATTTAGCCTTATCCTTAAATTCCTTACCCATGAAGAAAAATATAATTAACAAAACTAAGCCTATATATAGAGCAACTACCGTGGGAGAAGGGAGGGAAAAAAAAAAAGAAAAATCAGAAAATTAAATTCACAAATAACAGCTAATTCCTAAAACACTCTCTAGAAGCCTTAAAAAAATTCCTAAAAATCCTCAAAAAATTACCTAATAATAGTATTTAGTATTAATTAAAGAAAAAATTACCTAATTTTGTGGCTAGAAATCCTACAAATAAGGAAAATGATTTATAGTGAAATTATTAAGGTATAAGTTCTTACATATATTTATTTACATAAAATTATGCCCATAAATTTAATATATGTTTATAATATAAAAATTAATTTTTTTGTAAATTTTGGTGATTTAATTCATTGTAAATTAATTTATATGATTCATTCATTTTAATTTCCTAAAACCGCAAAATCTAAAATAATTTTAATTAAAATAGAAAATATTAATATTTTAAAAATTTTTCTGTACATATACATATATGACATATAATTTGTGTATTAATTTCGTGAATTATAGTTGAAAATAAAAAATATATAATTCTGGAAAAAATAGTTTATTTTACTGTTACTGCACATTTATTTTTCATTTAAATGATTTTGTGAAGTTTTTTTAATATTTAAATTTTAAAGAAATAAATTAATAATCTAAATTGTTATAATAGGCGAAAAGAAAGAAAAGTGAAAAAAATAATTAAAATTATTTTCTTTTTGATGAATAACAATATACAGAAAGTCATTTAATAATAAGTTTTTTTTAAATATTTTTTTTGGATTTTAATCTTAAGGAAATTAATTATTCATGTACTAAATCTAAAACTAAGCTATTACGAAATTAATTAAATAAAATAAAATTTTATTTTCTAAGAATTTGGATAAATGGGCTAGGATCTATAATAAACACAATATGTCCTTTTTAAGATATTTTAAGTATTTATTTATAATGGAACTATTTATTTTATCTTTTATAATAAATAGACATTTAAGAAATTGATTATTAAGAAATTAATAAACCTAATTGAAAATTAATCTATAAATAAATACTAAAAACTCATTTGTGTTTTGATTTAGTCTAATAATAAATGATTATTTATATTTAAATGGTTATAAATTTCGTTCTATTATATGTTATTGTAATGTTGCATTTATATGAAAACGATAATAAAAAGGCTTGATAGTAAGGAAATGCCGAACCATGCTTCCGGCATGTAAAAAAACGTGGGACGTATTTTCCGGCACTACGGCGAACACAGTAAGGTTATTTAACTTGACCTGTGGCTCGAGCAACATTGTACTGGAGGAGTGGCGACTCCCACTAAGTTAGGGGTTTTTGTTTACCTCACCCTAACAAGCTCATATATATATCAAACAAAGATAATATGTGTTGCATTCATTAAATAAGTAACCGAATTTCATGCCCTAACACTCAAGCAGAAGTGTTAGTAAATCATGCCCTGGTACTCAAGCAAAAGGACCAAAAGTTATATATATAAAATTAACAAAAAAAAAATAAAATAATGAATGCTCTATATTGCATAAATCCTTTTATATATTACTTATTGAAATGCACATATTTGTATACTTGTATTATGCTGTAATTTTGTATACTCGACTTATTAGCTGACCGATTACCATCGGCGGTTCCATTATAATGGGAGCAGATGCTGCAGGTGACTTTACATGAGATTATTCATAGGCTATTGTATTGTCTATGTGATATTAGGATATAGTATGTGTGTAATTTATTTAATGGGTATGTAATAACGATAATTATGTATTAAAGCGAGATGTAATATGTAAAATTATATTTTAATGATTTAAGTTTTATTTGTTTTTTTTTAAAATACTGTTTTATTTCTTTTTCGCAATAATCACGGCTCGATAGACTTCCGCTTTAGCATTACTTACTATTATATTATATTAAACCTATATTTAGAAAAGAACAGTTTGTTACAGTATTGTTGTTATTATTAATGTAGTTACAACTATCATTATTATTACTTATTGTCAACGATTTTATGGACGTAACTGTGAAGTCCCTTTTTAATAACCTTTAAAAGATGAGGTTCTTAATGATAACTTATAATAAAATTGAGGTTCTTACTATATGCTTTTCTCCACTTTTGAGATACAACAGTTTGCAATTAATTATAAGAACTATATAATTAATGTAATAGCCCAATTTTCAAACTTCTTTTAATCTTAACTTAAATAGCTTTGAGTATGGATTAGTGCAAGTAACTATTAGCACTTAAGATCCTAATGGGTAACCATATCAAGTTTATTCTTTACTATAGATAATTAGTTAGTTAATATAACAAATTCTGTAACAAACTCATACACAAATATTCTCTCTTGTTTAGAGGTTGTTATGCACTTCTTGTATATATAGGATTATTGTACTTTTCACAGATTAATAATAATGAAATACAACAAATTACTTTCTCTTGTTTCTATATATTACTGCTGCTTCATATTCATTATTCTTCAATGAAGCTTCATCCTGTGCTATAATATTAACATGGTATCAGAGCAGGTATTATTTTGTAATATCCTCTAATTTTTTTCTCCCTCTACTCCTTGTCTTCCTCCATTTTTTTCTTCTCTCTCTTTCTTTCATGGCTTCTAATTCTCAAAACGCCTTCGCCATGGATTAAACTCCAAATCTAGGTAGTGTTCACTACCTCCACCCTTCTAATCATTCAACTCTCAAATAAGTCATTATTGTTCCGTTCGATGGCACTTGTTTCTTCACATGGAAGAGATCCATGATTATCTAATTAAGCTCCAAGAACAAGAAGTCTTTTATTGATGGTATTCTAATAAAACCGTTAACAAATCCATATGAGTTTAAAGTTTGGGAAAAGTGTAACACAATGTTCATTGGTTGGCTTATCTCCTCCCTTGACCATAATATCGCTAAGAGTATAATGTACTACAATGATATTCATGAAATATGATAAAACCTAGAAGAACATTTTGGTCAAACCTCTAGTTCTCTTCTTTATTCTTTCTTAGAAGAACTTTTCAGTATCTCTCAAACATAAAGATAGTTTGATTTTTTAAAAACTTTTAAGCTTGATTAAACCAAGTCTTGTTTTGTTAAATGTTATTATCATATTTAAAGTAAAGATTCCAATGTACTTAGTTTTATTAAAGTAAATTTGATTTCGTATAATAACATAAATTTTCTTTTAAAATTGGTTGATTTGAAAAATATATTAATTTGGTTTATTATTAGAAAAACTTTATATTATTGGCAAATGAATTCAGAAACTTATAAAGCTTATTTTAAGTGATTTAATAAAAATAGTTATATTTGAATATAAAGAAAATATGTTTATCTAATTAGAAAAGATTATGAAAAAAACTATTTTTATAATAATATTTAGCTATGTAGTATTTAAAAATAAGTTTTGATTATGGTTTTCTATTGTTATTAAACAAAAGTGTACTATTTTCTAAACATAAGTATTTCATAATTTTTCTCAACAATATTATCATACTTCTAAAATTATTTGAAAATAGTAAATGAGTATATTTTGACCCCCATCTTTTACCATATTATCCACATGCACTTTATTGAAGATACCAAACCAGTGAGGTTGCTTGTGGTTTAACTAAAGATAAGTGTGTAGATTTGTACAAATGTCAGGCTGAATAATAGTTTTGCATGGTTTGAAAGATACCCGTATTTTACCTAAGCTATACCCTATATAATTGAGTGCTACTACTTTTCCTAACACTCTAAGCTTTCTAGGGATACCTCACATGCCCTTATATCCCTCCAAAAATGAGAAATACATCCCTATCTTCTTACCCCTTCATCTCAACAGTTTCCGACAACTTATATGCCTTCAAAAAATCATCCTTTTTCTCCTAAATACTCTTGATGAATGCCTCATATTTTTATACTATAATATTGTAGACATCCTAAGCTTTCCATTGATACCTCACACGTCTTTAAGCAAACATTCACAAGAAACTTGTTATTCTTTTTTGGTCAATTGTATACATAAACACAAATTTGAAGTGTTTACCCATCGTTCTCTTCAGGCATGTATAAATAAACCTTATTGAGATCTTGTACACAAAATTCCTCACATTTTAAACCTAATAATAGCATTAATTGGAGCATGAAAGATTTTGTTTTGCCCTCAAACATTTTAGAAAACTAAGAGTAAGCCAATTTTGATCACCTTCTGTTTCGTGGATTTTAGACCATCTTATACTTATATTAATACTATAGTTTGTTCTTAAAAAGTATGTGTCTTGGAGTTGTGAGAAAGTAGACACTTGAATCATTGAATTTGGAGTTCAGAGCTATTGGTTATAAACGTTTTAGTAGGACCTGCCAAAAAGGGATTTATGTTGGTGAAGATTTGGACATTAAGTTGAATGTGGAATTTATAATTGGAGTTAGAGATGAAGATAGAAAATAATCTTGTCATTTTTAAACCAAAATCATCAACTTTTGTAAGGTTTTAGTACTATCATTTTGGGAGCTTAGTGTATTATTCTTGAAACCTTAAAGATTATTCTTGGAGTTTATCTTCTCTTATTTTGGAGTTTTTGTTTCTTATTATTTCTCTTGCACACTTGGAGGCTTATGGTATAAACTTCTTGACATTCTTACTTTGTGACATTTATATTATATTTTCTTGAATATGTAAAATATATGATAATATATTACATTGATTTAATTTATATCTTGCATGTTGACTTGAAGTAAGAAGAACACATTTTTGTGTTAAAAGTAAAAATAAAGTGTTTATTATAGGTTCAACTATATGCATGTTATAAATTAAAACTTTATGATATTTTATAATATTGGAAATGTCATTCATATGTTTATATTATAAATTTTCAAGTGTTGTGACAATTACCTAAAATTCGTATTGAATTAAAATCACAAAAGAAAAATATATAAATCTGAAATTTTCTAATATATATGATACTATTGACGGATATATGTTTTATTGTGTGTATTTTTACTTTAGTGTTTATGCATGTAAATTTTATGAATTTTTATTATGTAAAAATGCGTAGAAATGGTGTTTTGAGGTATTTTTGTGAAGTTATTGTTGTGAATGAATTTTGTGTGAGCTTAGTAACTTTAGGAATGTATTTTTATATAAACTCCACAGTAGATAAAAGTTACAAAATTATTTAGGTTCATTTCCTCTAAGTTATTTCACTAAATTGGTTATTTATGGAATTTTAAGTAATAAAATATATTCTAATGTATTAAATGGAGTTAAATACAATCTTAATAGATAAAATAGTTTATAAAATCATATTATTATGTTTCTTTCAAGTTTGGACCAGAATATGAACTTTTGATATCTTTTTAATGAGTTTTTACTAAGTGTTTGACTACTTACCGAAAAAACATAAAATGTTAAAATATGAAATAATTACTAAATGAAGTTATTTCGAGCTATAATTTTTATGAGACTCTATATGGGCAGTAGGTTTGGAATTTAATAACTGGATAAGTTTATATGACCATCTATGGACCCTTGTGAATTTTAAATAAAACGGTAAACCAAATAAATATTAAATGGACTATTTTGGACTTGAAATTTTTGTGAGACACTCCCATATACAGTAGGATTATATGAGGACCCTTGGACAAATTGTATGTGGACATTTGAGGATATTAATAAATTCATGTCGGTTTAATGGTAAATTGGCCAAACAATTTAGTTAGAATGCATAGGCTTGTTTTTCTTAAACTTTATGGTCTCAAACTAACTTCATATAGCTTTTGAATCTCTAATATATTTTTAGAATATATTTTTTGATTATTATGGATTTTTAATTAATTTACATGTTGAATAGATGGAAATTCCTTATTTAATATTGCGAAAAAGTATTTTTAAATTTTGCAAGTTTATATGGTTTTATAAGGAACTTATATAACCTCTAGAAACTTGTAATAATTTGTGGAATTTTATATATTGAGAACGTCTTAATTATTGAATTAGCATATATGTTGACTTTTCCAAAGAAGAGTGTTGACATGGAGTTTGACTAGATTAGGATTAACTTATAACAATGTGAGATAAATAACATGAAGTATTGTTTAAACTTATGTGTGCTTGGATGAATGACTCTGACAGTAAGAAAATATCGAACAATGGACCGACGTATAATCTGGTGCCCGTGTTTCTCGACACATAGAAATGCGGGGTTAGACAAGGGGTCCGAGAGAGTCCCATCTTTTGTACAAGCTCAAGCATAAAAATCGGTTGAGTGACGAATCGCATCACAGTTAGAATGTGGAATATGTTCCTCCTCTATCCAGACCCTTACATATATCGATAACCATTATTATGTGTGTTGTGAGCATATGTGATTTTGGTTCTAAGTAGCTTCATTGGATGAACCTTATAGTTACCAAGTGTACGTGATTGTAGCAAAGATTTTTATTTACATTCATGTGATGAATGTGAAAAATTGTTGAAAGTATTCGACAACTGAAAAAGAAATGAGAAACGAGGAACTTAAAATCAAGTTTTGAAAAGTACTTTGCATATCTTGTGAATATATTATGATTGTCTTAGTATTACATTGTTGAGAAGCTTGTACTCGGCGTTAGGCACTTATTGCGATTCAAACGGCTATCATCTGTATCATCAATGGCAGTATTTTTTAGGAATGTTTAGCTTCAAGTTTCGCTCCAAGCTGCAGCATTTATTTTCTTTATCAAGGATTTAGCTGCATTTTACATTACTTATTGTTGACTCTAAGATTATGGTGTATTTATGCTTTTATTATGTTCTGAGAAAATATTATGTGTTATATTGTAATATTTTAAACTTATGTTTTTAAACGATTTTAAATTTTAATGAATTTTAGTAGTTTCAAATTTTAGACTTTTGCATTATTTATTGTAAACATTATTATTAGTGTGAATTATACATCATCGGGACTTCTGCCCTAGTTACAATTAATCTTTATGACGTAATAGACATTATATTGAGCAAACATAGAATTAGAATGAAATGAATGACCAGTTTCTTTTATACTTAAGAACTTGTAGTGAGTAATAATTTGGGGAAGAAGAGAGAAAATATAGCAATAATTAAAGTACATTCATAAATTGTCTCAAAAAATTATCACCAACCTAATAAAATTAGGTCCCTTTATATAATTGCAGTAATAGCTACCCATTCAACTCTATAAACCTAATTTCCTAATCAATTAAGAAAAGTAGTTTTTAGGCTACCCATTCAACTCCATGCTTTCACCTTTCTAAATTATTAGGAAATAAATTAGAGAAGTTAGTTGTTAGGTTTTAATTAAAATAATAACCACAAATTTTAACTAAATGAACCCAAATATCCATGTATACCACACAGCCCAAGAAAAGCAGCAAATTGCAATACAATCCATGTGGAAAAGGCCCAATTTAATATCTTGAATGCAATTCAGAATTCGCATGCACAATATGTGGCAACCTCACGCCCAATTTATATATCTCTTTACTAACACCATTTTCAAGACTTAAAAAGCCAAAAAATTGTCATCTTTCGAGCCTTCTTTCCTTGGTAGGTTTGATCTCACGTGATCGTTAGTACTAACCCTTGTCTTCATAGGTGCAAGATTGGGTTATACTAACGATCATTTGGATCTACAAGTTCTAAAGAATAGGCAAACAACATTGCAAACCAAACATGAGCACTGACTAGGAAAAGTGCAATAAAATGAACATAAACAAAAATAAAACAAAAACTAATATTTACAGTTGGGTTGCCTCCCAACAAGCACTTTTTAAGGTCTATAACTAGACCTGACTGACTAAAATGCGAGTCAAACTCTGCATGAGTTTGTCAAACTCACTCCCCATAATAGCAGAGGTCGGGAAATAAAAGAGGGAGAAAAGCAAGCAGAGAATAAACACAAGAAAGATCAACTTTTCATTACGAGATAAAAAGTCGAAGAAAGAGAAAACAAAGGGAAGAGGGAAGGAAGCAATTGGCAAATTATCACAGGCATCAATTTGCGCACGGGGGAGGGCGGTGGGGAGAATCACACCATCTAAGAGGTAAAGAATGAGACTCAAAAGGAGACACGTTAAGGGCATGTACTTGGGACTTCTCAATTAAAGGCACATTGACCTCTAAGTCAAAGGGTTCATTAACTGGATGATTATGCACATATGTAAAAGGCTCATTAATACAAGGCACACAAGGCGCCGCAACAAGAGCCTTGTGAGTGGTGCATCGACATAAGGTATGTGAGAGTTATGATGTAAGGGTGTAGCAAATAGATACTCATGCCAGTATATGTTATCATAACACTCATTTATGAGTTGATCATCAAGAGATGAAGGGGAGTAATCATAAGAGCTAGGGAGCTCTAGCTCATGGTCTAGCATCGAAGCCACAAGGTGGTTATGGGTACCTAGGCTCTCCTCAAAAGCTCGTTTCCCCATTGGTTAACACTCTAGGTTCTCTATACCTCATCCCTTATTGGTGTGTCACCGTGTACATCGTGGGCAAAAGGGTAAGCTAGTGGAACCTCAAGGGGAGGAAAATCGGGATATTCTTTCTTAAATGTGTCTCTAGCCAACCATCTAAAGAAGTTCAAACATAACACCGAAGTTTGGCCAAGGAGTGCATTAAATCGAATTTCATCAACGAATTCCCTAGTCTCATAAAGATTAAGGCAAATTTGTCAGTTTTCATATCCATAAGGGACAAAATCCCTGTATCTCACAAAGAATGTCCAAATAGACTCATGCTCGTATTGATGCAAAGGACAGCAAGCCATAAAGAAAAACAAAGAATTCAAGAACGAAAGCTATTTAGAAACCACATTAAGAACAAAATGTAAGCAAAATGCCTTTTCCCAGGCAACGAAGCCATTTTGATAATCGGCTCTTCGCGTCGTTAATTAAAGGCCGAGCTATGCTAACAATATTTATAAACACCTTAGACACTACACTAAGTATAATGGTTGAAGAATATATAACTACAAGGACATGACTTGCAAGACTCTAGACTTGATGTAGGGAGATTATATGGGTGAAAGGTTGTTTTGAACTAAACTACTAACGATAATAATAAAATAAGAATTAAAGCAATAGACAGCAATGAAAGAAAAATGGGGATGGATTAGATCCACCCTAGAAAGGTCTTTATAAACTCATGACAAGCTAGGTCAAGACACTTTAGATGATGAGCGGAAGTTTGTGACCCTATAAATCACACGAATAACCAATAATCGCCTTATGTCTCCTAAGGAGTGGCATGACAAGATTCACATCGAATACCAATCAACCAATCATCAACAATCTCATCTATAACCCAACACATGAAGAACAACACCAATCCTAGGGTTTTACCAAACCAAACCTAAAGAAACTACTCACACATGGTGATAATAACTAGGGCAAAGGAAATGAGCAAAGACATGGTTAAAAGCTTAAACAACTAAAGAGAAACCAAAAAGATGTAATAAAGAAAGCAATAAATGATAAAAATGGCATTATTGAAGAACAAGGAAAGCAATAAATGTAAACAAAAGCAATAACTACTCTATCAAGTGCAATGAAAGCAAGGAAAGCATAAAATGAAGGTATTGAATGACATGAAAGCAATAAAGAGCAATAAAACTTACATAAACCAAATGCTTGAATGAAAGAAAGCTTAAATCCAAAATACAATACTTAAAATGTAAAGGAAAGCAATAAAGGAAAGCATAGAGAAAATATTAATTCTTGAACTAGGGGATAAATAAAGTGAAAGCAATAAAAGTGATGTTCTAAGTTGAGGGAGTAAACTCTAAATGTAGGCATAGGGTTTTCTAGAACATTTGGGGGTTTAAATAGACTAAGAAAAATGTGGTTCAAAAGCCCCATGATAGCCCTAGGTTTTAGCTTGCGAAGGAAACAAGATATGCGCACAATGCAGCTCATTCAACAGAATATAGGCATCATTCGATTGGATATCAATGGTGAGAAATTCCGGCTTTATATTCAAATCATCATTCGGTCAAATTAGGTAGGCATTCAATCAAATCATGGACCATTTGGTCGAATGGGAGAGGATTCAGCCTTTCCAGCCAGTTTGAAAATTTTCTTCGTCAAGAGAAGCAATCCATTTGACCGAATGGAGCCCCATTCGACTGAGCCAAACCTTATTCGATCGAATGGGTGTACATTCATCTATTCTAGGGTGATTTGAGCATCCACTTAAGTACCCAAGGATCCATTCGACCGAACGGAAGGCATATTCGGTAAATTCATGCTTACTTCTTGGTTTTGTGCATCTTTCATGTATCAAGAGGCTTCAAAACTCCTCGGGGTTTCGGGAATGACATGAAATGCATACCTCATCTTCGATACGCATGTATAAAATTTGATAACAGTGTCTAAGTCTCGAACTTACGCCATTTGACCTTGAAATCTTTGAAAACCCTTGAAATGACCTAAAAACGACCTGATGACAAGATCAAGGTAAAAGCAAGTGTAAAGTGCATCCCATAATCCTCTTTTTCTTGGAAGCTTTCGCTATATACCAAGTATCATTCTCTTCAACAGACGCCATCTCTTGTTTTATAGCTCCATGCCACTTACTTTCACCTACCATACCCATAGCCTTCTTGAAAGAACTCGAAGCATCTTCGCCTTCTATCTCACTTGCAACCGCGAGAGAATAGGCAACATAATCAAAATCCTTAATGTATCTTTTAGTTGGCTTTATTTGCCTCTTTGACCACTCTTTATTGTGATATGTTGATTCCATCGGTTGAGACATGTCATTCTCAACCCTCATTGCTTTTTCATTTATAGGTGACTCCAACTCCTCACAAGAATCATGTGTTGTACCTACATTCTTAGTGACAACAATATCCAAAGGACAAACAATTAGAGATGACTCATCAAACTTAAGATCTCTAGAAGTAATTACCCATTTAGATTTCTTATACAAAATTCTATAACCCTTGATACCCAACCCATAGCCAGCAAATATGCATTTCCTAGCTCTAGGTTTAAGTTTCTCCTCATCAACAAGTATGTATGCATTACATCCAAAAATATTTAGATTTGAGTAATCTATTGGGGAAGAATACTTCTTGGGCACACTTGAAGTCAAAAGTGGTGTGTGGAGAACGATTAATAAAGTAACGTGTTGTTGACACCGCCTCGGCCCAAAACTCCTTTGTAAGCTTTGCTTGACTCAATATACATCTTGCCCTCTCTAACAATGTCTTGTTTGTCCTCTCGGCCACCCCATTTTGTTGAGGCCTACCTACACATGTGTGATGCCTTGTGATACCCTATTCAGTGAAAAACATGAGAAACTCTTTCTCAACGAACTTAAGCCTAATGTCGATCCCTAAAACCTTGATGCCACGCTCCATATTCTTATTTATCATTGTCTTCCGATTAATGAACACCCATAACCTCATCTTTAGTCTTAATAATGAAACACCAAACTTTTTTTATGTAGTCATCTATGAACGTACGAAGATAACTACATCCCCCTAAAGAAACCTTTCTTGAAGGACCCCAAAGATCTGAGTGTACATAATCAAGAATAGCCTTTGTATTGTGGACAAAGTGTTTGAAGCTCACACGTTTATACTTCCCATGAACACAATCTTCCCAAAATGGTAACACCCTGAAGCTTCTTTCTACGAAAGACTCCCTTCTTGCACAACACAACACATTGGTCTCTTGCTCACTAATAGTGGAGGAAGTCATGTTCACTGAATTGGTATCTAAAGAATCTTGTAATACATACATTCGTCTCATAATGCTACCCTTCATCAAAATTAGCAAAACCTTGAAATCTTCATTACTCCACCATCACAACTACACCTACACGCTAAAACATCCAACGCACATAAGGATATAAGATTTTCTTCAAACCTAGGACATGTCCAACATCATTATGCATCCTTATCACCCCATCATGCATCTTTATAGTAACACTACTAATGCCAACTACTTTGCGTGTGTCGTTGTTACCCAAAGAAATATTCCCACCATCTACCTTTTAATAGGTAGAAAAGAACTCTTTGTTGGGAGTCATGTGAAAGGAACATCTTGAATCAAGAATTCATTTTTTATCCCCCTTATACCCATGTGGAACCACCAAGGCTCTACCATCATCACTATCATTAACGTAAATATCATCATTAGATGTAGATTCTTTTGAGTCCCTTTCCTTTCGCATTCTCTTAAACTTGCAACAATCTTTCTTTATGTGCCCCTTTAACTTGCAATAGTGATATGTTTTTGCTTTGTTGGACACCCTAGACATTGACCTACCCTTGTCCTTTCCCTACTATCATTTATTCTTTCTCTCATAAACAACCCTTCATTGGAACCATTCTATTTTTGAGTTAATTGCTTCTTAATTAGGTCTGTTTGAATCAATGGATTCTTCTAATCATCACTACTAAGATTCTCCCTACCATATAGAAATATCTCCCTAAAGTTTTTGTAAGAGGAGGGTAAAGAGCACAACAAGAATATAGCCAAATCTTCATCATCCACCACCACATCTATATTGTATAAATCCATGACTATTGTACAAAACTAATCCAAATGTACCTTAAGAGAACCCCCTTCTTCAAGCCTAAGATCATACAATCTACTCTTCAACAACAACCTATCGGTGACACTCGTGGCCATATACAATTACGCAGGTTTGTTCCAAATACCCTTAATAGTATATTCCTTCACAACTTCCCTAAGCACCTCATTTGAAAGGTATAGTTGAATTGCACTCAAAGCTTTTGAGTTAATTTCTTCCCATTTAGCCATAGTCATCCCTTAGAGCATCTTTTCTGCACCATCCAATGCTCTTTGTACTCCATATTGCACTAGTATGGCTTTTATTTTCACTTACCACAGGCCCAAATTTTGATTCCTATTAAATTTCTCAATATCCAACTTCATGGATGACATCCTTTGTGTAGGATCAATCAATCAATCTTCAAACAACCTTCAAGAACCTTTGGCTTTGATACCAATTGAACAATTGAACATCGAAACACCCAAAGATCAAAGATTAAGTCTCAAGAATACCTTGCCCAAGATCACCCAAAACAAACTCCAAAATACAACCCAAACAAGAATACAAAACAAGTAATAAACACAATCAAAGCCAACACCAAGATGTACGTGGTTCTTCGAAGGCTCTCCAATAGAGGTACAAAGATGATGATTACAATTGAGGGAATTAGAGAATAAGAGAGAAGAGGGATTTTGTAGAAACAGTGAAAAAGGTAAAGAAAGTATTCTATCCTAATCTATGTGTTCAGCCCTATTTATAACACATAGGAACTAATACACTTATATATAATCCTAAGAAAATAATTAAAAAAAAAAAACAAAACAAAAGAAAACGAATTCTGATCTAGCACATAAAGCCGAGTCAACTTCCCTTGGCCAAGGGGGAAAGCCGACTCTGTTTTTACTTTTGTCTCCAAATCCCATTTGTTCCTTTTAAAGGCAATTCACTTATATAACCTTTACCCCTTTTCACCTCTTTTCACCACATTACTTTGTACCATGGATTAATGACTAAGTCACATCCTTAATCACCCTTAAACATCACATATGCGAAATATAAGTCGAACTCGTTGACGTTGTTAAGTGTAATGGCCACAACCCATCATCTTGAATTGTCCAAACTCATGACGGTGAGCCTATGCTTTAGTTCACTTCACAACCACAATGTCAAAGAAATTCTACAAAAATAGGATTGGTTACATGAACAATGCATCAAATCCAGTGATCACATACATGACTTTTCATGCTTACAAGTTACAACTACTTTTAGGGGGTGTTTGGTATGTGAGAATGGAAATTAAGAGACTATAATTGAGACTTGAAATGAGACTTTGGGATGAGACTTAAATTGAGACTTTAAACATAAATATCTTATATCCTTGTTTGGAAAATGATAAAAATAGATAAGGAATTGGACAAAAATGATTATATTTATAAAATTGTCCTTATAACTTTTTGTTTTTCTTTACTTTAATAAATGGCAAAAAAGACATTTTGTATTTTACCTACATCTCAACCCAAAATACTACCCTCCTCAGAAGACTTTTTTTATGGCACTTTACGCTTCCCAAGTCTCAATCCCTAAAATTTTCCAATTCTCATTCTCCTTAAACAAACAAGATACTTTTTATAATCTTACCCGAAATTTCCAATCCCTAACCTCAATTCCCTCTTGCAAACACACCCCTAGGCCTAGAAAGTGTAGTGCGTCAAGAGTAAGGAACACTTCTAGGACAAATTGATTTCTGATGATTATGAAATGTGACTAGATTTTAACGAATCAGTTGTCGTAAATCTATCACTCACCTTTTTTTCTTATGCATATATGAGACCTATAATGAGTGACGAGAACTCGATGGTGGATTAATGTTAGTTCTATAAAGCAATTGTACGGAACATTGATAATAAAATAAGGATTTGAAATCAATTGAGGGGAATGCATTATGCAAAGATCACTGCTTGGAGTACTTAATAATTATTTTCAAATCCACAATTTCTTTGTTATTTCTACCTTTTCAATCTCTAGATTTACACTTAACTTGATCCGTCTAAATCATACCAACGCTAAAGAATTGCTGTTTTCTGAAATAGCCAAAACCACCAAATGGGATACTGAACCAGATGATTTCACTTTGGTACAAATGATTCGAAATTGTACCAATCGTGGACATGTTATTCAGGGAAAACAGCTACATTCCTATGCTTTACGTTCGGGGTCCGCTTCAAATGTCTATGTTTGTACATCTTTAGTTAGTTTCTATTCCAAAATTGTGTCAATGAACGATGCTCATAAACTGTTCGATGAAATGCCTCGACCAAATATTGTATCTTGGAATACTATGATTTCTGGGTATGTACATTCTGGGAAATTATGGAAATCTTTGTCCCTTTTCATTGAGCTTGGGCGATCAGAGCTTCGAGCTGATGCGTATTCGTTTACTTCTGCTTTAGCTGCATGCGGTCTGTTGATTCTGCTGCATTTAGGTGTGTCGATACACTCGAAAATTATTGTGTATGGCCTGGCATCTAGTGTTTTTGTGACAAACTGTTTGATTGATATGTACGGCAAGTGCAGTTCAGAAGCTGCAGCTATTCGTGTGTTTCATGAGCTGACGGATAAGGATGTGATTTCATGGAATTCTGTTATTGCAGCTTGTGCTCGAAATCAAAGGCTTGAACTTGCATATCACTACTTTATTCAGATGCCTTGTTCTGATACTATCACTTATAATGAAATGATTTGCGGTGTTTCGCAGTATGGTGAGATAGATGAGGCTTTTAAGATTTTGAAAAGTATGCCGAAACCAAATTCATCATCATGGAACGCGATTATATCAGGCTATGTGAATAGGAACAGGGCAGGAGAAGCTCTTAGTATCTTTGGTCAAATGTATGCAAGTGCAATTAAAATGGATGAGTTCACATTTTCTAGCATTTTACGCGGGATTGCTAGCGTTTCTGCTCTAAGATGGGGAACATTGGTTCATTCTTGCTGCATCAAACATGGTCAACTTACTTCAATGATCATCGGGAGTGCCCTTATTGACATGTACTCGAAGTGTGGACAGATTCAAGATGCGGAACTGGTGTTTCAGCACATGCCTCGAAGGAATATTGTTAGTTGGAATGCATTAATTTCCGGCCTTGCACATAATGGGGAATCGCATAGGGTGGTTCAATACTTCGAGAAGTTAAAAGGTGTAAAATGGTTGAAGCCTGATGATATCACCTTCGTTAATGTTTTGGCAGCTTGCTCGCTTTGCCGAATGCCATTACAGAAAGCTTACGAGTATATAATGTCCATGGTGTATGATTACGGAATCAAACCAAAGCCTCAGCATGTAGGTTCAGTTTTTAAAGTTATGGGACAATATGGGCAGTTAAGCAAGGCTGTTAAGATTATTCATGAACTTGGATTTGAGTCGAGCCCACCTGTTTGGAGAGCCTTGCTTGGTGCTTGTGGAGCTTGTGGGGATCTTGAAGTTGCCAAGATTGCAGCAACAAAGTTGATAAAGTTGGAGAATGACGAGGCCGGATTTGTGATTTTGTCTAACATCCACAAGAATCGGGGCAATTGGGAAGACGCATCTGCACTCTGGGAGCAAATGAGACTCGAAGGAGTGATGAAAGAACCTGGGTTTAGTTCGATTGAAAGCAAAAACCAATAACATGTCTGGGTCATTACTGCCGGGTCCACATCCACATCCTTTTATATTTTTAACTCCTTATTAAGTTTTAACATTATACCAAAAAGTTTGAAAATTTTAAAGTTTCATAATTAAAAAGAATTTTCCAAAAGAAAATTATTTATTAGCTAAAGAACAATAACATGGCATTTCACCTTGATCAATATCTCAACCGTTAGTATTTTAGACTATCAATTATTTATAATTAAATTGAGTAAATTAGAGAATTCAATATACAATATAATACATTGTTGACATCATATCATATCATACATTATACTAAAAAGCTTGAAAATATTCAAATGACACAACTAAATATAGTTTGCCAAATGGATTTCTTATTCGCTAAAGAAAAATAACATGTTATTTGATTTTGAATAATATCTCTACCATTAGAGTATCTTTGACTTGTATTTATTTATTGATAAATTGACTAAATTAGAGAATATAATATACCGTATAATATATTGTTGATGATTTTCAAAATTACAGAGTTAATTTACATAAAACATGCAAAAATAAGTGTTTCTACAGCATAATATATCTTGATATATTTTTGTAATATCATATGTGTATATATGTCGATACTAATATCCGTGTATTGCACGGGTTTCGACAATAGTATAAATTAATAGTTAACTAAATGTCACAATATCAACTAATTTTAGTGATCATAGTACTGGAAATGAAACTTAATCATAATGTTAGCTAAAAATTTTATCTGTTTAAATAAAGTTTCTAAGACTATTAATTTAACCACGCAATCTCTTATTGACATCTTCACATCTTCCTAATTTTTCAAGTTTCAAAATATAAATTTCTCCACTTGAAAAAATAAACATTTGTCTTTAAATTTTAATTTGTTACTCAAATCATTCACAACCACAATAATGTATTCGTCATTTGCCCTCTATTATTGTTTAAAATTTTGACTCCACTTTAGTTAGCTACACTTAAATTTTAAGAACTATTGATCAAGCAATATTCTTTTACTTCTTATCAATTATGTATAAAAAGTATATTTAAGAAAATATCATTTAATTTATCTCAACTTATATTTTAATATCAAATTTTTATAGATTAAATATGTGCAGTCATCAATTTAATACTAGTACAAAAGCCAACCATTTAAGTGCAACCTTTCACAACCAAAATAATGTTTCTGCCTAAACTAAAAGGATGATATTAGTCGGTGATAATAAGAAAGTGTTGTGCGTTTTTATATAAATAAAACTTGAAGAGATTACAAGCATCGAACCGAAATTACAAGTCTTTGCAATTTAATACAAAATCTAGGAATTGAAATTACAACGAATTAAATAATTTAAAATAAATACACAATCTTAAATCGAAAATACTTTAAGACAATACTATTTACGGAAACTGGATACCAAATAGAAGCATTATTTAGTTTTCCTAAAAGCGTTATTTTGCCTACTTGGTGTTTAGGCTTAAAACCTGAAATACACGTTTTAGATACATGGTTTGCCATTAATTATAAAAATACATAATAAATGTAATAGCCCAATTTTTATACCTCTTTTAATCTTAGCTTAAATAGCTTAGAGTATGGACTAGTGCAAGTAACTATTGACACTCAAGATCCTAATGGGCAACCACATCAAGTTTATTCTTTACTATTGTTGATTAGTTAGTTAGTATAACAAATTCTGTAACAAACTATTAAACAAATATTCTCTCTTGTTTAGAGGTTATGCATTCCTTACATATATATATATATGGTTATTGTACTGTTCACAGATTAATAATAATGAAATACAAATTCCTTTCTCTTGTTTCTGTATACTGTTACTTCTTCATATTCATTATTCTTTAATGAAGCTTTATCCTCTGCTATAATATTAACATGGTATTAGAGCAGGTATTATTCTATAATATCCTCAATTTTTTTTCTCTCTCTTCTCCTTCTCTTCCTCCATTTTTTATTTTGTCTCTCTTTCTTTCATGGCTTCTAATTCTCAAAATGCCTCTGCCATGGATTTAACTCAAAATCTAGGTACTGTTTACTACCTCCGCCCTTCCTATCATTCAAGTCTCAAATAAGTCAATGTTCCTTGATGAATGTTTTGGTGAAACCTCTAGTTCTCTTCTTTATGCTCTCCAAGAAGAACTTTTCGTACCTCTCAAACATAATGAGAGTTTGATTGTTTAAAACTTTTAAGTTTGAATTAAACAAGTCTCACTACTACAAATCATCACTTGTGCGTGGCACAAGAAAGAATTTCCCATGGCTATGATGTCCAGCCATGAAAATTTAAGTTAGAGACTACCGTGGCACAAGTAATAGTGGCTAGATTGTTGCCACGGGAAAATTATTGTTGTGGCAATAAGTCTTTTTTTTTTGCCATGGTAGATCCCGTGGTTCATTATATTCTTTTGCCACAAGTATAACCCAAGGCTAATCATATTCTTCTGCCACATACAATGACTGATTGTAAATTATTTTTGGCTACCACATGCACAACACATGGCTACAAATCATTTATTCAATTAGACTCGTAAATAGGGAAATTTAACCAGTAATATGAATTTAATGTTAGCAATCAACAATATTCCTTTCACACAAATGCCTTGGGTAGGATTTGAACTCAAGACCTCCAGATTGGCATACTAACACTCTAACCACCAGGTCATCAGTTATTTAGTGATAACATAAGTAATGTTAGTATACTTATAACGTAACACTTCTATCACTTAGTGTATTATTATTATTATTATTATTATTATTATTATTATTATTATTAATTATAGTACGTCGTAATTAGTCGTCTTAGTGTAGTATTGGTATGTTAGTAGTAGTAGTGTATAATTAGTATAATATTAGTTCTATTAGTATATAATGAGTCGAATTAATGTAGAATTAATATATTATTACTCGTATTATTGTATTATTAGTTGAATTAGTATATTATTACTCGTATTAGTGTATTATTAGCATATTATTAGTTGTATTAGTGTATTATTAGTTGTATTATTTTAATATTAGTATGTAATTAGTCATATTACTGTATTATTATTATATTAATTTTCGTATTGAATTAGTGCATTATTAGTATTTATTAGTCGTATTACTATAATAACACTTCTAGAAGATTAATTTATTATTATTATTATTATTATTATTATTTTATTTTATTATTATTATTATTATTATTATTATTATTATTATTATTATTATTATTATTATTATTATTTATTTTTTTGGAAAAAGATGAATTTCCATTAATCAAAGATGAAAATTTGCCGGAGAATATGTCCAAGCATACACCACTACCTGCTACATGTTGCATCAGATCGCTAGAGAGGAACCCTTTTTAGGAAGATTTTATAGATTGCAAACTTTATGTGCATAGAAAGTAGGGTGGAGCCTAAAAAAATAAAGGAACCATATGAGGAGTTCAAAGACAAAACTATACATCATTAATGATCCTATACATCGAATTTGCGTCTCTCACTAATTGTTTGTCGCATATAAAGGAGGAGCGAGCCTTCACTTCTAATATAATATTCTTCAATATCTATTCCATGGTTCTAACTTTCGCCTTCCATATGGCTTCATTTTGGGATTGCCATATTTGGTATACTAGGCAACTTATAGCAGTA
Organism: Amaranthus tricolor; assembly: GCF_026212465.1. Lineage (NCBI taxonomy): Eukaryota > Viridiplantae > Streptophyta > Magnoliopsida > Caryophyllales > Amaranthaceae > Amaranthus > Amaranthus tricolor. The sequence goes on along the minus strand of NC_080060.1, from coordinate 18,170,480 downwards.
CATATGAGTTCTTTCCTCGCCTTGGTGATTCTCCATTTTTTCCTGCTAGGTTACCTTTAGCTTCGCCTATTTTACTTTACCTTAAGTGGTGTACATTGATTGGTAGACCTTGTGTATGGAATATCTGTTGTGTTCCATCCATTCCCAATATTTTTCTTTCACATAGCAAATTTTCTTAAAAGCCCAACAAGAAGTAATGGAAGGGTTGAAGAGCTTCCATTGACCCCCTTTCATATAAACCTCATGTGTCCATTTAACCCAAAGTGAGTCTTGCTTCATGCTGATCTGCTAAGCAATTTTACCAACTGCTGCTAAATTTCAAGTCTCAAGGTTCCTGATACCGAGCCCCCTTGACTTTTTTAGGTTGCAAACCTTAGTCCAGCTAACATTTCCAGGAGTAATGGTGTTCGCCTCACCATGCTATAAATAAACGAGACATGCATTGTTGACCTCTTTTAAAACTTTCTTGAGGAGGATGAACATCTGACACAAATAGCTGGAGATACTCATAAGGATGGCGTTCACTAACTAGAGCCTAGTTGCATAGGTGAGATATTTAGCATGCCAAGATCTTATTCTTTCAGTCATCCTGTCAACAAGGACATCATGGTCCACCACGATAATTCGTTTTGAGGTCAGTGGGATGCCAAGTTATTTTACTAGGAGATTGCCAAGTGGGAGATTGAATTTGTCTGCTAAGAACTGTTTTTTGGGGGTGGTATGTGAAGTTGCTTGATCTACTGGGAGTTTGAATTTTACTGGGAGATTGATTTTATTGAGATTTGCTGTGAGCCCAGAGGTCTTTGAGAAGGTAGTGATGCTCTCAGTGAGGACTTCAATGGAAAGACGTTTCCCCTTTGCACATCAATATTAAGTCATCAGAAAATATGAGGTGATTCAAGCCCAATTTCTTAAACCTGGGGTGGTATGTGAAGTTGCTTGATCTACTGGTTGCTTTCAAGATTCTAGACAAGTATACCATCCCTATGAAAAAAAGAAGAAGAGAGATTGGATCCCCTTGTCAAATACCGGTCTTAGAATTGAACAGTTCTTAGGGTTGGCGATTAAGCATAAAGGAAAACAGAGTGGTTGACATGCATGTGTATACTTAACTTACAAATTTATCTAGGAAGTTGAGAGCAATCATCATGTCTTTAGTAAAGTTCCAGTCCGTCTTATCATATGCTTTTCGAAGATCAAATTTCAGAAGGCAGTTGGCTAGTCAGTTGTTTCTTTCGTAGTGCTTAACCATGTCTTGACAAAGGAGGATATTGTGGAGGATGGTGCGTCTAGCAACAAAGGCACCCTGCAAACTCAAATGATGTCATTCAAGACCAGTTTAAGCTTGATATAGATCAGTTTAGAGATACATTTATAAATAACTTAGCTGCAAGAGATAGGTCTGAAGTCACCAAGTTCATTTGGGCATACGGTCTTTGGAAAGAGAGTGATGGCGGTGACGTTCCACGCTTTAAAGAAAGTTCGAGTATCAAAGAAGTTGTGTATTGCCTTAACAATATCATCCCCAATAATCTCCCAGGCCGCTTATAGAACCCACTGTTATAGCAATCTAGGCCAGTAGCTTTATTTTCAGGGATACTCCACGTGGCTTCCTTGATATCATCATGGGTTAAGTAAAGGTTGAGGAGATGTTTGTGCTGTTCATTTAATGACGGTCCTTCATTGATTATGTCCATGTTGATTTTGACTTGGTCTTCTAGCTTGTTACCTAGGATACCTTTGAAGTATTGTAGGAAGGCTTGCTAGATTTTGTTTTGCTATATAATTCTACAACCATCACCTTGCAAACTATGGGTTGTATTTGAATGTTTTCTCTGTTTGATACTATTGTGGAAGAGTTTGGTGTTTTTATCTCCGAACTTGAGCCAATTCATTTTGGTTCTTTGACTAGTGTAAATGGCATAATCATTTTTTGTTTCCCGTAAATTCTGCACAGCCTTGTGCTCATGTTCAGTAAAAAGAGGGTTCATGGGATCAAAATACATGAGGTTTTGCATTTCCGCCAAGTGGTGCTCTGCTTGTCTGAGTGTCTTCGATATGAGTGCTCATGTATTTGTTTTTCAAATCTTTTTTCAGCATTTAGAACTTCTTGAGGATCTGAAAGTTCAGGACGCCATTCACCTTAACTTTCCATATATTGTTGACCGTCTCTAGGAAGTCTTCTTTTTTACCCCAGTGATTATAGAATTTGAAAGGTTTCTTTGTAGTGATAGGGTTGAAGAAGCACACGAGTATAGGGGTTGGTTAAACTCTCCTTCTGGGTGATAGGTTACCTCCACATTCGGGTAAGACTCCTCCCATTGATGATTCCCCATGACTTTGTCAATTTTGCTCATAACTCGGGAGCTTTTGGATTTTTTGTTGTTCCAAGTAAAGAACCTACCATTGCTTTTTAAATCGTAGATGCCACATACCCCCGTACAATTCCTTAGGGAAGTGATTTCATTTAGCCTAGGCGGGTTACCAACTCTCTCATTGAGGTTGGCTATAAAGTTGAAGTCGCCTAACACTATCGATGGTGTGTCCATCCTCTTACCCATGCCTTCAAGGTGATTCAGAAGTTCTAGTCTAGCATTCTTTTCCCTAGCTGCATACACAAGGGTGAATTCTAATTTCACACCATTTGTAGGAGTGACCTCTGTGTGAATATATTAGTTGTGGTATGTTTTTATGTTGACTTTCATATCTTCTTTTTTTCCATGCTACAACAATCCTCCCTCCTTTATGATACTCTAAGTTGTGTAAAATACCATCCAGGGCATATATTTTGGTAAATTTGGTTTAGGCCATTTCTCTTTACCTTAGTTTCAAGAAGACCAACTATGCTTATATTGTGGTGAGTGATAAAACTCGCCACTTCAACTTGCTTTTTTGCCTTGTTAAGTCCTCTTACATTCCATGTTAGGATATTATTCAGCTGAAGGGACCATGCGGTTAGTCCCCTCCATTTGCCCTTCTTATTTTTTCATTCATGCCTATTTTTAAAGCCACATTGTGTGTTGTATTCAATTGTTTGTCTGTTGCTTCATCGTCTATGTCTTGCAGTGTCAAAACCATTGGTGACTTTCATTTCACCTGTGTTATTTTTGGTCTTAACATTCCTCTTGTTCTGACCAGTATCACTATGGTCTGCTTCTTCCTTGTTTTCTTGTGATAAGGCCTCCATTATTCACTATGGTCTGCTGTTTCCTATCATCTATTCTTACCTTATGTGGTACAGTATGTTTCTTCACCCATTTGTTTTATATAATTTGAGAATATATAAAACATAATATCATACAAAATAATGTCATATCAAATCATGCACCCATTTAAACACATTAATTATCACTTAGCACATAATACTAACGGGATAGTCCTAATTAGATGAACATTGAGAATTACCTTGTCACGCGATCCTAGACAATGTACGCTCCTAATAATCTCTATCTACGAATCCGCTGTCTTTAATATCGAAATCTTGCGTTTTCTTGACTGAATTTTAAGCAATTGGAAGATGGAGGATGTACTTTGTAGGAGAAAAAAAAGGAAATGTGAGTAATAATGTGAATGAATTAAGGGTTTCGATTTATAATAGGTAAGTGAGGTTAGTTATAAGATTTAGAGGCAGAAGTGGGAAGTTATTTGTTAATGGGGAGTTATTTATTTATTTTTTTTATTATTTTTAAAATTTCTGAAATTTATTTATTTATTATCATTATTATTATTATTATTATTATTATTATTATTATTTATAAAAAAACGGATGTTACATACACTCCCCCTTAAAACAAAAGTTTGTCCTCGAACTTAAAGTTAACTACTAAAGTTTTAAAAGAAAATTGGACGGTTTGGTAGACTCGCTTCACCCCCCTATTTTAAAAAGTTTCGTCCTCGAAACTCAACGTACCTGTTCCAAAAGTTCGGGGTATCGCTTTCTCATGTCAACTTCGGTTTCTCATGTGGATTCTTCGGTTTGTTGGTTCGTCCATAATATCTTGACCAACTTAATTTCCTTGTTCCGGGTACATCTTGTTTTGGTATCAAGGATTTTTATTGGTTTTTCTTCAAAGGTAAGGGTTTCATCAAGTTCAATGGTTTCAGGTTGTATGATATGGGAAGGGTCATGGACATATTTTCAGAGTTGGGATACATGGAAGACATTGTGGACTTTAGCTAGGTTCATAGGTAATGTTAATCTATAGGATACTTCCCCAATTCGTTCCAATACTTCATAAGGACCTATAAAACGAGGACTCAATTTACCCTTCCTATCAAATCTCATGATACCCTTGGTTGGTGACACTTTGAGCAAAACTTTTTCACCTACTTCAAACTCTAATGCTCTCCTCCTCTTGTCTGCATACGACTTATGACGATCTTGCGCGCCCCTCATACGTTCTTGGATCATCCTTACCTTCTTTGTAGTCTCTTCAATCATATCCGGTCCTAATCCCATCGACTCATTAACATCATTCCAACATATAGGACTCCTACACTTTCTCCCATATACGGCTTCGTAAAGAGCCATTCCTATGCTAGAATGAAAACTATTATTGTAAGAAAACTCTACATACATCAAATTATCCTCCCAAGATCCACCAAAATTCATAACACATGCTCTTAACAAATCCTCAAGAGTCTGAATCGTTCTCTCTGTTTGACCATCTGTTGCTGGATGAAATGCACTACTGAACTTTAGTATCGTGCCCACTGCTTCTTGTAGCATCTTCCGAAATTTGGACAGAAATCTCGAATCTCTATCCGATACAATGTCCTTCGGCACACCATGCAATCTCACTACCTCTTGAAAATACGCGTCTGCCATCTGTTGCATTGTCCAAGTATTCTTCATCGCTATAAACCTTGCTGTTTTTGTTAATCGATCCACTATCACCCATATGGCATTCTTCCCTGTTTTTGACTTTGGCAATCCTACTACAAAGTCCATTGAAATCGACTCCCATTTCCATCCAGGTACTTCTAATGGTTGCAATTTTCCTAGGCTACTGATACCACTTTGTAACACCCTAAGAATAGGTCTAACTTTTGAAAACACCCTTTATGAAAAACATGAGCTAAAACCTACTCATGGGAGTGTTACCGTCACATCTATTTCTAATAAAATAAATGTAAGGCTTAACGACTAAGGAATAACTTAATAACTTTAAATCCAACAAAGGGTCTTACAACATAAGAAAAGACTGAAACGTAATTTGTATCCATATAACATTTAAACAACTTAAGGTAAAATTTAAACTGAAATACGACTCTAATAAAAACTATATTTCTAAGTGATCCTCACTCCACGATTCCCATGCAATCAATAACCTGCAACATAAGAATGCAAGAAAAACAAGGGAAAAACTCCCAAAATCAGGAAATTGAGTAATTCCAACTCCATCCCGTAAAACGATTAAGTTCCAAAATGATTTAAGAAAATAAAATATAATCAAATTGAAGATAATTTTAGAAAATAATATATAGCTGAGTTTAAAAGAAAAACAATTTGAGAAAACAATATATATAATATCACATAAACCAATTTATTAATTTGATATTTAATAATGGCAACCACATAATCAGTTTTTAATTTGAGGGAACGAGAACGCCAGTAGGCCGAGGCTTTACCCCTATACCTACTTCATCAAGAGGTCGTCACCCCAAATAATTCAAGGCCAGCAGAGTAGTCTTAGAGAACCTTAGTGTGCACACCTCTTCTAGTTGGATCACAACAAATAGAAGGAAGACCAAACATCGTATCAAGTATCAGAAATAATAATACATGTCGGCAGCTATACTAACCAAAGAGGACAACCTGTTCATCACCCTTATACTTGGATCACAACAAATATAAGAGCTTCATTTCCCTCGTGTTACACTTTACGTGATTTAATATATTTTAATAATTAGTCGCGAGCACACAAACATATAATCAAACATATATTATTTATTTTAATTTTTGATCATAGGTTTTCCCAAGAAAAATATATCTCAAGAATATTCAATTGCAATATTAATATCATAATATTTTTCTCCCAAATTCAATCGCATTTAAAATTATTATTAAAATAATAATATAACTTTCATCAAAATAATAATATTATAAGTATTTCTCTTTCAAATTAAACCGTATCTAATTTCGTTATATAAATAAAAATATATATAAATTTTATCAAAATAATATTTATAAATTCAATTTTGACAAATAATAGTAAATATAATTTGAGAATATATAAAACATAATATCATACAAAATAATGTCATATCAAATCATGCACCCATTTAAACACATTAATTATCACTTAGCATATAATACTAACGGGATAGTCCTAATAAGATGGACATTGAGAATTACCTTGTCACGCGATCCTAGACAACGTACGCTCCTAATAATTTCTGTCTACGAATCCGCTGTCTTTAATATCAAAATCTTGCGTTTTCTTGACTGAATTTTAAGCAATTGGAAGATTGAGGAAGTACTTTGTAGGAGAAAAAAAGGAAATGTGAGTAATAATTTGAATGAATTAAGGGTAATTGGTTTAATTTATAATAGGTAAGTGAGGTTAGTTATAAGATTTAGAGGGAGAAGTGGGAAGTTATTTGTTAATGGGGAGTTATTTATTTATTTTTTTTATTGTTTTTAAAATTTCTGAAATTTATTTATTTATTTATTTATTTATTATTATTATTATTATTATTATTATTATTATTATTATTATTATTATTATTATTATTATTATTATTATTATTATTATTATTATTATTGTTATTATTATTATTATTATTATTTTTTTTTTTAAAAAAAACGGATGTTACAATTTCAACCCTACATTCCACATTTGTGTGGCCAAAGCAGCTACATTTTGAGCACCACAAAGGAATCCGATCATATTCACCCTTGTGAGACACTAATTCTTCATTCTCATTGTTGAAAAAGAGTTATTAGGGAATCCTTTGTTTATGTGCATCTCAACCAAAACCCTAGCATACCACATTCTATCAATGTTCAAGGTTGCTGAATCAATTTTAATTACATTGCCAAGGTGGCCTGCTATGATTTGTAGAGTTTTCTCTCCCCAATATCTCACATTAAGCTTGGGTAAATTAACCCAAATAGGCATGGTTGTTAAAATACTTAATAAAAGAGAAAATTATAATAAACTACCTATTCTATACCCCTTTTTGCAAAAAACTACCTTATATAAAATTTTTTGCAAAAAACTACCTTATATAATACATTTCTTTGCAAAACACTACTTTATAACGGTTTTTACGATTTGACCGTTTAAGTTAATCATTGACTGTCACGTGACAGTCACGTGACCTTATAAAACACTTGCTTCTTCTTCATTTCAGCCTATTTTGAATCAGTTGCTGCTCCTTCCTTCTTCATTCGAAAAAACTCATTTCTTTAACTTCTTGAACTCGCTCCCGCCCTCTTTGCGACATCATCTTGCTGAAACTTCTAACCTTTAGAGGTATGTACTACTACTCAATTATGGTTTTGTAGTTCATTGTTGTATTTTAGGCTTAATTTAAAATTTAATTCGTTTTACAAATCTGCTTCGTTGAGCTGCGTTTTTTCTATTGAATTTCCTGTTTTTTATCGTGTAATTTGTAAATTGATTGTTGTTGTATCTGAATAATGTATTAGGGTTCTTAAAATTAGATAAATCAATAACATGAAGAAATTGAAAATCTGGAAAAAAAAACAAGTAGTTCGAAAAAGAAGTTCGAAAAATCTGAGTTGGCAACTGAGTTGGGTAATGTTAGGGTAGATGAGGTGGAGCTCGAAAGTACTGATGTGGCACATGAGGTTGTGGATGAGTTGGAAAGAGCAAATGTAGATGTTGATGTTGGGCAAATGGGACCACCAAATACATATACGGGTTATAAAGATTGTTTAAGTGCTAACCCTAGATCTAAAACAAATAACTCAGCTGCTATTTCTACCCTAAACCTTACACCAAATGAGAGAGGCCACATAGAGCAAGAAGTTTCTGATTTTGAGGATAGCAGGGATGATGATTATAGTTGTGGCGATGAGGATGAATATGAGGATGATTCTGATTTGTTTACAGAAAATGTAGTTTATGGTCTTGATGATGTGTTTATAGGTGATAATGAAATTAGATTGATAGTAGATAAGGAGGTTGATGAAGAAAACAATAGAGACATATACTTTAATGATGATGATCTGGAGTCTGATGATGATGATTTGGGTGCATTGAATGTTGATGAGGAAGGTATATGCAGCTATCCTACATTCAATCCTGAGGTTGATTTCAAGGGTAAGATCAATTTGTCTTTAGGCCTTAAGTTTCCTTCGACATATGACTTTAGAAAAGCATTAAGGTACCATGCTATTTAATGTGGTTACAATTATTATTACCTGCATAATGGTAGAAGTAGGATCAGTGTGTATTGCTACAATAGATGCGATTACATGAAATCGAAAGCTAGAATTGTGAATTGTGTTTGTGGGAAGGTAAAAGAGGTAAGAAGCCTGTAAGTGTAGTTCGAGAATTCAAGCAACGAAGATGTGGTAATTGTGGTGCCCTAGGTCACTACAAAAAAGGCTGCAAGAATCCACCCAAACCACCACCAACAAAGATCAAGTCAAAGGGTGGAAGGCCTAAAATGGGATCTTCTTCTACTCAACAGTCCACACCAAATGATGTGCCTTGCTCCAGTAGTGCACAACAAATGCAAAGTACAACAGATGCATCTACTTCATATATAATGGATCAACAAAGTCAAATATAGAGCTGTATAAGTAAATTAATGTTGAATTTAATGTGTTGATTTAATGTAAGACATATATTAGTATAAGTTTATGAACTGAGAATGTACTGTGTTGAACTACATGTAAGCAAATCAGTATATGAACTGAGAATGTACTCTGTTTCATTAATTAAGTAAATTTGTTAATTGCAGCTGTATAAGTACATCTGATCTGTTGTTTAAGATCAGTGTTGAGGTGGTTACTGACCTTGATTAGTTCTGAAAATCTGATTTGTTGTTTAAGATCAGTGTTTCAATCAGTGCCTACTGAAGTTGATTGGTATTGAAAATTAGTTTTATATTAGTTATGAGTATGTGCTAAAGTTAATTGGTTAAGTGCATTGTGTTGTGCAGCATGTAGTCGCTGTATGTAAGCAAATGAACCATCTGTTTGAATCAGTGTTGAGATGGCTACTGAACTTAATTAGTTCTGAAAATCTGATTTGTTGTTTAATCAGTGCCTACTGAAGTTGTATGTTGTATGCTGTATGTTGTATGGGTTAAGTTTAAATGAACCAAGCAATATGTACATTGTTGTATGCAGCAGTATGTAAATTGTTGTATGCACCTGAGCCATCTAATGTACATTGCTGTGTTCAAATGAGCCATCTGATTTCCAACACCAACATAAAACAAAAGAATTCAGTTACTGTTAATTAAGTGCAGCAAATTTAGTCACTGTGAAGAATTCAGTTACTATGATGAAATTGTGTACATCTTTATTGTATGCAGCAGTAACTTATGCAGCAGTAGTATTGACTCAGTGCAGGAGCATTCTTGAAACAAATCAGTGCTGAAACAAATCAGTGCTTTGAAAACAAATCAGTGTTCCAAGCAGTAGGCAAACACAGCAAATACGTTTTAAGTTTGGGTGCTGCAAATCAGTGTTGAAAAACAAATGTCTTCTGAATGAGTAAGTTTGGGTGCTGCAAAACATTGAACCAGTGTATGTTGTGTTCCAGGCAGAAGGCAAACATAGCAAACACAATATACACAGCAAACACAACACAACAAACATAGCAAACACAACATACACTACATAAACAAATCAAATGGATATTACAGAGTAAACACAGCCATCTGATTTCCATATAAACAGAAAGCAAACACAAGTGTATTTACAATACCTGCAAAGAAATTAAATGGAAAAATTAAAAACTTAATTCATTCATTCATCATGATCATGTTACAATACCCAAATCACTGTTACAATTATTCATAAATAGGTCATAAAATTCAATTACTAGCCTTGATTAATACAAGTAACACCAACCAAAAACAAAAGAAAAACCCTAATACAAAGCTTGTAATTGGATTTCCATGCTTCCTCTCATTCATCCATTTCTTCTTAATCTTTTTAATTTCTGAAATCGCTTGTTCCTTTTCATGTTCCAAGCAACAAACCCTTGATGTCAAAATCTTGATTTCGGTTGCTAATTGTCGCTTCTCCTCCACAAGTTTGTTAGTGACTTCTCTTTGCCAAACAGTCATTTCAGGTTCATCAACCCATTTAAACTTTTTGTATCCCCTCCAATTTGTATCAGGATCATAAAAAACGCAAGTCTTGAACCTTCTTCCTGGATTTTCCTTGGTCCATGAAACCCTCCTTGCAAAGGGAACTTCACACCCACATTTTTCAGGTATCGAATTCTCGGTAGAAGAAGAAGACATTACTAATTAATTGGAAAAAATTGGGTTCTTTGAATGATTTAGGGATTGGAAATCAAGGAGAAAGAAAGAAGGGAGAAACAGCAATGAAGATGAATGATTTAGGGATTTTCGAATGAAGAAGGAGCAGCAAGTGTTTTCTTCGAATGATTTAGGGATTCAAAATAGACTGAACTGAAGAAGAAGCAAGTGTTTTATAAGGTCACGTGACAGTCAACGGTTTACTTAAACGGTCAAACCGTAAAAACCGTTATAAGGTAGTGTTTTGCAAAGAAATGTATTATATAAGGTAGTTTTTTTCAAAAATACCACAACATTCTCAAAATACTTTTCATTAACAATGTCATCTTTAGCGATTTTCCCAATAATTCTAGATGGTGGTTCATTACATGGATTCACAATCAATTCTGGACCAGGCGTTTGAATATTCTGCACATTTCGGTTGCCCGTATTCATCTCCGGTGGCCGTTGAGGTGTGGGTACGTTATCTTTACTCATCATAGCAAACGGGTTTAGGGTTTAAAATCTGGATGTTTCAATCTCCTCCTGCTACTGGGTTGTCGGGCTAGTTGGCGGGGTTGTTGGGGGTGTTTGGTTGTCGGGATCAGCACTGGTGGCCAGCGGCTCCTGCACCACCACCTTCCTTGGTCTGCCTCTCTGTCCTATGGAAGGGCAGAATCCTACTCAGAGAGATTGGAACTTGATCTACTTGATGCTGACCTTCACCACCACCGCCGCACCTGCCTGTTTAACTAGCCTGCTACCCGATGTCGAGGCTGTGAGGAGTCGTTTCTCTAATCGTAGAGAGAGAAGCTCTCAAATGTTTGTTTTATTAAATTATTAAATGTAAGTTAAACAAAATTAGTTGCAAAATTACTAAAAATAAATTTGGTCAACTAATATTCCTAAACGCAACAAAATTAATCGTATATTAGAATGATATTACTCGTATTAATATATATTACTTAGCTAACACTTATTAGTTATTAGTATATTACTATATTATTAGTCGTATATTACTATATTATTAGTCGTATTAGTATATTATTAGTTACATTTATACATTATTACTCGTATTAAAGTATTATTAGTCGTATTAGTGTATCGTTAGTATAATATTAGTTGTATTAGTGTATTATTAGTCTGGTTAATGTGGTATTAGTACATAATTAATCATATTGGTTTTGAAATTATACATCTCAATTTATAGTTATGAACCAATGATTAAAAATTGGAAAAGTCTTGAAAAAGGTTAGAAACAACCTTACTCTCTTTTATTGAAAATACTTTAATCTTACCTAAAATCTTTGTTTAATGTCTAGTTTGACTATTTCGTAAGTGAAAAAAGCTTCTCAAAATTTTTTTTAACATGTTTTTATTTAAAATATATTGAATTTAATAATTGTTTAAAGAATCTTTTCTTATATTAAATTAAAAACAAGGGAAAATAATCACTTATTTTCGAATAAATATAGAACTAATTAAGTTGGATGAAGATTCTGAATTTAAATCATTGATAAACTTTTTTTATTTTTCAAATTTTTTCTTAAAAATATACTATTTCCATGGCAAGATTAAAACTTGGGATAAGTTTCAAATTCAAGTGTCATAATTTATAACACAATCCTATAATAGCTATTTACCCGTGACCTATAAGTCTTTATTGCCACGATAAATATTTACCCGTGACATAATTGGCGGCAAAATTTTTTTTTTCACGATAAATATTTACCAGTGACATAATTTTTGGTACAATTTTTTGTTTGCCATAAAAAAATTTTTCGTGGCATGATTTGTGGTGCAAGTGCTTGTTTGCCACAATATTAATTTACCCGTGGCACAAGTGCTTATTTGTCACGATATATATTTACCCGTGGCATAATTTGTGGCATAAGTGCATCTTTACCACGATATATATTTACCTGTAGAAAAATTTTTGGGTATGATTGTGATAATGTCTTAAAACCTATTTTTTCCGTGGCAAGATCAAAACATGCCACAGATGTTGAATTTCCGTGGCATAATTAGTGGCGCAAGTGACGATTTGTTGTAGTGTCTTGTTTTGTTAAATGTTATTATTATAATTAAACTTAAGATTTCAATATACTTAGTTGTATTAAAGTTAATTTGATTTAGTATAATTACATAAATTACCTCCTAAACTTGGTTGATTTGAAAAATATATTAGTTTGGTTTATTATTAGAAAACTTTATATTATTTGCAAATGACTTCACAAACTTATAAAGCTTATTTTAAGTGATTTAATAAAAGTAGTTATATTTGAATATAAAGAAAATATATTTATCTAATTAGAAAAAAAAAATTATAATGATATTATAGTTATTTGGTATTTAAAAATAAGTTTTGGTTATGGTTTTATATTGTTTTTCAACAAAAGTATACTAAGTATTTTAGAATTTTTCTCAAAAATATTATCTTACTTTTAAAATTATTTAAAAAATAGTAAATGAGCATATTTTGACCCCATCTTTTTCTATATCATCCACATGCACATTATTGAAGATATCAAAGCTGGTGGTATAACTTAAGATAAGAGTGTAGATTTATTCAAAGGTCAGGCTGAATGACAGTTTTGCATGGCATGAGATATACCCTAATTTACCTAAGCTATACCCTATATAATTGAGTTATACCACTTGGAAACTTTTTCTAACACTCTAAGATTTCTAGGAATACCTCACACGCCCTTGTATTCCTCTAAAAATGTGAGATTCATTCCCATCTTCTTAGCTCGTCATCTTAACAGTTTTTGGCAGCTTATATGCGTTGAACAAATCATCCATTTTCTCCCAAATTCTCTCAATGTCTGCTTCATATTTTTATACTATAGTATTGTAGAAATCCTAAGCTTTCCATTGATACCTCACACGCACATATACAACTATATAAGCCCTTCATCTTTAAGCAAACGTTCACAACTTGTTCTTTTTTTGGTCAGCTATAAACATAAACATAATTTGAAGTGGTTACTCATAGTTCTCTTCATGCGTGTATAAATAAACCTTATGGTGATCTTGTACACAAAATTCGTCACATTTTAAACCCAAGAATTGCATTAATTGAGGCATGAAAGATTATGTTTTGCCCTCAACCTTTTCACACAACAAAGAGTAAGCCAATTTTGATCACCTTCTGTTTTGTGGATTTTAGACCATCTTCTACTCATTTTAACACTACATTTTTTTTCTTAAGAAATATGTGTCTTGGAGTATGTGAGAAATTAGACACTTTTATCATTGGATTTAGAGTTCGAATTTAGAGGTTATGAGCGTTTTAGTAAGACATACCGAAATTGTACTTACGATGGTGAGAGATGTGGACTTTAAGTTGAATGTGGAAATTATAATTAGACTTAGAGATGAACATAAATAATCTTATCATTTCTTAAACCAAAATCATCAACTTTTTAAGTGTAGAAACTGATAGAGATGGTGAACGACAACAAGAGGGGAGGTGAATTGTTGTTTTAATAAGTTTAAGTATTTTAGCCATATTTTTGCAGAATTAGATTGCGAAATTAAAACTTAAACTTAAAACGAAAAATTAAAAGAGACAACATAATTTTACGTGGAAACCTTCTAGGCCTATATAGAAGGAAAAACCAAATAGCTAGTAAAAAGGAATAATTACCCATTACAACTTGCTTCACTCGAAGCTTTTCTAACTAGGTCAACCCAAGTCTAGTTACAACAATTCTCTCAAAAGCCATTTACCAGGATAAATTCCTAAAGGTTAAATTAAAGATTTGCACAAAAAAATATTATAAATTAATTGGCAATTTTTGGAACAAAAATATTTCTTGTTAATATCAATCTCACGTAAGGACTCTTAGGCTCTTTTGGCTTTCTCAATTTCGGTTAAAACAAGTTCCCTTTATATAGGAACTCAAATAGCTAGTAAAAAGGAATAATTACCCATTACTTTCTTATTCCTTAGATTAAGGAGAATTAAGTGGATCTTAGATCTAAAGATTAAAAAACAAATTATTAATTCCTTAATAAAAGATAAATAGATGGAAGTTTGATTTACAAGTAAAAAGTCACTGTTTATTTTTCTAAGAATAGGCAAGGTAGTTTTTTACTTGATTAGATCTAAACACAAGCCTATTTTTAAGGAGAAAAATAAGGAGAGAAATATTCCACTCTTTGAAATTACACGATTATTTTATGGTGGTTATAAAATATTTTGCCAATTAACTTATTTATTAAATAATGCAACAAATTAATTTTAACTAATACATTAACTAAAAAATCAGAAAAATAAAATTAACTGAAATTCAAGCTGATGTAAATTCTCCGGACTCCAGTACGGGAACAAAACACTGTCTCCATTTTTCCAGTAACGTCAGATCATCAAACTTAGGAACAGTAGACATCCTGTCTACATTTGATATCCTAAGCGATTTACCTTATCTAACTTCCTTGGATACATTTGACAGGTACAACGTTCATAGACTAAGTCATAGGTACTATTAATGATCTTTAACTAAACTGGATATCGACCTGAATACAATCTCTAAAATACATTTGTTTATATAAAGTTTAGTCATGATCAAAACCTATGAGAGCCAACAAATTCCCCCTTTTTGATGATGACAAACTTTTAAACAAACTTAAACAAAATAGAGTAAAACCAAAGTCATAGAGCATGCTAGAGATTAAAGCTACTCTACATAAATTAGCAAATCAACTCATTAAAATATAATTTACCAAGCATATATAACAAAACAAATTACTCTAATCTTTAGAATTATTAAAAACAACATAAGCATAATCAGAGCATTCAAATCAAGTTATAGAAGTTCATTGCTTATGTCTTTAAATAATCCTAAAACTAAACACCATAGATTACTAAGATACTTAGTGTTATCAATTTAGAATTGAGAAAATTGTAACTGAAATTAAACTTAAGCATAGCTAGAGCATAATAAACAATAATTTATTTTATCAGAGCATATATTCAGAGTTTTTATCAGAGCATATATTCTAAATCAAATGTAAATATATCAGATCACAAAGCCTGAACATAATATTATCAAATCATCAGAGCTTATATATACTTCCTTATCAGTGGATTATAATTGTTTTAACAAGTTTTAGCATTGCATTCAGAGTATGTTGATTAGAGCTTCAGAATGTAGCTCATAGCTCAGAGAGTTTCATAGCTAATCATAATATCAGAGCATTTACCATATTCCTTAGACAAAACAATAAGATGGTTCTAAACTAATTTATAAATCAAGCATACCATTTAAGTATTAAGTTTGTGCATATTCCCCCTTTTGACATCATTCAAAAAGGAGAGGAGCTTTTCATACCACAACACTAACTATATAAGTATAGAAATCAAAAAGGTAAGAAAGTAGAAGCAGCAATGAAAAGCAAATACTGAAAGATGCAATCAAAATATGCAACAGTTTAATTGTCACATACCATAGTAGTAGCAGTTAAAAAGAGATTGTATCATTTTACATTGTGTACCCATATTGGTACACACAAAAATATTAATATAAATTGTTTGTTCTATGAAGAAAAGCATCATGAGGAAAATACAGTAGGGAGATGGATCAAATAGCAGGTTAATCTTCGTCTACATACTCAGTTTGCACCTCCACTGTGACAAGCTTCGCACTAAGACGAGTCTACATTTGTGTAAGCTGATCAGAGAGTGATGTAAAGATGACACGCACTTCATCTTGGAAAGAATGAACTTGAGACTAAAAAACCTGCAATTTATCAAGGATAGGATCGCTAGAAACTGAGGGATTAGCAAAATCAGTGAAACCAAGACCTGGTGAATTAGGTGTGGTGGTTGGTGGTGGTGTACAGGGGATAGGTGAAGGTGGTGGTGATGGAATGTGTGGTGAAGGTGGTACATCAGGTTTTGTTGAAGGAGGAGTTTTTGGTTTAGGCTCACAGGAGGCGTGTGTGGAAGAGTCATGATCTAAACTAAGTACATGACGCTTCCCTTTAGAAGCAAGCCTAACACGTTTTCTTTATTTTACTAAGGGCTCCATCTTTGTTGGCATCCTGACTTCCTCATCACTAGAAATATCATCATCAGGGTCCTTACCTTCCTCTTCTTTTGAAGTTTCCCCCTTACTTCCAACTTCTTCCTGTTCCCCTTTTGAAACAACCTCTGCCTCATCATTTGAGGCAGTTGGAACAGGTTGCTGATCCTCTTTTTCCTTTTCTTTTTCTTTTCCTTTTCCCTCATCTTGTTCTTTTTCTTCTCCCTCATCCTTATCTTCGTTTGAATTTTCTTTCTCTACATCCTCGTTGGAAATTATCTCCAGAATCCCTTTTTCTGAAACTCTTAGGTGCAAATTGTTGAGGCATGTGGCACCTATTCTATTATTGGCATTCACAGGGAACTGTAGGCTGTCCAACGGGACTCCAAACTTCTTGAAAATTCAGGTTAATAAACCTCCATATCCTACCATAAACTTCTTCTCTATACAGTCAGATAAACGTGAGATCATCAAGGAAGAAAAATTGATTTTAATGTGATTGGCTAAACAGTAGATTAAAGTTGTATCACGAAGATTTACTTCGCTACGCTTTGACTTGCGTGACAAAATGAATCTTCGAGCAATGTTGTAGAGTAATTTATGCAGTGGGGATAGAGTGTTGTGGCTGATTCTTCCTCTCTTTTCATTTATCCCTAAAAACTTTAGCACAGTTTTCTCATTGATTCCTGAGAAAACAATCTTTGTGCCAACATGATACGTGTCAAATCCTACAGCAGGAACTTCAAACCATTCTCCAAGCATCACATAGTTAAACTTGATTGTGGTTTCTTTAACGACACTTGAACAGACTCCATTATCAATTGAAAAGAAAGAAATAAATTCACGCATAAGATTGGGGTAAAGTGGGTTGCAGCAAAAATCGGTCATAAGGGTTTCCCAATTTTGATTCTTAATAATGGCGTGTAATTGAGGAATGGGAGTGGTGTCATACCAGTATTTATCGAGCCCAAATCATACTGACATCTCTTTAGCGATTTCTTCTGGACTGTTTGGATCAAAATTTTTGATTTTCTTTGATGGTCTAGATGATGATCCCTTTTTGGTAAAAGTGTTTTGGCGTTTTGATCCACCATGCATGGATGAGGAGCTTGGTGGGTCAGATTGTTTGGGTTCTATTGAGGAGGATACTGGTGCAGTAATCATCGGGGATGGTTGTACGACCTTTAATGGCTTAGGTGTTGTTACTTTTGGTGTTTTTTTGTTAGTCTTCTTGGATGAGGAGGTTGCTTTTGGTGTTTTCATGGTCACTAAGGACAGTGAAGAAGATGAGATTGAGGAATGATGAATAAGAGTGACGGTTTGAGAGTGAGTAAAGTGAGTAAAGTGATGTGAGGGTTTAGAAGGAGTGATTTGACGTGAGGGTGTAAGTGGGTAGTGTTATAGATTGTGAAAGGACGGTTGCTTGAATGGTTGTACTACAATTAATTTAATTAATTGTATGTGTGAACAAGGAGGATCACGAATGGTTAGTGGATAGATTCATGGAGTTGGTTGTTAGTAACAGTTTTTTGATCCGACCCTCATTAATAATTTATTTTACTTTGACCATCTATAAAAAATAATGATGCTGATAAATTGAGAGAAAAAATATGATGACGTCCTCGTAATTTGAGGACTATTATTTATAGAACAAATGCTGCTATGGTTTGATTAATTTAAACATGCATTCAAGAAAGCAATCACAGCACATACTTTAATTAACTGCATACCTTAATCTTTTAATGGTTAACTTCTTAACCAAGGTTTTTGTGGATGAATTATCCTTACAATTTTTATTTTGCTTTGAGGAGAATGCTTGCCATAAACTTTAGTAGAGCTTGATCATGCCAAGTTCTAATCCTATATTTCATGTTGTTCCCTTGGAAGTGGTTTAGTCATAATGTCTGCTATTTGCTCATTAGTATTAACATGCTTAACAGTTATGTTTTTATTTTCCACATTATCCGTGAGAAAATGATGTCTTATATGAATATGTATAACTCTAGCACGGGATCTTTAGATATGCATATGGCACTAGTATTAGCACAATAAATAGGAACACATTCAAACTTAATACCAAAGTCTCTTAGTTGTTGCTTGATCCAAAGCATTTGGGAACAGCAAGCTGCTGCTGCCATATATTCTGCTTCAGTAATGGATAATGCAACGGTGTTTTGTTTCTTGGAACACCAAGACACTAAACAAGAGCCAAGGAATTGTACCATACCTAAAGTACTTTTTCTGTTTACAAGATTTCCTGCATAATCTGCATCACTATTAACTTTCAAATCTTAGACATCACTTTTTGGATAAAATAGGGACAAGTCATTTGTTCCCTTTAAATATCTTAAAATTCTTTTCACTGATGTATGATGTGATTCTTTGGGATTTGATTGAAATCTAGCACATTAACAAAACACTAAAAGCAATATCGAGTCTACTAGCGGTTAGATATAATAAAGATCCAATCATGCCTCTATACATAGTTTGGTCAACATCAATACCATTCGAATCTTCATCTAATCTAACGTTTGTAGCCATAGGTGTGTGGTTTGTTGTAGCATTGTTTAAACCATATTTCTTAAGAAGTTCTGTTATATATTTTTGTTGATGAATAAAATTCCATTAGCCGTTTGTTTAATTTGCAAGCCAAGGAAGAAATTTAATTCTCCCATCATACTCATTTCAAATTCAGTACTCATTAGGTTAGCAAATTCTTTACATAGCAATTTATTGGTAGCACCAAAGATAATATCATCAACATAAATTTGAATAACTAAAATATCAGAACCTCTATTCTTGAAGAATAAGGTTTTGTCAATTTTACCTCTAACAAAATTATTTTCAATCGAAAACTTTGATAATATTTCATACCATAGTAAAGAGCTGTATCAAGCTTATAGACGTGATCAAGAAAAGAAGGATTTTCAAAGCCAGGGGTTGTTCCACAAAGACTTCTTCATCAAGAAAACCATTCAAGAAATCACATTTCACATCCATTTGATATAATTTAAAATTCATAAAAGCAACAAAAGAAATTAGAATTCTGATAGCTTCTAAACTGGCTACCGGAGCAAATGTCTTTGTATAATCAATTCCTTCTTGTTGATTTTACCCATTAACCACGAGCCTTGCTTTGTTTCTTACTATGATTCTGTGTTCATCTAATTTATTCCTAAATACCCATTTTAGTCCAATCACCTTTTTGTGTTTTGGTTTCGGCTCTAAGTGCCACACTTTATTTCTTTCAAATTCATTCAATTCATCTTCCATGGCAACTACCCATTCGGAATCTTTTGAGGCTTCTTTGTGATTTTTAGGTTCCAATGTTGAGAGGAACGCAAAGTGTGCACAGAAATTTGTCATTTGGGATCTAGTTTGTGTGCCCTTATTTAAATCACTGATGATCAAGTTAAGTGGATGATACTTTTAATATTTCCAAATTCTCTTGTAGGAATAGTTGTGGAAACAGGGTCATTGACTTGATTGTCATTCTGCTCAGCTTCAACCTGATCTTCTTGTTCATTTCTGGGAACAACTGGATTGGGAACGTCTTGCTGGTCCTCATCTACCGTGTGTTCTGCTTGGTCAGGTGCTTCGGTTTGTTCTAGAATCTGTTGTTCTCCTATTGCTCTTTGATCTTGCTCTTTAGTTACATCTTCATCATCTTCCAAATTTGCAAGACCTATTTTAAAATTATTTGTATCTTGTTCACTCGCCATTAAGTTAGTTTCATCAAAATTAATGTGAATAGATTCTTCTACACACATAGTTCTCTTATTGTTAACTCTATAAGCTTTACTGTGAGATGAATAACCAAGAAATACTGCTTCATCACTTCTTTCATCAAACTTTCCTAAGTTTCTTTTTCCATTAACATGAACAAAACATCTATACCCAAACACACGAAAATAGAAAATATTTTGTTTTACACCTTTAAACAGTTCATAAGGTGTCTTAGAAGTGATAGGTCTGATTAGTACATGATTTAAAATATAGCATGCAATATTGACAGCCTCGGCCCAAAAATTCCTAGGAAGACCACTAGTAATTAACATGGTTCTAGCCATTTTTCCAATGTTCTATTTTTTCTTTCTACCACACCATTTTGTTATGGTGTTCTAGGTGCGAAAAATTTATGACTTATGCCATTCTCATTACAATAATTCATAAAGCTTGAATTTTCAAATTCTTTACCATGATCTGACCTTATGTGAATAAGTTAATTATTACTAGATTTTTGTATTTTATTAGGAAAAGAAATGAACTCATTAAAAGTTTCATCTTTACTTATTAAGAATAAAGTCCATGTAAATCTACTGTAATCATCAACAATAACAAAAACATATCGTTTGTCAATACGGTTTTGAATTCTCATAGGTCCACAAAGATCCATATGGATTAATTATAAGCGGTTTTGAGGTGGTCACCACGTTCTTTGGTTTAAAAGACGACCTCACATGTTTTCCTTTGGCACAGGGATCACATATCTCATCCTTTAGGAATTTAATGAATGGCAATCCCCTTACTAGGTCTTTTGATCTTAAACTATTAATCAAAGAGAAGCTAACATGACCTAGACGTTTGCGCCAAAGAAGAGGGTCTTCTTCTATGACACTTGTAGCAGGAGCAGCACTCTCGATACATAATTAACATTAATAATTATACTTAAGGCCGAACTGCTAAAAACCATTTAAACTAAAACCATTCAAAACATAAGTTAAAAAAAATTTTACAACTGAGAAAATATAACATAAGGTTTGCTTAAATAAGATAAAAAAACATAAGTACAATATAGTCATCAACGTCATCAAGTAAAATCAATGCAGCTAAGTCCTCGATAGAATAATTAAAGTTGCGGCCTGGATCGAAACCTGAGCTAAATTTTCCTGCAAAATACTGTCGTCCATAATACGGATGACAACCGATTAAATCGGTCAGCGATAAAGCCGAGTACAATTTCCTCAACAAGCTTATGATGTGATAGTTAAATCATGCTTACAAAATAATCATCAAGCACAATATAGAAGGTTATTACTCATTATTGACCTTTACTAAGCCATTAAGTTACATTCTCAATACTTGTAGAAGTTCATTACTGCTACTAAATACTTGGTAACCTTAAAGCTTATTTAATCAAGTTCAATTAAGCCTCATAACTTTACCATCGTAGCACATCACAAGATCACGACAATAATGACAACTGGTATATGTAAGGGTCTGGTTAGGTGAGGACCGTAGTCCTAAACCCTAGCTGTGGTGGGAGTCGTCACTCCACTCAATACTGTTATGCTCTAGACTTCACAAGATGGGTTTTTCTCAGACCCCCTGTCTGACAATACATTTTACGTTCCGGCTAACACGAACGCCGTGATTTTACATGCCGGTCCATGGTTCGACGCTACCTTACTATCAGAGTCATACAACTAATATCATGCAATATCAAACAAGACTCTAAGCCGAAATAGTTTACATTCTTATAAGAAAAACTTCATCTAGTCAAAATTTTAACAATTCTACCCTTTTATTAGAAACAAATTACTAGTATCTAATAAATTAATATAAATTAAATAATAAATTTTCGTAGCTATACTAAGATTCCTAAGGCTAGACTTAGTCATTATTATGTCATAAATAATCATAAAAGTCAAGGGTAATATTTCTAAGTACTTAATAACGTATTTTATCAAATACCTAGTAAAATTGTAAAACGGTTATATCATAACTATGAAAAATAATCCGACAAGTTATTAAGGGTCCAAAATCTAATGAAATGAGTTTTCAAGAAAAACAACGCTAAGCACGTTAACAAATTAGTTTGGCTATTTTACCAATAAACCGATTAATAATTCTTTATAATAACTTGAGTCTAAAATAAAAATGTTATCAAAACACCAAGATAATATGGAATCATTTTAATGAGATAAGTTTATTTAACTAATAAAATTCATGATTATTATTTTAATAATCAATACAATCATTTTAGCCATAAATCGATATATATAAAAAAATTGTTAAAGTCCATAGGGTCAACGACAATTTGTCCAAGGGTCATCATGAGATTCAACATGTTTTAGTAGTATGCCAATAAGTTACCAGTTAAGAAGAGTCCATTTAATATTTACTTCTTATTAAACTTTTTTTTTCCTCAAATTTATTAATAAACTTTTAACTTATTTTAAACTAAAGTAATATATTATCTTAGCTATTTTCAAAATTAAGAAAGTATTCAACACCTCTTCCTATTAGAACAATATTTTTAAACGAAAATTCAATTAAACGTTATTTTAATGAAGTAAAACTCAAGGAACATATCTAAAATGATATCCAAACTTTTAGCTTTTATAAAATACTTATAAAATACTGTTTTTAAAATTTCTAGTTCACATTAGTTTTATCTACCAAGATTTCATCACAAAAACATGACTAGATATTATTTTTAAGTATTTTCTCAATGCAAAAGTTCATAAAGCTAACATACATAAAACTTAAAATAATATTTCACATAAAAAAATTTTCATATATATCTACTTTATCATATTAATCAAGGATTTCCATATTTATAACTCTTTTTTTTAGAGTGTCCCAAAAGTATTATTATTTTGACGAAAATATCACTAAAATGGATATGACTTTAATATAACCATGTAAAGTTTAAATGATTAAAATAAAAATCATGGTGATCATGCTTCTTATATTATCAAGTAACCATAAATAAATATCATATAACGAGAGAGTTAACAAAATGTGTACCATTTTCCTCCAAAAGTGGTGCTAAACCAAGTAATAGAATAATAATAATAATAATAATAGGAAAAATAAGAACTTAAAGAAATAAGCTCCAAAAAAAGAGTCTTCAAGGCTCCAAGCTTCAAAGAACTAGATCTTCAATTACCCAAAAGAAAATGATATCTAAACTCCAAAAGTTAATACTTGACTTTTCAAAAATTGATGATTATTGGCTTAAGAAGTGATAAAATCAAGCTCCATCTTCATTCTTCAACTAATAAAAAGGGTATAAAGTTAGTAAGATGTTACTGAAGTGAAGATATAAGAAATAATGCTAGCAAGATTTGATGATGGGGTGCAAGTGATCTCATGGCTAAGGAGGGGTATTTATAATGGGTTTTGGGCAACTTTTTAGTTCATAAGATTGTATGAAAAAGAGTATTAGGAGTATAGAAGAAGGTTAACATGTGTAAGTGATTTAGAGTGTGTAAGTGAATGTGTAAAAGTTGGAGTGTGTAAGTGATAAGCGACTTCTAGCACGTCGTTAATACTAAAAGCCTAGTTATACAAACAATATTTATAATCACCCTGATACTACTACAATGAGTGTAATGGTAAGTCGGGGGTCAAATCACAAGGACAAGGGATGCTAGACTAAAGACTTGATGTGGGAAGGTTATATGGAAGGTTGGTTTGTGGGTGAACTTAATTAATAACAAGAATAAAAAGCAAAACTCAACAATGAAAGACAACCAGGGAATAGACTACGTCCACCCTAGGATGGTCTATTGGAAATAAAGATATGCTAGGTCAAGGGAGTTCGAACGATAATCAATCAAGACAATCTAGGCATCGAGAGGAAGTTGGTAACCCTATAAGCCACGCAAACGACCTATAATCGCCCTATGTCTTTCTAGGAGTGGCAGGACAAGATCCGAATCGAATATCTATCAACAACCATCATCAACCTCAACCCTAATCCTAAACATTGAAGACAAGACCAAACCTAGGGTTTCTCTAACCTAAAACCCCTAAGGAAACTACTCTAGCATACTAGAGACAAAAGCAATGAACAAAGAAAGCATTAAAGGAATTGAAGAACATGAAAGCATTAAATCTAAACTAAGAAAGCATTAAATAAAAGCATTAAATGAAAGCAATAGAAGAAAGCAATAGAGGAAAGCAATAAAGACATCAAAGCATTAAAGAAATAAACTTACATAAATGATGTGACATGAAAGTAGATGAAAGCATAAATGAAGAACTACAAATCCATATTAGGGCAAAAACTAGAGAAAGCATTAAAGGGGTTGATGTTCTAAAATGAGGCACAAAGGCACTCGAACTAGGCATCCCTTCTTTTACAGAAATAAGGGGTATTTATAGGCTAAGAAACAAAAGGGGTAAAATGCCCTAAAAGCCCTCGGAGTTTGGTTTGCGAAGAAAAGAAGTCGCGCAGTCTGGGGCTTCCATTCGATCGAATTGATGGTCTATCCGCCCGAATGGGGCTCCATTCGGGGTTTCCAGCAAGTCTAAGCACGTTTCCTTGAAGTTTTAGGTCCATTCGCCCGAAGCTATAAGCCATTCGCCCGAATCTAGCAACATTCAACCGAAGCTGTTAGCCATTCGCCCTCATCCAACAACATTCGCCCGAAGCTTCAACCATTCGCCCGAATGGAGTTGTGGCTCGGCCGAATGGGTTCTTTCCTTAGCATAATTGTATCTTTGAAGCTCTAGATGGCTTACGGGCTTTGCGAGGAGCTTGTGGAAGACTTTGAATGCTTAGGAAAGCTTCGATACACGTGTCTAATCTTTGGCCAAAGCATCTAAGTCTCGTACGCAACGTAAAATACCTTGAACTCTCCGAAAATACCTGAAATTACCTCAAAACACCATGGAGACAAGAACAAGGTAAAATCATGCGTAAAGTGTGTAAAAACTATTCTGAAATGCGAAACTCGACACAACAATAAGGAGGTAAATATGCTCTAAAAACGAGCACATTAGTTAGTGGATGTGTAAGAGTTTGGAGTGTAGAATAAGGTTAACTCGTGTAAGGAAATGGTGATAGCTTATGTAAGTCATGAACATTATGGATTGATATAGAAAGGATTTTGGTTCATCAAATTTTTGTTCTAGTTTATACTAGTGAAATGTTTTAGATTAATGGGAAAGTATGATTAAGGTTTGATTATGAAAATATGATAGTTTACTTAGAAAATTTTGGTTAAAACTATACTTAAAGTTAATAAGAAAAAATATAGTTAATTTTTAGGTATAAAATAATTAAATCAAAGTTGTAAGGTTAAAATGATAAGTAGTAAAGTTAGTTTAAGGAAACGAAATTTAAACATAACGTTTTAATAAAATCGTAAATATAATATTAAAATTTTACTTTTCGTAGTATAAAATAATAAAATAATATTTTAGTGCTTATAAAGAAATTTAAGAATATATATATTAAAATTACAAAATCGGAATAAGGTTTAGGAATTAAAGGTGATTTGAATTAGATAACCAAAGGATTATGAATTCGAAAAAAAATTTCGGAATAATTAATTGGAAGATTAAGATTAAGAAATTTGAGCATGTTACAACACTGAGACAAGTCAAATTCGATTTGGGAACAGTGTTGATGTCCACAATATAGGTGTTCCCTTTTCGGATTCCTTCTTGAACAATGTCTCCTGTGTCACTCCTAGAAATAATACAATTTTCAGAAGTAAAGTTTACAGAGTTACCTTTGTCACAGAACTGAGAAATACTTAGTGAATTATGTTTCAAATTCTCGACTAAAAATACATTATCTATTGCATGGGAACTTGACTTTCCTACTCTTCATTTGGCGATTATTTCACCTTTCATGTTGTCACCGAATTTCACAGTTCCCCCATCATAGGTTTCCAGTGAGAGAAATTTTGATCTATCATCTATCATGTGCTTAGAACACCCACTGTCGAGATACCACGAGTTGTTCCCCCTCACTAGAACCTGCAAAACAAATTAATTGTTAGAATTAGGAACCCAGTCTTTCTTGGGTTGCTTGTCGATTTGACATGAATCATATTTCTTAATCCAAATACGATCGACATAACTTCTATTGGAGTCATCATGTTGTTCCCTTTTGGCACACTGGAATTTTAGATTTCTAGTTTTTCCACAAAAGGTACAGACTTTACTACTTGGGAGATCAACATAGACCTTTTTCTTTTTATTATTCTTATTGTAACCCAGGTCTTCAGTACTTTGAGTTCTAGCATCTAGAATCCATTTGGGAACATTTTTGATTTTCCCTTTTCCTTATTGTTACCACAAAAGGTATTTAAATAGGAAACATGGTCTTTACTAATCTTAAGGTCTTTTATAATTTGGAGGCGTTCAACATTACATATATTCAATTTATCTTGTGTCTCCGTGAGCAACTCAATTAATATATATTTATCTAATTTAAATAGATGGTTAGGAAATGGATTAGAAGACATTACCTCTTTTCCTTTAGACTTCTCAAACTTGCTGTCGTATGTAGCCATGAGACATAAATTGATTGTTTCTTCCTCTTCGGGGTTTTCTGTCTCAGCTTCACTTTCGGATTCTCCCCATGCAACAATCAGGCTTTGCGAAAATCATTTTTATTGAGATTTTTCGGATTCTCCCCATGCAACAATCAGGCTTTGCGAAAATCATTTTTATTGAGATTTCCTTTGGATGGTAGTATTTCAGTTTCCCTTGCCCTTTTCATTTTTCCATATTGGGCAATCTTTGATGAAGTGATCAGTACTTCCACATTTGTGGCATTCAAGGTTGGATTTAGAATTGGCAGATCTTCTTTCTTTGTTGTTTCTTTGATTAGCGTATCTATTGTTCCTGAAGAACTTCTTGAATCTTCGTATCAACATGACAACCTTCTCTTTATCACAATCTGACTCTTCTTGATCAGCTACTTTCAGAGCCAAACCCTTGTTTCGGGAACTGTCTGTTGTTCCCAAATGCAATTCGTGAGTTATAAGGGAACCAGCCAGCTCTTCCAGATTGAACTTTAAAAAATCTTTTGATTCCTTAGAATTTTCCTGACTTGTTCATTGGTGGAAATATGCCTTCCAAGAGAGACAAGTTCATTTGTGATATTAGTGAATCTTGTAAACATCTCTTGGACGCTTTCTCTAGGTTCCATTACGAACCGTTCATATTTAGACTTCAATAAATCTATTTTGGAGCGTTTTACTTCACTTGTTCCCTAGTGTGTAACTTCCAACAAGTCCCAAATCTGCGGCGGATTTGCAACCCATAATGCGATTGTGTTCGTTTGATCCAAGACCACAGTAAAGTAATTTCATGGCAAGAGCATTCATTTTCATTTTCTGAAATTCTTCCTTTGCATATTCGGTTATAGGTTTGGAAATAGTTTTGTTATTGAAGTTTGTAGTACTTACCTCAAAATCTCCAATTTTGATAACTCTCCAAACCTGATAGTTTTCAGCTTTGATGAAGATCTCCATCCTATTCTTCCAATACTATAGAATTTTCCATCGAACATAGGTGGCCTTTGAGTAGAGTATCCTTCTTCCATTCGTTCATTCGTTATCGACATCTCTAAAAACCAAGATATTGCTCTCAGGGTTTCCTGATCAAATGAGTAGCATGACTCTAATACCAATTGTAGAAACTAATAGAGATGGTGAACGACAACAAGAAGGGGGTGAATTGTTGTTTTAATAAGTTTAAGTATTTTAGCCCTGTTTTTGTGGAATTAGATTGCGGAATTAAAACTTAAACTTAAAACGAAAAAGTAAAAGAGACAACACAATTTTACATGGAAACCTTCTAGGCTTAAATAGAAGGAAAAACCACGACCCCTCGGGATTTTAAAACTCTGCAATATGTTTTAGGCAATTAGTTACAATTACATAAAACAAATACAATTCGCTTCACTCGAAGCTTCTCTAACTAGGCCACTTCTCTTTCTCTTTCTCTTGCTTCACACGAAGCTTCTCTCTTCTCTAGCTTCACTCGAAGCTTTCTAATTCTCCCCTAAATGTACCCAAGTCTAGTTACAACGATTCTCTCAAATATCCTTTATCAGGATAAATTCTTAAAGATAAAATTAAAGAGTTGCACAAGAAAATATTATAAATTAATTGGCAATTTCTGAAACAAAAATATTTCTTGTTAATATCAATCTCACGTAAGGAGTCTTAGGCTCTTTAGGCTTTCTCAATTTCAGTTAAAACAAGCTCCCTTTATATAGGAACTCAAATAGCTAGTAAAAAGGAATAATTACCCATTACTTTCTTATTCCTTAGATTAAGGAGAATTAAGTGGATCTTAGATCTAAAGATTAAAAAACAAATTATTAATTCCTTAATAAAAGATAAATAGATGGAAGTTTGATTTACAAGTAAAAAGTCACGGTTTATTTTTCTAAGAATAGGCAAGGTAGTTTTTTACTTGATTAGATCTAAACACAAGCCTATTTTTAAGGAGAAAAATAAGGAGAGAAATATTCCACTCTTTGAAATTACATGGTTATTTTATGGTGGTTATAAAAAATTTTGCCAATTAACTTATTTATTCAATAATGCAACAAATTAATTTTAACTAATACATCAACTAAAAAATCAGAAAAATAAAATTAACTGAAATTCAAGCTGATGTAAATTCTCTAAACTCCAGTCTGGGAACAAAGCACTGTTTCCATTTTCCCAATAATGCCAGATCATCAATCTTGGGAACAGTAGACCTGTCTAAATTTGATATCCTAAGCGATTTAACTTATCTAACTTCCTTGGATAAATTTGACAGGTACAACGTTCCTGGACTAAGTCATAGGTACTATTAACGATCTCTAAGTAGACCGGATATCGACCTGCATACAATCTCTAAAACACATTTGTTTATATAAAGTTTAGTCATCATCAAAACCTAAGAGAGCCAACAGTAAGGTTCTATTATTATTATTTTGTGAGCTTAGATTATTGTTCTTGAAACCTTGAAGATTATTCTTGGAGCTTATCTTCTCTTATTTTGGAGTTCTTATTTCTTATTATTTCTCTTGCATCCTAGGGGCCTTATGGTACAAACTTCTTAACCTTCTTACAATGTGATATTTATATTATATTTACTTGAATATGTGAAATATATGACAATATGTTAGATTGATTTAATTTATATCTTGCATGTTGCTTTAAATAAGAAAAACACATTTTTGTGTTAAAAGTAAAATAAAGTGTTTCAATAATTTGCGAATTACAGCCTTAAAGTTTAGCACTTTTGCGAATTACAGCCTTAATGATTTTGCGCATTACAACCAATAAAGTATCAAAGTTTACAGATTTAGGCCAAAAACACATAATTTCGACCACTTAACTTAAAATTCCGACCGCCCGATTGATCGGAATTATGTGTTTTGACCTGAACCTGTAAACTTTAATACTTTGGTGGCTATAATTTGCAAAAAATAAACACTGAGATTGTAATTAGCAAAAGTGCTAAATTTTAAGGCTATAATTCGCAAGTTTTTCAAAGTGTTTATTATAAGTTTAAGTATATGCATGTTATAATTGAAAATTTATGATATTTTATACTCCCCCCGTTCCTTTTTATTTGTCACTTTATCTTATACACGCATTTTTTAGCAAATTGTAAGCCATAATATATCTAAGTACACATCATAAAAAGTTATAAACATTATATATCAAAAAACTTTACATTAAGACAAATCTAACAATATCTCACATGAATATATTTTATCTTCAATATATACTTCAAGAATCTAATTTAAATTCCTCTCTCTTAAAGTGGACAAATTTGAAGTGGACAAATTTAAAGTGGTCAAACAAAAAAGAACGGAGGGAGTATATAATAATGTATGAAATGTCATTCATATGTTTATATTATAAATTTTCATGTATTGTGATTATTACACGAAGTCAGTATTAAATTAAAGTCACAAAAAAATATATAAATCTGAAATTTTCTAATTTATATGATATTATTGATAGATATATGTTTTATTATGTATATTTTTACTTTAGTGTTCATGCATGTAAATTTTATGAATTTCTCTTATGTAAAACTACATAGAAATGGTGTTTTGAGGTGTTTTTGTGAAGTTATTGCTGTGAATAAATTTTGTGTGAGCTTAGTAACTTTAGGATTGTGTTTTATATAAACTCCACAGTAGATAAAAGGTGGAGAATTATTTAGGTTCATTTTCTTAAAGTTATTTCACTAAATTGGTTATTTATGAAATTTTAAGTAATAAAATATATTCTAATATATTAAAGGGGGTTAAATATAATCTTAATGGATAAAGTGATTTATAAAATCATAATATTATTTTTCTTTCATGTTTTAACCAGAATATAAACTTTTGGTTTTAAAATAATGAGTTTTTACTAGGTATTTTAACTACTTAGCGATAAAACGTAAAATGTTAAAATATGAAATAATTAATAAATGAAGTTATTTCGAGCTATAATTTTATGAGACTCTTATATGGGCATTAGGTTTGGAATTGAATTATTAGATAACTTTATATGACCATCTATAGATCCTTGTGAATTTTAAATAAAACGGTAAATCCAAAAACAATAAAAATATAAAATAAATACTAAATGGAATATTTTGGACTTCTAATTTTTGTGAGACTCTCACATATACATATGAGGACCCTTGGACAAATTTTTCATGGACATTTGAGGACATAAATAATTTCATTTCGGTTTATCAATAAATTGGCCAAGCAATTTTGGTAGAATGCATAGGCTCGTTTTTCTTGAACTTTCTGGTCTGAAACGAACTTCACAAAGCTTCTGGACCTCTAACATATTTTAAAAATAATTTTATTGGTCATTATGAATTTTTAATTAATTTACATGTTTAATGGATGGAAATTTCTTATCAAATATTACAAAAAAATTATCCTTAAGTTTTATAAGTTTATATGGTCTTGTAAGGAACTTGTATAACCCCTGGAAACTTGTCATAATTTGTGAAATTTTATTCATTGAGAATGTCTTAATTATTGATTAGCATATATGTTGACTTTTTCTAAGGAAGGTGTTGACTTGGAGTTTGGCCAGATCATGATTAACTTATAGCAATGTGAAATAAATAACATGGAGTCTTGTTTGAACTTATGTGTGCTTGGATGAATGACACTGATAGTAAGAAAATGTCGAACCACGGACCGATGTGTAATCCGGCACCCGTGTTTCGCGACACATAGAAATGCGGGGGTCTAAGAGAGTCCCATCCTATAGAAGCTCGAGCATAAAAATCGGTGGAGTGACAGCTCCCATCACAATTAGAGTGTGGAATATGTTCCTCCTCTAGCCAGACCCTTACATATATTGCATAGTCATTATTATGTGTATTACGCAAATGTGATTTTAGGTCTAAGTAGTTCCATTGGATGAACCTTATAGGTATCAAGTGTATGTGACTCTAACAAAGATATTTATTTACATTCATGTGATGAATGTGAAAAATTGTTCAATGTATTCAAGAACTAAAAATGAGAAATGAGAACCGAGAACCGAGAAACTTAAAATCAAGCTTTGAGATGTACTTTGCATATCATATGAATATATTATGATTGTCATAGTATTACATTGTTGAGGAGCTTGTACTTTGCGTTTGGCGCTGATTTCAATTCATATGGTTGTCATCCGTATCGTGGATGACAATATTTTGCAAGAAGGTTTAGCTTCAAGTTTCGATCCAAGCCGTAGAATTTATTTTCTTTATCAAGGAGTTACCTGGATTTTAATTTACTTACTAGTGACTTTAAAGATTATGGTGTATTTATGCTTTTATTATGTTTTGAGAAAAAAATTATGTGTTATTCTCTCAATTGTAATATTTTAAACTTATATTTTTAAAAGATTTTAAATTTTAATGGATTTTAGTAGTTTGGAATTTTGGATTTTCGCATTATTTATTAAACATTATTTTTAGTGTGAATTATGCATCAGGACTACCACCCCTGTTACAATTAATCTTTATGAAGTAATGGACATTATATTGAGAAAATTTAGAATTAGGGCATGTTTGGATTGGGTGTAAATGTTTAAGGGGGGAAATAAAGGCAAACTAATGAAATGAAAGCAAATAGAGATGCATTTGAAGTAGTTGAGATAATTTTTAAGAAGGTAAAATGAACCTGAAATAACAATAATGAAGGAAAAAGAAGCTAATTTCCCCAATTATGGAGGTAATACATTCCCCCACCCTTCCCTAAGATAAATATTTACCCCACAAAATTGAGAGCTCCCTTCATTTTTCATCACTTTGCAATCATTTCTCCACCTTTACAACAATTAAATTTAACTAATTTCTTATTTATCAACTTTTTTTTTTACTTTAACTTTTTTTCACTCCCTTAAATTATTCACATCCAATCCAAGCATGCCCTTAGAATAAAAAGAAATGATTACTCTCTATCATACTTAAGAACTTGTATAGAATAATAATTTAGGGAAGAAGAAAGAAAAATATAGCAATAACTTAAAGTAAATTTAGAAATTGGCTCAAAAAATTGTCACAAACCTAATAAAATTAGGTCTCTTTACATAATGGCAGTAATAGCTACCCATTCAACTCTATGAACCCAATTTTCCAATTAATTAGGAAAAGTAGTTTTTAGGCTACCCATTCAACTCCATGCTTCCACCTCTCTAAATTTTAGAAAATAAATTAGGGAATTTAGTTTTTAGGTTTTAATTAAAATAATAACCATAAATTTTAATTAAATGAACCCAAATAGCCGTGTATACCACACAGCCCAAGAAAACCAACAAATCGCAATACAGCTCATGCGGAGAAGGCCTAATGTAGTATCTTGAATGCAATTCGGAATTTGCATGCACAATGTGCGGCAACCTCACGCCAATCTATTTATGTCGATACTAACACTAATTTCAACACTTAAAAAGCTAAATCTAACCCTTAAAATCCCTACTCTAAGCCTCAATCTTCCTTCTTCAAAAGCTTAATTTATTTTTTAGTTATCGACTTCAATCCTTAAAATACCCATTCTACCACTTAAAATGTCAATTCTAACTTTTAAAACTCCTATTTTAACCGTTGATTTTATATTTTTACCTACTCCAACTATAAAATATCAATTTCAAGACTTAGAATGTCTATTCCAATGGTCTAAAATTTGTCAAATTCAAGACTTAAAATGCGTATTTTAAGATTCAAAATGTCCAATTCAAGCTTTGAAATGACAACTTCAAAATTATTGGCTAGAACTGTATGTAGTCATACGTATACAGCCGTCTCACAGAAGATTTGCTGATTGCATGTGGAATAAGCAAAGCATCAAGGCCCATTATTGACTTTGATTAAAGTCATGAAAACTTGTGGCAATAAGGCCCATTTGCAATACTTAATCCATTTTGTTTTGTTTCCTTTTCTTTTTTGGCATGTGTTATTTACCCTTTTGTCCTTAATCATAGAATTACTATTTTATAATTCTTTTGGCCCTACTATTTTTATAGTATTTGCCACTATTTTTCATTGAATTAAACTTTAGTATAATTAGAATTTATAATTATACTTAAACTTTTATATCTTATTATATGTAGTGTATTTAAAATTTTTACACCTTTTATACTCTAAATTATCCAACAGAAAGATCAATAACACAATTTTAAACATATGGATAAGTAAATCAATAAGATATTTGAATAAAGTAAAATATCAAATATCCGATGCCCTTGACTATATTACAAAATAATAATTTTTTTCTTAAAAACATTTACCATGATATATTATTACTAGATTCAAACTAGATGCAACTAAGTATATTAAGGGTAAAAATATTAAATTATATAATCGTAACTAAATAGCATGAAAATAAGTACGGGCAACTAATGTGAACTAGGTGAAGTATTAAATGACTTTGTCTGGTGATGTTGATCGAAATTTGTTTGCCTCACTTAATATTTTATTTTTGGATGCTTATATTAGGGGTAAATATTTAAAGGAGAAATTCAAATAAAATAATAAAAATAAAAAAAATATAAATAAATTGGAAATGGGAGATGAATGTAAAATGATAAAATGGTATACAAAGAAAGAGAATAAAGTATACATCGTGTTTGGAGGAAAAAATCTCGCTTTTATTCCACAAAGAGCTTTTACACAAAAATCTCCTTCTCAATCACTTTACAACAATCTTTTGTGTTTAACAATAATTATATTTCCTTAATTTTATACTCAAACATCATTATTTTTTAGTTTGACTTTTATTTCTTTTATAATATTTATTCCTATAACAAGCATGACCAAAAATGTGATATCTTCTTAGTTCTTGCTTCATAGTTCTTATTCTTATGGCATACGCAGGAATTGAAGAACAGAGGAAGTAACTTTTGATGAACCGGAAACATTGTTTGCATAAATGCGCAAAATCGTAGAGATAATGATGATAAATAGAATCGCACAAGTAATTCATAATAATTATATTCATAAATGTTAAATTAGGCTGGACTTATTGTGAATGCCAGCATATTAACGGGGGACACAAGTGCACACACTTCATAAGCCAAGGAGATATATACCATCCCAAAACCATATGGCAATGGGAAGAAGGTCTCTAATAGCTTATAAAGCGTGCACACCATTTTCAATTTATCGATGTGGGATAACTCATCCCAACACCCCCCCTCACATGCGAACCCCCGTCAAGTTCGCATGTGGGAGTAATCAATTAGGGTAAGAACGCTATTCTTTTCGAACCTACCATTTTTAAATTGTTGATCGAACCATCGGCTCGGATACCATGATAAAATTCATTATAAGCAGATAATTTTGGAATTCTGATTAGGGTTTTTTCTGTGTTTTTCATCTCATTAATCAATGAATAGGTCTCCTATATATACATGTTTGATCACTAAGCTAATTATGGAAGAACAGTAAATATGGCTAACA
Organism: Amaranthus tricolor; assembly: GCF_026212465.1. Lineage (NCBI taxonomy): Eukaryota > Viridiplantae > Streptophyta > Magnoliopsida > Caryophyllales > Amaranthaceae > Amaranthus > Amaranthus tricolor. The sequence goes on along the minus strand of NC_080060.1, from coordinate 18,135,324 downwards.
ATTAGCCTAGAATAATCTGTTGCCTAGAATAAGAGATTTCCTAAATATTTACATATTCAGTTTCCTACACTCCCCCTCAAGTTAGGTCATAGGGTCTCCAATGCCTAACTTGCATAGAGTTTCTTCAAATGCTTCAGCTGTAACAGCTTTTGTGAGGATATCTGCAAGTTGATCTTTAGATCGAACAAGAGGGAGGCTGATGATCTGATTTTCAAGTTTCTCTTTGATAAAGTGTCGATCGACCTCAACATGTTTGGTTCGATCATGTTGTACTGGATTATTTGAAATGCTGACAGATGCCTGGTTATCACAAATCAATCTGCATGCTCCTTTAGGTGGAAAGCCTAGTTCGCATAGGAGTTTTCTGAGCCACAGGATTTCCGTTACCCCTTTAGCTATCCCTCTAAACTCTGCTTCAGCACTTGATAGAGCCACTACATTTTGTTTTTTGCTTCTCCATGTAACCAAGTTTCCTCCTACCAGAGTGAAGTAACCAGATGTAGACTTTCTGCTATCTTTGTCTCCTGCCCAGCCTGCATCAGTGTAAGCCATGAGATCCAGGTTACCATTATTCTCAAACAATACTCCTCGATTACTTGTTCCCTTCAGATATCGGATAATTCTCATTACAGCTTCCATGTGTTGGATTTGTGGACAATGCATGAATCTACTTACGACGCCTACCGCATATGAGATGTCAGGGCGAGTGTGAGCGAGATATATGAGTTTTCCCACAAGTTTCTGATATTGTTCTTTTTCTGCCATTTCTCCTCCCAGTTCAGTTTGTAACCCATGATTGACTGTTATTGGAGTTTCTGCTGGCTTGCAGTCAATCATTCCAGTTTCTGCCAAAAGATCAAGAATATATTTTTTTTGGTTAATGAAGATCCCTTTCTTTGATCTTAGGACTTCAATTCCCAAAAAATATTTTAGGTTTCCCAGATCCTTCATTTCAAATTCCAAGAACAACCTCCCTTTTAGATTTTTAATCTCCTGTTCATCGTTCCCTATGATAACCATATCATCTACATATATTATGAGGCAAGTGATCTGATTTCCTCTTCTTTTGAGGAACAAGGTGTGATCTGAATTACTCTGCTTGTACCCGAACTTTTTCATTGCAGCCGTGAACCTCCCAAACCAAGCTCTAGGTGACTGTTTTAGACCATATAAAGCTTTCCTAAGTTTGCACCCCTCATTTTCTCCAAAATCATCTGTAAACCCTGGAGGAGCCCTCATATAAACTTCTTCCTCGATCTCCCCATGAAGAAAAGCATTCTTTACATCAAACTGGTATAAAGGCCATTCTCTGTTAGCAGCTATAGACAACAAGACCCTGATAGTGTCAATCTTCGCAACCGGATAGAAGGTTTCAGAGTAGTCTATCCCATATGTTTGAGTATATCCTTTCGCAACAAGACGAGCTTTGTATCTTTCAATTTTCCCATCAGCATGATACTTAATGGAGAACACCCATTTACAGCCCACAGTGTTCTTCCCTCTAGGCAAAACACATTTTTCCCAAGTATTATTTCTATTAAGTGCTGTGATTTCATCCTCCATGGCTTTTCGCCACTTTGGATCTTGGAAAGCTTCATCAACGTTTCGGGGAATTGTATTGTAGTAGAGGGAAGCTTTAAAGGCAACGGCAGATTCTAACAAAATTCCATTTTCACTTTGACTTACTGGATATCGGGAGCGGTGTGCCTCATACTCAGGATCATATCTTTTGGGAGGAACTCCCCTGGTTCTCCTGGGAGGAAGTTCATATCTGCAATTCTCACTAGAGGAAGGCACACTAGAGGAAGGTATATTGTCATTAGTAACAATAGCACTATCACAGATTGGTGGATCAGAATTTACCTGTATCTCGGGAGAATCTCGGGACGGCTCAGACAGGACAGGAATGATAGGAGGAGAAGGTGGTATTAATGTGTCAGTGGAGACATCGGTGGGATTACCTACTTCCTCTTTGTAGTCTATAGCAAAAGGACGTATTAACCAGCTTAGGTCTTCACCCTTAGTCTCCCCCTGAAGACTAAACTGGGAATAGTAATAGGAGTCTTCAAAGAAGTCACAATCAAGGGTAGTATACATTTTGTTATGGATGGGGTCAAAACATCGATATCCCTTTTGTGTAACCCCGTACCCAAGGAAAACACATTTGATTGCTCGTGGTTCGAGTTTGTGTCGAGTATGAGTAGGTAAGTGCACATACACAACACATCCAAAAATGCGAGGATGAAGGGAATGAGAAGGGGGAATGGTAGTATGGGATCGAAGGGTTTCAAGGGGAGTTTTGAACTGGAGGGTTTTGGTAGGGAGACGATTGGTGATGTAAGCGGCAGTGGAGATAGCTTCGGGCAAACATGTGCAGGGGTTTTGGCCTCGAACATTAAGGCTCGGGAAATTTCAAGTAGGGTACGGTTCTTCCGTTCCGCAACTCCGTTTTGTTGTGGAGTGTACGGATAGGAAGATTGGTGGATAAGCCCATGTGTGGAAAAAAAATCCTGAAATTTGTGGTTCATATACTCCCTCCGATTATCTGATCGAAGAATCTTTGGCTGTGTTTAGAATTGAGTTTGAAGCATATTATAAAATTTGACAAAGGTATCAAAAACTTCAGTTTTATGTTTAAGAAAATAAACCCAGCACATACGAGTGCAATCATCCACAAACGTAATAAAATAAGACAAACCATGAGTATGAAAAGTAGGAGCTGGGCCCCAAACATCAGAATGGATCAAACCAAAAGGTTTACTACTACGAGACATACTGGGAAAATACGACTGTTTGTGACTTTTAGCTAGCACACAGGCTTCACAGTTCAAAGTTTGATTAGAATTATTAAACAATGGAAAAAGACGTTTTAAGTACCCTAGTGAGGGATGACCTAGACGCCTATGCCACATCCACATTTGCTGTTCATTCGACCCATGAGTAAGCAAAGTATGACCCTTGTGAGTCTCCTCGTCCACATAATACAAGCCTCCTCGCTCAGTACCACGCCCAAGGATCTTCCCTGTCCGAGTGTCCTGCACAATACAAGCAGTAGATGTCATAAGAACAGTACAATTAAGTTCTTTTGTTAATTGACTAATCGATAATAGTTTATGAGATAAACTCGGGATTAGGAGACAATTCTTTAAATGTAAGGACGATGAAACATGAACCAGGCCGGCATGGTGGACTTCTACTCTCTCCCCATTAGCAGTTTGTATATGAGTTCGGGTTTTGTCCCCAATAGATACAAGATTGTGAGGATCAAATGTCATTGTGTTTGTTGCCCCGTAATCGAATATCCATTGTGATGACGGGGGGTTACAAAGGAGCCCAAAACCAGTTGGGCTTGGGATATTGGGTTGAGTTTTTTCGTGGGTGGGTATTTTTAGGGTTTAGTGAGTATAAATACTCACGTTTGGCAAGTATTGAAACCCTCCCTCCCCTGTTTCTCTCTCTTCCATCCCGGTTACTGTTTCTCTTTCTTCCGTTTTTCTTCCTGTTTTCTCCATTGTTGTTTCACCTGTGTTACCTTCCATGGCCTTTTATCCCTTAGGGTAGTGGGTAGTGTCAGGCGCCGTGGTGGTGGAGACGCCAGTAGTTGCGTGTGCCTTGCCGCCGGTTCGTGGCTGGGCCTTGGTGGCGGCCTTCCTCTGCTTGTGTTCGTCCCACCACTCCGGAAAGCCTATAAGTTTAAAGCAACCCTCCTTTGTGTGTCTTGTTCCACCACAATGACTGCATCTAAGGTGAGATTTGTCTTCTTCCTGCCGGTATGACGGTCTACCGGACCGGTTTTTTGCCACTAGCCCACTACCTATTTCTGAGGGACCCGGTCCCAGTGATGAAGCGTGGGTCATGATCCCACGTCTGTTGATTTCTCTCCGGATGGCGGCGTAGGCTGCTTCCACGCTTGGTAGTGGATCTTGGTTGAGTAAATCTCTCCTTTCTTTGTCGAATGTATCGTTAATTCCGGCCAGGAATTGAAATAACCTTTGTTTTTGTATGAAGGTATTGAATATGGTTATGTCTTCAGCACATTTCATAGGGTTCGGCATACGACGGTCGATTTCTTTCCACAAAGTGTCTAGACAGCCATAATATTCTTCTATGGACCCTTGATTTTGTTTAACTGAACTTGCTTTCGAACTTAGATCGAAGATCTGAAGTTCGTCATGACCACTAGCCAAAAGGATTGTAATCCCATTCCATAAGTCATACGCTGTTGTGTAATCAAGAAATTGGTTTATGAGTTCTGATTCAATGTTTGATATGATCCAGGACAAAACCATTGAGTCCTGTTGCTTCCATTTCAGGTAATTTGCATCAGTTGATGAAGGAGGGGTGTCGATGATGTGTTTGAGACGCCCTCTTCCTTTAAGTGCAATTTTCATTAAACGGCACCATTTAGAGTAATTCTGGTAATTCAATTTTTCAGTGACCCTCAGATCTGAGGTTGATTGTTCATTGGCTGTATTGAGTTTTTGCATTTTTTGAAACAGTTGGAACATTTGTTCCAATTGTTCCATGTTCATCAAATGCTGGTTTGCGTCTGACTTCGATTCTGATTCAGACATATTTGGGGATTGTGTTTCGTAGGTAAATGATGATAGCCAACAGTGTCGCCGGTCCCCGGAAAACACCTTATAGCTCTGATACCATGTTAAATTAGGCTGGACTTATTGTAAATGCCAGCATATTAACGGGGGACACAAGTGCACACACTTCATAAGCCAAGGAGATATATACCATCCCAAAACCATATGGCAATTGGAAGAAGGTCTCTAATAGCTTATAAAGCGTGTACACCATTTTCAATTTATCGATGTGGGATAACTCATCCCAACAATAAAGTCCTTAAAATTAGGCTACATCAGAATGACAGTCATACTCGGTTCTTGTTCAACAATCAAATTTTCCATGAACAAACGCAAGCTTCATAATGTATGACCAGCATTGTTATTCATCAATATTGATTGATAAAGGATTTGTACATTTTACAACTATGATTTCACTTCAAAATATATCATATACCAACAAATATTTACCTACAAATCATTTTTTGTTGAAAATTACCAACAGATTTTCAATGGAATTCCAACAGAACAACTCTTGTTGGAAATTACCAACACGCTTCCTACAATAACAAAGTCCGTAATTATTTTTGAACAGATTCCCAACAGAATAACTCTTGTTGGAAATTACCTACAAACTCTCTACAAGACACATATGGGAACATATTTAAAAATCAAATGAAAATTAATTTTTGAGCACCATTTCATTTTTGTGGGATTAACTAAAAAAAAAGTTTTTTTAAAAAAAAAAAAAAACAAGAAGCTTCCAACAAACTTCTTGTTGATAAATTTTCTAAAACAAATTTCAAACAGATTTTGGCGGTATAAATATTATTTTCGGGGGAAGAGTTAACTACTTCTTTTCGAAATGCTAATCAGCTAATCGTAGATTGAATAACGTTCTTTCTTAATCTAAATTTTTGTACTTTTGATTAATTCAACCATCAACAAGATCAATTAACTACCAACTCTCAACTTTCGTAATTTTGAATGGCGATAAAAACATTTAACTTCTTTTACCCTTAAGACTAATGCACAATTCTACCTCAATTTTCCTATATCAAATTATGAAAAGTATAAAAGACTTTAAACTTGGATGAAACATATTCAATCATCCCTAGACAACAACACCCAATAAATTCTGCAATAAACTAACCAATATACATATTGGGGTTCATATCAAGCCCTAGAAAGAAGACTACTAACTAATGAAACGCATAGAAACAAGTAAAATAAACAAATAAACAAAGATAACAACAATAAACATAATTAAACAAATATTGAAACAATAATACCCTAACAATAGAAGATAATGAAGAATAAAACCATAAACTTGATCACGTAAAATTACTAAGTATAATTAAGGGAAAAGTATTATATAATTAAGAAAATAATTAGAAAAAAGCATGAAGTTTAGAAAATGAAAAGGTTCTAAACACAAAAGTAAAAAATGTTGCTGCTCTAAAACTAAACTAATCACCTTTTAAAAGATGCCTCACAACTTACATTAATCATTTCCAATTTACCATTCATCATTTCATCACAATTCAGTGATTCACAATCAACTATTTTCTCCAAATTTAAAGCAAAAAACAAAGGATTTGTAGAAATAAACAATTCACAATCAGTTCATCAGTAATTGTACAATCAATTCACAATCAGTTTATCATCAGTTTATCCAGGACCTTTCAACTAAGATAGTCACAAGACTCACAACTCATATACAAGCAGAACCAATTTACCATCATCAGTTCATCAATCACAAGGCAGTTATACCATATAAACAAGAATCAGAACCAATTTACCATCATCAGTTCATCATAATTCACAATCAATTACCAATCTAGTATATCTACCATCATCAATTCATCATATACAAGCAGAACAAATACCGAAAATCTAGATGGTGGTACTGGGTAAGAATCCATGTAGATTGTCAATAAGTACCGAAAATTGCTGAATAAATCTGTGACAAAAATCAAAAATGGCAAAAAAAAAATTAAATTAGTACCAAACAACTCACCCAATGGTTAAATCTATGACAAATATCAAAAATGGTGATGAACTAAGAATGCGAAAATGCGAAAATGGTGATGAACTAAGATGACAAAATCGAAAATGCAAAAAATTTAAATCTGTGATAAATATCTGAAAATGCGAAATGACTAAAAAAATTTCTCTCGAATTAAGAAGATCTGGAGAAGAATAAGAATGGTGATGAACTGAAACAAACTTACCCAATTAAAGAACTGAAAAACTGAAGAAGAAGAAGAAGAAGAAGAAGAAGAAGAAGAAGAAGATGAAGAAGAAGATGACGTCTCAACGTGAATGGTGAAGAAGAGGCAAGATGACGGCGTGAAGAACTGAAGATTGAAGAAGCAAGATGACGTCTCACTGTCACAGTGTCTCACCGTGTCTGGAATGAAGAATGAAGGAGGAAGGAGGAAGGAGGAAGAAGGCAAGCAGCAGCCAGCAAGAATGAAGTTTCAATGAAGACGGGATTAGGTTTAGTCATTTAGGGTTTTTGAAATAAATAAATTAAAAAAAAAAATTACAAACCGAATACCGGGTACCTGGTTTCCCGAGATTCGCGATCCGTATCCGACTCAAATACCCGGTTTTAAAACCGGGTAGCCGACCCAAATTATCCAAATTTGGTAAACCGAGTATTTTACCCGGTTTTAAAAATCGGATACCGAGTTTTCCGGATCGGGATTTTCAAACCGGATATTTTTGAACACCCCTACTAAAACGTATTAACTTCCAATATTAAAATGATGACTGCCTAACTTTCTAATTAATTCATAACCTCCTCCACTCACCTAAATAATAAACTATATGTCACGTGGGTTCTTGAAACTGTCGAATGGAATGAAACAAAAAAAGAATAGCAGTTTCTAGTTTTGGTCGAGCCTCTGTCAATTCTCTGGAAGCTTCACTCACATCAAAATAGAAATTGTCACCTTTTTCAACAAGTCTAGCTTTGTTACAAATCACCTTACCAATTTCATAGTATTTGTTGCGAAACACCCATTTAGTTCTAATGATTATCCGATCATTTGGTCTAGTAACATGATCCAAGTACAAGATCATGTGAGCCAACATAAGTACAACAGCAACATAACTCCAACAACACAAATAAAGAGAAAAGGACTGCTAAATTGCATGGACCAAGCACATCAAGGCCAAGACACAGCTTGTTCATCTCGTACAACAAGAACTTTGATGCACTACCTCTTTCAAGATCCAATAATCAAAAGCTGAGACTCAATAGTCAATAATTGTAGAAATCGTTTTTGGGTTGTGTTTGCCTTCATTCATTAATTGATCAATATATAATACATGAGAGGATTCTAGAGTTCAATCAAGAGATTACAATCAAAGATTAGGATCAATTAGGCCCTAAAAATAAGCCATGAATATTTCCCATAATTAGGAAACTAAATAATCTCCCAAAATACCGTAACACCCCCCCCCCCCCCCCTCAAGTTGGAGCATCCGGAGTATAAATGCCCAACTTGCACAATAAATTGTCGAATTGCGATTTTCCAAGCGCTTTGGTGAAAATGTCTGCTAACTGAGTATGAGTAGGGACATAAGATGGGTCAATAAGTACTTCAGTGATTGCATTATGAACAAAATGGCAATCAACTTCAATATGCTTTGTCCGTTCATGAAAAACGGGATTCCTGGCTATATGGAGAGCAGACTGACTATCACAAAATAATTTGATAGCCTTGGGATGTTGTACACCCAAACTCAGAAGCAGACCTTTTAGCCATTTTAGTTCACAAGTAATTGCAGCCATGGCACGATACTCAGCCTCTGCAGAGCTGCGAGACACTGTATTTTGTTTCTTTGTCTTCAAAGAAATAGGTGAATTTCCCAGAAATACTAACCAACCTGTCAAAGATTTGCGTGTAAGAGGACACGCAGCCCAATCTGAGTCACACCAGCCCTGCAAAGTTAATTCACTGTCTGATCTTAATAGAATACCATGCCCCGGAGTACCCTTCAAGTATCGTACAACTCGCAAGGCTGCCTCCCAATGATCAGTTCTGGGTTCATGCATAAATTGAGATAAGATATGGACCGAGTATGCTAAATCAGGCCTAGTAACAGCCAAGTAAATCAGTCTGCCAACAAGTCTTCGATAAGATTCAGGATCAGACAATAGAGCACCTGTGGCTAAACCGAGTTTGTGATTCTGTTCAATTGGAAATCCAACAGGTTTTGATCCCAATAAACCTGTTTCGTTTACAATATCAAGAGTGTATTTCCTTTGACATAAAAATATACCCGTAGCACTACGAGCAACTTCGATGCCCAAAAAATATTTCAAACTGCCAAGATCCTTCATATGAAAACAGTCAGACAGATAATGTTTAAAAGTCTGCAAAGCTGCAGAATCATTCCCAGACAATATCAGGTCATCAACATAAACAAGAACATTTATCTGAACTGAACCGCGAGTATATGTAAATAAGGAATAGTCAGAGTAAGACTGAAGAAAACCATAGTCTTTCAGAGCAGAAACCAATTTGGCAAACCAACATCTAGGAGCCTGCTTTAGACCATACAAAGATTTTCGTAGGCGACATACCTTATTAGGAGATGATGACTCAAACCCGGGAGGAAGTCTCATGTAAACTTCCTCATCAAGATCGCCATGTAAAAAAGCATTATGGACATCCATTTGGTGCAACTCCCAGTTTTTAGAGGCGGCAATGGCTAGAAAAGCCCGAACAGTTACCATTTTAGCAACCGGTGCAAATGTTTCATTGTAGTCTATTCCCTCCTATTGATGATTGCCTAAGACAACTAGTCTGGATTTGAGTCTTTCAATACTCCCATTAGACTTGTATTTAATACGGTAGACCCATTGACTCCCTAGGGCTTTCTTTCCAGAAGGGAGATCTTCCATGGTCCATGTATCATTATTCTCTAGAGCCCGTATTTCATTCTGCATGGAGCGCCTCCATCCCTCATCTCGCATTGCCTCCTTAAACGATCGTGGTTCTTTACCCGAAAGAACAGCTGCAATAAAATTTCGATAACACAAAGAATAACTGTTACAATTTACATAATGTGCTATAGGATAAGGAGTACCTGAGGGATGTGTAGGAGACGAGTTTTTCGGAAGAGATTGATTTTACGTCCAAATGGTGTGAGTAACAAAATCCCGATGTCGAACATTAGGAAATTTAGTCCTGAAACCACGCCTTAAATTCCCTTCTGCTTGATTTGAAAGAGTTGTAGGTGGATTAGGTGTAGTAGGCTGGTCTTGCGGCAGAGTGTGGGTTTGTTGTGGATTTTTTTGGGCTATTTCAGAATTGGGCCTAGTTTCTGGGTTTGGCACAGGGTTTGTAGGTTGGCTAATTTGGCTGGACGTGTGTTGTGGGGTTGGAGTTGGTGAATTTGGTGGTGTGGTTGAGGTGGGTAAGGCAGGAGGATGGTGTGAATTATCTGGATTAATTATTTCCAAATTATTTGAATGAATATTTTCATAAAAATCATTTGTGCATTTAGTGAAATCACAATGTATATCATTTTGTATAGGCGCAATATTTTCGGGAGTAAGGTTTGAGGCAATAGGATCAAGAAACGGGAACACGTCTTCAAAAAATTTCACATCACGAGAAACAAAAAATTGCTTTGAATCCAAATCAAACAGTTTCCACCCTTTTTGACCGAAAGGATAACCCATAAAGACACATTTCCGACTTCGACTAGCAAACTTATCTCCCTTTGTTTTCTGATTTTGAGCAAAACAGAGGCATCCAAAAGTACGAATGGTGTTGTATGAGGGTGAAGTATTAAAGAGAATTTCATATGGTGATTTATTTTGGAGCAAAGGTGTAGGGGTACGATTAATTAAGTGAGCAGCGGTTAGAACACTTTCACCCCAAAAATAAATAGGCAAATTTGCTTGAAATCTTAGAGCCCGTGCTACATTCAAGATATGTTTATGTTTTCTTTCTACCCGACCATTTTGTTGAGGAGTCCCAACACAAGAAGTTTGAAACAAAATGCCATTATCATTAAAGTAGTCAAGCAAACAATTAAACTCCGTTCCATTATCGCTTTGAACTATTTTAATGTTTTGTGAAAATTGTCTATCAATCATGGCCACAAAAGACATAAACATATTAAACACCTCTGTTTTGTCAATCATCAAATAAAGCCAAACAGCTCTTGAGAAATCATCAACAATAGTCAAAAAATATCTTGCATCACACGAAGAGGGATGTCTATATGGTCCCCATAAATCACAATGAACTTTTTCAAAAATTCTTGAAGCTCTATTGTCGCTTAAATTAAATTTATCCCTAGGATGTTTAGCACGAAAACACACTTCACATGCTTTATTTAAACTACCCTTACAGCTAGAGACAGGAGGGAGAAGCTTCACTACTTTTTCAGACGGATGACCCATTCTCTTGTGCCATAATTCCAAGGTAGAGACCGCATTTACTGAGATTTGTTGAGCATAATTACCGCCATCAAAGTAGAAAAGTCCATCCTTCCTAATACTCGTTCCAATCATCTCCCTCGATTGGTCCTGTATAACACAAGTAGAAGAAGTAAATTGTACAGTACACTGCAAATCGTCAATTAGTTGTGAAACCGAAATTAAATTGCAACATAATTCCGGAACAAATAGTACGTGTTTAAGAATTAAATTTTTAGACAAATAAATAGAGCCCTCCTTAGTAGCAGTTACGGATTTTCCATTAGGAAGACCAACCGGACAAGAGACATTATGTATATCAAAGAGCCATGAATCAATACAAGTTACATGTCGTGAAGCACCGGTGTCGATAATCCACAAATTGCAATCAAACTCACCGGTTAATCGATCATTAGGAACTCTAGTATTACTAATAAAACCAGCAAGGGCTTTCCACTGTTCTGGAGAGAAGACTTGATAATGGGTCTGAGAATTTCGCCCAATAGATGAGAGAGAAACAGCGTTACCGCTGCTGGTTGCGTGAGCTTTGGCTGCTACCGGACTCACACCGCCGCCACGACCCCTCCCTGAAGAATGAATCTGCTTTCCGCCGCCTCGACCTGTACCAGTGGTGCTGCTGGTCTGCGTCTTCGATTGATTGGGTGGCCACCAATCAGGATAACCTATTAATTCAAAACATCCTGAAATTTTATGTCCAGATTTCTTGCAATGGGTACAACGAAGATGGGATTTGTCAGGCTTTTCTTGATTATCAATGGTGGAGTCAGATCTACCCCGAGGTGCTAAAGATCGGACTGCAAATCCGACAGCGTCTGGTGGCTTTTCCTCCGGCACGGCTTTGGCGAGTCGTACTCGTTCGTCTTGCACCAGTAATTGATATGCTCTATCAAGTGAAGGCAGAGGATCTGAAGACAGAACGTTAGCACGAGTTTGTGCGTAGTAGTCTGTATATAGCCCCATTAGAAACTGATGAAGCCTTGTGTTTTCACGGCGTTTTTCATGAGTTGATCCAGCTGTACAATTAGGGCAGCAAGAACAGGTAATGAGAGGTTCGTAGTTGTTTAATTCTTCCCATAATGCCGTTAATTTACCAAAATATGTGGCAATTGACATGGTTTTTGTTTGTTCGCACTTTGAAATTGCTGATTTAATTTGTTGAATTCGAGGACCATTAACTATGGCAAACCGAGATTTCAATGTGTCCCACAGGCGTTTTGCATCTTTGTATTTCGAGAGTGTGGCTTTAACTTCAGGATCTATGGTGTTCATAAGCCATGAAATTAACATGGCATGGAGAGTATCCCAGTCATCTTGGGTACAAGGAAGAACAGGAGAAGTAATTTTCCCGTTCAAGAACACAAATTTCCGTCTAGCCTCCAAGGCACTTTGGATGTCACTTGCCCATTCATCGTAGTTATCGCCCCGAAGACGGGTCGGAGTGATAAAGTCACCGGGACGGTCATGAGGACCAAGGTAATATGGAGAATTTGAGTCAAGACGTGGTGGTGGTGGTGGCGGAGTATACTCGTCGCCAGCCATGAATTCCAGATTTTTGTTTTTGTTTTTCTTGTTTTTTTTTTTTTTTAATTGGTATATAATTCCTGAGCGTCTGATACCATGTAGAAATCGTTTTTGGGTTGTGTTTGCCTTCATTCATTAATTGATCAATATATAATACATGAGAGGATTCTAAAGTTCAATCAAGAGATTACAATCAAAGATTAGGATCAATTAGGCCCTAAAAATAAGCCATGAATATTTCCCATAATTAGGAAACTAAATAATCTCCCAAAATACCGTAACAATAATCTAGTTTAGTCCTTGTTATTTTAGTTTGTTAGTCCTAATCAGAGTTAGCTAGTTTGTGTTGTATTTTATAAGCTTAGTAGGAAGGTTGTTAGAGCGCGCCTAAATATCATCCAAGGCTATATATACCTCATTTCCCTCATTTTAAAAACTTAGTTTTGAAGATCAATAAAAATCCCAAGAGTAATTTAGTAGAGGAGTTAGTGATGGTGGTTGATTTAAGTGTGTTTGGGCGTGATTTTTCTAGACAATGGCGATATATTGGTCTGGTTTTATTTGTATTTGGGCCTACTTTGGCGGCTCTAAATTCTGGTGACTCTTTTGACGAGGGGTCTTGTATGTTGATTTTAACTAGGTAGATAGCTAACAATGTACATTATATTGAGGGTGATCGATGTGGTGTTTGTGGGGCGTCAATTCATGGGAAACGTGGTGGTGTTTGTTTTTCCTAGATGTTACGTTATTTGTCTTATTCAACATGCAGTGTTCACAAAGGTTTAGTGTTTTTGGGTGGCAGATAGGTCCATGGCCTGTTTCTTTTCGGTTAAATTTGTGTGGACCACTTCTACCACTTGAGGTATGTTGGTTTTAACTATTCCACTTGGCTTGTCTTGGGCTGTTATGGTGTTTGTGATTCAATCCTCCGATTTTAACTCGGCGACTAGAGTTTGCACAGTTCTTTCAACTGTTACTTTCTGGTTGAGTTTATGTGAACCACTTTGAGCTATTCCCCATTATGAGTTTGGTGTTGAGATTCGCCTCCACGTGTTAAGGGTCTGACAGTGTTTTCCGTCCCCTCTTGGCTTGTCAAGGGTCAAAGGGGTGTTTGTGGATCATTCCGCCTTGTTTGTTTCGGTGGCTAGGGTTGTGTGGTTGTAGCTTGTTGGCGGTCTCTTGTTTTGCTATGTGATGTTGGCCAATTAGGCATTTTTTTAGTATTCGACCTAGTAATTAAGTCTTTGTATTTGACGGGCCTACTTGTGGGTTTGCCAGGGTTGTGTTGACTTTTACGTCTTGGTGTTTATTTTGACATTCCCCTGGTATATTTTGTGGCTTTGTCTACTTTTCTAGTGTTTTGGTTTTGTTTAAGGAACCCATACATCCTATGCTTGTCAATGGATTCTTCCCCACAGGGTTTTTTATGTCTGCAACTTCATCTAATTGTCCTTTTATTTTTCTTAAAATAATAAAATCCACTAATTTTCAAAAAAAAAAATCCAAACAGTGATACATTCATCCATTAATCCCCCCTAGTTTTCTTATATTTCATTATTTGACAAAACATAACACTCAAAATTTCACTTACAAATTGTTTGGAAGATAATTTAGGTGGGAAAGGAAGGGAGAGGAAGAAAAGTAGCATTTTCCTTTTAAGTTTTTCCACATTTGATTTGAAAAAATTTGGTTATTATCGAAATTACGGAATGAATCTCTTTCTGTATCTTCCTTTAAATTTCATCCTTTTCAAAATTCGTATCCAAACAAAGAATTATATCCTTCCGAATCCCTTTCCTCCCAAACCTTCTCATTCACTCTTTCCGAACAAAGGGTTAAAGCTCAAATTAACTTAGTTTAGTTCTACTATGAGCAACCAAATCATATTACTAGTTTTGATTAGAAAAAAGGATAGGAAAACCTAAATATAATTGTGATCGCATATTAACACGCAATGTTTCAGGCAAATGCACAATGCACCAACATAAAAACAAGTACTAAAGGTCGGGGGATCTATGGCGAGCGTACCCTGAAAAAGCGCTTTACAACTTCTTAGCGTGACACTCAAACATGATGTCATCCTTGCTACCGCTATGACGTTGTGTAACGACATTGAACTGCATTTCCCCTAACTCCTTCTGCAATCTTCATCAAACAATTAAAACAAAAACAAAAATAAATTAGAAAATAAAGAATTAGAAAAGAAAAAAAAAGGAAAACTTCAAGTGTATGTGTAATAAGAAAAATGAAAATATACACCTTGAGAAGTTGAATTGAGGGAGAGTTGATTTGGTGTTGGATCGAGGAAGCAACCTTGCAAAAGAAGATGGCAAAGATTTAGAAGATGATTTAATAGAAGGTTTAAGGGAAAAGAGCGAGTGATGTTCGGTAGATCAATCAGTTGCATTTGGACGCCATTAATGGGGCTTTATTTAACTGTTTGACTGATTTGATTTTGGATTAAGGAAATGGAGAAATTTTTCGAAGATTAAAGAATTGATAAAGAAACGATTTCGAGAGCCTTTATAAGTAATATTCCGAACTTTATTGAATTTGGTACTTCCTCTGTTCTGTATTAGATGCTACATTAGCTTGGGCACGCAAATTAAGAAATTTGTTCACCTACAGTGTAGCTTACTGTTCACATTATAAGGTATAATATTTTATTGTTGTTAATTGAAAAAGAAAAAGGAAAAATAGTTTAGATTAAAAATATAATTTCAGATTAAGTAAGATTTCAGATTCATTTCCCCCAAAAAAGAATTTTCGCACCCAAATATTAGAATTCCCTTCAATATTACAAATTTTCAACAAAAGTACAAATTTTTACACAAAAGTCAACATTAATTTTTCAACACAGTTGATCTGTCTATAAGTAGATCAAATTGTGTACAAAATTTCAACACTTCTTCATTTCAATTCCTTCATTTGCTGTCCTCCCCTTTTAAATTGTCCATAAGAATTTGAATCCAATCCTATTTCTTTCATCAATTCTACAAAACCAACAACAAGCAATCAAAAATAGCAAATGGCTGAGGTTCAAATTCAAGAAGAGGAACCCATAAGCCATAGTCAAACATTAACACAGGGGGAAACAGAAATTGAACCAAACCAACAGCAAACATTAAGACAGCAACCAGTGGGTTGTAAGAGGGAACTACCAGTTCAGACCAGAAAGTTAATTGTACAACAGTTAACTAGTTTGTCTAAAGAACCAGATAGACGTTTGCCACGGGGTACAATTAAAACAATTGCATTGCAACATAACACATCTAAGTGGACAGTAGCAAGGCTGTGGGAATCAGCCAAAACATTAATGCAAAATGGCGTTGTAATTGATGTTAATAGTAGAAAAAGGGGAAGAGTTGATTGGAAAACCAAGAGTCTTTGACATGAATTTGCTTAATGTTGTTCCAATTAAAAAGAGGACCACAATTAGAGCAATGGCAACTGCATTAGGCATTGGTCATTCACAAGTTTATAGAATGATGAAATCTGGTAATATTAGAGCACTTACAAATTCAATTAAACCAAAACTTTCTCATGACTCAAAATGAGAAGAATCAACTTCATTTTATCCCAAATAATACCACCTATTATAGATAATATACCAAAATTCGAACTTATGTATAATGTCGTGCACATAGATGAAAAATGGTTCTGCATGAGTAGGGAAACACAGAGGTATTTTTTATTCCCTTGGGAAGAGGAGGAACCATATAGATGTGTGCAAAACAAAAATTTCATAGGCAAAGTGATGTTTATAGCAGCTGTTGCAAGACCTCACATTAATTCTACTGGTGAAGTGTTGTGGGATGGGAAAATAGGAATTTTTCCGTTTACAGAGACTTATTATGCAATGAGGAGGTCAGAAAACAGACCAGCAGGTACAACATAATTAAGAGCAATAACAATACTTACACGCAACGTTCTTCAAGACAAACTAATCAATGAAGTCCTACCAGCAATAAGATCAAAATGGCCAGCAAATGGGGTGAAAGATATTTGGATTCAACAAGATAACGCCAAGCCACATATTTTAATAAATGATCAAGCATTCAATGAAGAAGCCAAGAAAGACGGATTTAACATTAGACTAGTTTGTCAACCGGCCTCTAGTTCAGATATGAACATCTTAGACTTGGGATTGTTTAGTGCTCTATAATTCAATTCAAGTCATTCCCCAAAGACCTCAATGATTTGATCAAGGCGGTCAATGATGCGTACGACACTTTTGAACCAAAGCTTTTAAACTACACGTGGATACAATATCAACTATGCATGATAGAGATGTTGAAAGCTAAAGGCGATAATAACTATAAGAATCCACACATTGGAAAACAAAGAATGGACAGGTTGGGTATGTTGCCCAGGCAATTAGAAATTCCGCAAGAACTAATAGATGCAGCACGTCAATTTTTATCTCATGGTGTAATTAATCTCAATGATCTTCCGCAAGATGATGGAAATTAATTATCAATATGTAGACATTGATTAAAACCCTTACATTTTTAGAACACAAGGGTTGTCTAACTTTAATTAAGTAGACATTTTGTAAAGGAAAGAATATTTATGACAACATTTTGTAACTATAAAATTATGCACACCTCTCCATTTAGTCATTGAGGTAGTTATTTCATAAAAAAAACTAAGCAAGTTAAACATCATTCATCATTCCAATTTTCACTTGTGTACGTTTATTTAACTCTTAGATTTAACGATTAACATCATTTGAAATTGTGAAAATGTAGGTATTTCAGCCTCATCTTAGTGCTTGAAACGGCAATGAGACAAAACACATTAACCATTGTGAAATCAATAACTTTATTAAGTTTCAGCCTCATACCAAGAAATTGGTGTGGCGATGAAACAACATCAGATCGCAAGTTATACATGTGTTAATATCTCCTACTCGTGTCAAGTAATCTAAGGTGGCAATAAAACACACTACTATGTACACATTTCATCAAGCAATTAACAATCATCATTGAGAAAGCCAACAACACAATATTTTCGATAAATATAAACATCATCAATAATAATTAAATAAAAGTTAGAATGCTCATGAGTTAAGACCACGGATTGTCGTCTTGCGTGGTCGCTTTGGCTTAGGTTCCACCTTATCAAATAATGCATAATCCTCCTTATTTGGTAAACCGTAGTACCAAGGGGGGGGGTTCTTGATCAGGATCCTCAATACAATTTAATTCCCAACAATTCAAATAATAATGATCATACCACGAACCAAAGGTATTATCATATTTCATACATTCTCTTTGGACATCAGTTAATGAGTCGCACGATTTTTCCTTTGTTTTCATCTCCAAAATAATCTTATGTACCAACAAAAACAGAACAGAGGAAGTACACATAATAAAAATCTTATCAATAGTAATAGACATTATAAAAAAACTTATCAGAACTCCACCATGTACATTAGTGTAAGATAATAAACTAATATTGATTAACAGAAGTATTAGTTTACATAATAAAAATCAGAATGTGATTTACAGAAATAGGAAAAATTTGATCAATGTTAGTTAACATAACAAAAATCAGAATGTTATTATCAGAAGTATAAGTTAACATAATAAAAGTCAGAATGTGATTATCAGAAGTATAAATTAACATAATAAAAATCAGAATGTGATTAACAGAAATAGTAAAAATTTGATCAAAGTTAATTAACATAAAAAAAATCAGAATGTGAATATTAGACATATAAGTTTACATAATAAAAATCAGAATGTGATTAACAGAAATAGGAAAATTTTGATCAATGTAAGTTAACATAACAAAAATCAGAATGTGAATATCAGAAGTATAAGTTTACATAATAAAATATCCAAGTTTAAAAATATCAAAATAAGAACAACATGCAACAATGTCATAAATGAAACTAGATCTAGTAAAGGACTAAAACCAGATCATGATTTTGGGATTAAAAACAGCTCAAAAACATAATAACAAAAATAACATAATCAAAATCATAAACGTATTAAAATAAACATGAAATAAAAAAAAACAGAGCAGATCAAAGTTTTAAAAATCAAAATAAGAACAACGTGCAAGAATATCATTAGTGAAAACAGATCTGATCAAGTACTAAAACCAGATCATCATTTTCGGAATTTAAAACAAATCAAAAACATAATCAAAAAAATAACATAATCAAAATCATAATCATATTAAAATAAACATAAGAAAAAAAATACAAAGTAGATCCAACTTTAAAAAAATCGAAATAAGAACAACATGCAACAATATCATAAATGAAACCAGATCTGGTATAGGACTAAAATCATATCATGATTTTGGAATTAAAAACAGCTCAAAAACATAATAACAAAAATAACATAATCAAAATCATAAACGTATTAAAATAAACATGAAATAAAAAAACAGAGCAGATCAAAGTTTTAAAAAATCAAAATAAGTACAACATGCAAGAGTATCATTAATGAAAACAGATCTGATCAAGTACTAAAACCAGATCATCATTTTTGGAATTTAAAACAAATCAAAAACATAATCAAAAAAATAACATAATCATAAACATAATCATATTAAAATAAACATGAGAAAAAAAAACAAAGCAGATCCAACTTTAAAAAAATCGAAATAAGAACAACATGCAACAATATCATAAATGAAACCAGATCTGGTAAAGGACTAAAACCAGATCATGATTTTGGGATTAAAAACAGCTCAAAAACATAATAACAAAAATAACATAATCAAAATCATAAACTTATTAAAATAAACATGAAATAAAAAAAAACAGAGCAGATCAAAGTTTTAAAAAATAAAAATAAGAACAACATGCAAGAGTATCATTAATGAAAACAGATCTGATTAAGTACTTAAACCAGATTATCATTTTCGGAATTTAAAACAAATCAAAAACATAATCAAAAAAATAACATAATCAAAATCATAATCATATTAAAATAAACATGAGAATAAAAAACAGAGCAGATCCAACTTTAAAAAATTCGAAATAAGAACAACATGCAACAATATCATAAACGAAACCAGATCTAGTAAAGGACTAAAACCAGATCATGATTTTGGGATTAAAAACAGCTCAAAAACATAATCAAAAAAATAACATAATCAAAATCATAAACGTATTAAAATAAACATGAAATAAAAAAAATAGAGCAGATCAAAGTTTAAAAAAATCAAAATAAGAACAACATGCAAGAGAATAATTAGTGAAAACAGATCTGATCAAGTACTAAAACCAGATCATGATTTTTGGAAATTAAAACAAATCAAAAACATAATCAAAAAAATAACATAATCAAAATCATAATCATATTAAAATAAACATGAAATAAAAAAAAAAACAGAGTAGATCGAAGTTAAAAAATATCAACATAAAAAAAAACATGCAAGAATATCATTAATGAAAACAGATCTGATAAAGTACTAAAACCAGATCATGATTTTCGGATCAAAGCATACCAGATGACGATTAAAGCGAAATACAGATCATTGTAAAACCGAAATAGATCAAAGCAAAGAGTATAAAGAATATACCAGAAGAACTAGAGAAATTTCGGAAAACCCAGATGTAAAGCTTTAACCAATTAATACAAAACCAAATATCAGAAACAAAACCAGATCTAATCTCTCTTTTCGTCAAATATAGTGAAAGAAAACCAAAGAAATGAATCAGAAACAAAGCCAAAGAATTGAAATCACAAACAAAGCCAAAGAGTTTAGGGTTAGAAGTTTTCTGAGATTGGTTAGAGAAAGAGAGAGAGGGGGAAACGGCAATGGACGGGAAATGTGATTAGGGTTAGGAGTGGGTAGGGGTTAGTTTATATAGGAAATTAATCAACGGTTAGATCAAGGCCAAACAAAATCCAACGATTGATATCAATCCCACCATTAATATTAGGAAGTTGGGAAGGTTGGTTTAAATGGGAGAAATAATTAATTGAGATAGTGTATTTAAATGGGGGAAATAATTAATTGGGATGGTGGGTTATGGGAGATTAGGTGAGTTTTTAATGAAA
Organism: Amaranthus tricolor; assembly: GCF_026212465.1. Classification (NCBI taxonomy): domain Eukaryota; kingdom Viridiplantae; phylum Streptophyta; class Magnoliopsida; order Caryophyllales; family Amaranthaceae; genus Amaranthus; species Amaranthus tricolor. Next base: position 18,114,733 of record NC_080060.1, on the reverse strand, counting down.
ATAATAAATATGGAGGGAATATTAATTTTAATTGGGAATAGATAAAGATTAAATAATACTAGGTAAAAAAGTTAAAGAGGTATAGAGTAGGATAAAAATAGGGGTAGGTAGAATTTGAAATGATTGTTTTATTACTAAAAATGGAAATGTAGCAAGTAATATGAAATTGCCAAAAATGGAAAATGTAGCAAGTATTATGAAACGGAGGAAGTATAATAATATCAAAGCGTGACTAATCCCAATTATTAGGGTTGCATGCTAAGAATTCTCCAAGGTACCTCTTCCCTAAATAACAAGTTTTGCAGAAAAAATAAAAAAAATAAATAATTAATTAATTATAATAATATAAAAGAATAAAAAAATATAGAAGAGATATCAAGTAAGTTTATTTTTTGATTTTAACTTTTAGTTTTTAATAATTTTAACTTTCATTTTATTTCCTTTTATATGTAGATACTAACATGTAAAAATGGGTCACCATTTGGGAAACAATCTTCCTAGGTAAGTGACCCTAAAATTAGGTTTATTCATGCTTAAAAAAAAATTAGAATTAATACAGAAAATCCAATAAAATATTGGATTATTTTGGGTAATTTTTCTATAAACACATTGAATACTCAATTTCTTTAAGTGATGATAATTCAAAACACACATTAAATTAAACAATAAATTAAGTAATTATATTTAGTTGTTTAAGTAGGTCTAAAATCATATTAAATATTAAATGATTAATTGATAAATTAATTAAGTCCGAAATATATTGAATAAAGTTTAAATTAAGATGACTTAAGTTTATTATATTTGGATAAGGTTATAAAACGTGTGTTCAAGATATTTAAATATTTGAATGTGTTATTACACGTTTTATGTTTAAATATTTGAATATATAAGTTGCTTGGAAATCAAGGCTAGCTAATTATATGTTTTCCTGTAAATAACGAGACA
>NC_080060.1:18071288-18106288 GCF_026212465.1 Amaranthus tricolor | reverse complement strand
TTCATCTGACAATATAGCTAGTCTGATCAATTTGAGCCAGTCTTGAAAATTTTGAGTCCGAATTTAAACGGACGCTCCACGAAAGACTTATTCAAGCATGTCTTTGATTTCTATTTTTAGCTATTTCAACTCTTGATATGCTGCCACGTTAGTACTTATATAAGGTATTTAAAATTCAATAATTCAAATAATAGAACCATGTTAATATTATTTGAATTAAATTCCTGTTTTTAGCTTAATTTAAATACCTTTTCCTATTTCTAGTTAAGATTCAAATTGTCTCCTTATTTATAGGAAAACCTTTAATTATCAAACCTTGATTTCCAAACAATTTATTTATTCAAATATTTAAACATAAAGCGTGTAATAACATATTCAAATATTTTAACATCTTCAACACACGTTTTTTAAAATCAAATTCAAATTCAAACATAATTACAACCTTATCCAAATATAATAAACTTAAGTCATCTTAATTTAAATTTATTTAATATATTTCAGACTTAATTAATTTATCAATCAATCATTTAATAATTAAAATGATTTTGGACCTACTTAAAAAACTAAATATAATTACTTAATTTATTGTTTAATTTAATAGGTGTTTTGAATTTTCATTACTTAAAGGAATTGAGCATCACAAAGGACGAAGAGAAAGAGTCATGGGAGTCTTTAAAAAAAACTAGTAACTTCCTTTAGAAAAATTAAAGAGTTTTATTTATGCTTTTATTGCTTTGGTTTATAATGAAGTAATGCTCCTCATATATTCTAGAATAAATCTAAACGCTCAAGCCTTGCTTCTCATTCACACTCCATATGGTTCACCATTCATTTTTCAAGTAGAATTCTTCCATTGTTGTTCATCAAGTGTGATTTCCTTAATCCTAATTAGTTTAGTATAATTCTTGTTAATCAAATTATAAATTTGATGAAGAGAATGAATTATAAACTTTGAATTCTTTAAATTTATAAATTCATGAATTTAGGGGATCTTTTAAGAAGAGATTTTGATTAACTTTTTGTTTATAAATACATGGTGCAATTGGTATCAGAGCGAGCAAGGCCAAGGACAAGAAGGTTACACACAAATCAGGATTTAATAACCAGCAAAATCTATTGATTGTTCTGATAGTCTACTGATCTATATCTCTTGTTATCATAATAATTCCATTTCCTATATAGGATTAATAAATTTTTATGGATTTAATAACCAACAATTGGTTGTTTCACATTTTATTTCTGGTGTAAAATCTATTATAACAACCAAGAAATTGATTCTAGGAAGTGTTTTGTTCTAGTTTTGTCTTGTTAGTTTTGTTAAGCAAGTCTATTTATTACTTTTGCATGGGGTGTGGAGGAAAAATTGCGTGCTTTAACCATATTGGTGGAATAATTATCCTTGAACCTCAAAATGCAGGTTTAGCGCTAAATGCATAAACACAGTATGCACTTGGGCATAGGTATGTAGAGGATATAATTTTGTAAGTGGATGTGCCTGAGTTTGATGGCACCTCTAACAACCCTGACAAATACATAAAATGGGAGGACAATCTTAAAAGGTGTTTTGATTTAAAGGATACCCCTAATAAGCATAAGTACAAACTAAAAAAGGTGAAACTAACCAAACTAGAAACAACATGGTTTGAGGGTATTTAGAAACAAAGAACAAGAGAGAAGAGGAATAGGATTGATTCATAGGATAAATTTAAGAAGCATCTCATGAGGAAATATGTCCCTTTTATCTAAGAACAACAATTGTATGTTAGTTGGGGAAACCTTTGGCAAGGGAGTAAGACTATGTCAGAGTGTCAAAGAAAAGGAGATGTTAGTTATTTTTTCTAACAGTAATGACCCAAAGGATATGAGGATAGGAAGATTGCTAGGAGGATTAAAAGAGGAAATTAGAGACAAATTAGAAGCAATGCATAACTTGACTTATGAAGGAGCTTGCAATAGTGTCGTAGTATAGGTGAAACATGCCAAAATCAAGAACACAAATGCATGTTATAGAAACGAAAAGGGTCTTAAAGTTGGTCTAATAACCTACCCCAACCCAAACCTAGTAAGTTGGAACCTACGAATACAAGAGTGTGTCTAGGAATAGTGCTCCACCTAAGGATATGACTTGTTTCAAGTGCTATGGACGTGGTCACTATAAGAATGAGTGTCAAATGCTAGGGCTATCACATAAAGGGAATGGATTGAAAGCCAACATAAGTCAGGCCTTAGAGTCGAATTAGTTCTGATTAACGGAAAAGAAGAGGTAATTTTACCCTTTACCTTAGAAGATGAACCTGATGGAGCCTTTGGGGTTAACAACTTAGGAACCTTAGAGAGGGATACACATTCTAAACATTAAAGTATGATGATACGGAATTAATATATCCAGAGGGACAACATTATGGATTATAGGTGAGAAGAAACTTTTATGCCACCCCTAAGGTAGAAAAGTCAAACGAAAGAGAGAAAATCTTCCAAACTAAGTGTATAATTAAGGATAATGTGTATGACTTGACCATAGATAGGGATGGTGAGTCTACTTGTGACAGTAGGGGGTTAGTTAAGAAGTTGGACATAAAAACCAACCGTCATCCACATCTATATATATTACGGTGTCTTAATGACCAAATAGGTACCCTAGTCAATAGCAATGCCTCAAATGCCAGAACATGGGATCCTACAAAGACCAGGTTTTGTGTGATATTCATGACATGGAAACTTATCTTGTCTTGTTCAGAAGACCATAGTAGCATAACAGAAGAAAACAACATGATGGATTCGTCAACGTGTACACCCTAAGACATAAGGAAAAAGAAAGGATCTTTACGTCTACCTCCTCAAAAGACCAACCCACAACCTAAGACGGAACCTCCAGTGCACTTTGTGAGTAAGATTTAGAAAGGATCTTTTATCTCACAAAGAGGGATAAATTGAAACATATTCATGTTTATATTGTAGTACCCAAAACCAAACCATTAATGCTCTTGTTGTCTGTTGTACTGTTATTTAATCTTCAAGACTAGATCAGAATATGCTCAAGAAGACATTTTTGCACTCAAAAAACTAGAAACTACAAAAGCCTATCAAGTGAAAACCATGCTAGGTGAAGCACACCAAGAAATCCCAATGAAAAACCAATAAAAGAACGTTGAATTGATTAGCATAGGCTAGCTGTATAGCAGAGCATAACAAAATTAGTAAGGATTAATTGACATTGTTCGGAATACTTGGATAACGTTTACCCTATATATATTTCCTCATATCCCGTGTATTAATTAGACTTGAATAAAAATAAAACTATGATTTTTGAGGAATTGTGAAAAAGGTCTTTCATAGGGGATTAAGTGGACTAATCCTATCTTGTGAGTGAAGCAAGAAGGGTTTGTAGTCAAGATTCCACAAAGGAATTGGTGAGTGAAACCATTTCTAAGAGTATGAGGTGTTAGGCCTAATCAAGAGTGAAACCGAGAAGGTTTGAATCAAGATCAGAACCATTTCTAATCATCTCAACTAATTAATTGATCAAGGACCACTACGTTGGGTTCCTGTTGTCATCCTAAACCCTGTAGAGGAATTCTTGGTCCACATACATGCTGCAACTCCCCACACTTATATGTATATAAAATACAAAGAAAAACAAATGTAATAGTATCAATAGTCAAAAAAAACGTATCTGCTGCTAATCATTTGCTGCGGTTTTTAATATACGCAGCAATAAATAGGAAAAAGAATTAGAAAAAAAAATAATCAACAAATGCTGCGGTTATTTTTGTTGCCCGCAGCATATAATCTTCTGGATTATCAAATGCTGCGGTTTTGTATTTGCCCGCACCATATAACATCAACAAATGCTGCGGTTTTTTAAGTTGCCCGCAGCATATACTATTGCTAAAGAATTAAAGGTTGCAGTTCCTTGCTAAATCGCAGCATATGACTTGTTTTTTTTTTTTCTTTCAAAATCCCGCCAGCAGCATTAATATAATATAGGGCAAAGCCTCGAAATTTTTTACACTTCTTACATATTATTACTGTATTGTTCTTGAAAACTTGCATACTACTGTGTTCTTGAAAACCCACGTAAAATTCAACTTTCATCTTCAAAATCCCGCCAGCATCGTTCTTCGAAGACCCACGTAAAATTTCTTCAAGTTCTTCAAAAATTTCTTCAAAAACCCACGACATTTGTTGTTCAATCTGTTCTTCGTGCTTCTTTTTCCTGCTTCTTCTTCAACTCTTACCAATTATTTGCTTATTAAAGGTTAGCTTTCCTAAATTCTGATTTTTTATGTTTTGTTTCAAATTTATTGAATTCCACCTGCGTGTTTTTACCTTGTTTTTCGAATGCATTTGTTAATGTTGTTTGTTAATGTTTTATTTTTTATTGTACCGAATTCTGTCTAAATTCTGATGCTCTGCATTAATGAGTTGATGTTGTTTGTTAGTGTATTGAATTCTGATATTCTGATTCTAGGTTACTTCAATGAATTTGTTAGAGTTTTTTTTTCGTGAATGTAGTTTATTAAATTTTGTTTGAATTCTGAGGGGTTGAATTAAATGATTTTTATATTGTTTGTTAGTGTATTATATTGAAGTATGAAGTATAGAATATATGTTTGGTTATATAGAATTTTATTGAATTCCACCTGCACATTTTTACCTTATTTTTCGAATGCATTTGTTAATGTTGTTTGTTAATGTTTTATTTGTTACTGTACTGAATTCTGTCCAAATTCTGATGCTCTGCATTAATGAGTTGATGTTGTTTGTTAGTGTATTGAATTCTAATGTTCTGATCCTAGGTTACTTCAATGAGTTTGTTAGTGTTTTTCTTTCGTGAATGTAGTGTATTAAGTTCTGTATGAATTCTAAGTGGTTGAATTAAATGATTTTTATATTTTTTCTTAGTGTATTATATTAAAGTATGAAGTATAGAATATATGTTTGGTTATATAGAATTAGAATATGAAATATGAAAGATGGAGTATACAATGTTAATTATTCTAAGTGATTTTATTTTATAACACAATGTTGTGCTTATATTTTTAGGGTTAAATTTGTTTGTTATAAATAAATATCTATGTGTATTAATTTTGTTTTGAATTAATTAATCACACTAATTAGGATGACAAAAGATCGTTCTTGGATGTATGGAAGCATTGAATCGTCAGAATTTATTGATGGCGTATTAGAATTTTGTAGTATTGCGGTTGAACATCAAGTTAGGACGGGGGGAGTTGGTTTTTATTGCCCATGTGTCACTTGTGGCAATGTATCAAAGGTAGATAGTGTTGATATCCTTAGGGAGCACATACTTCGACGTGGGTTTAGGCCTCAATATCATGTTTGGGTTTGGCATGGTGAGGAGGGAGTTTACAAAGAGAAAAGTGTTGTTGAGGACGTCAATAATGTGGCTGATGTCAATGAGGATGTAGTAGATCATGTGGGTATGAGACAGATGAAGAGAATGTCGATGAGGATGTGGATCGTGTTGATGAGATGATGGAGGGAGTCGAGGATGAGGTAGGAAAACGACCTCGTGTTTTTGACTTGTTGACAGAGGCTTCTCAAAAGCCTTTGTACCCTGGATGTACAAAGTTCACCAAACTAACAGCAGTGTTGACAATTTTCAACATTAAGTCAAAGTTCAATTGGAGTGACGCTAGTTTCACAATGTTATTAGAAGCGTTAGGTGAGATGCTTCTTGAGGGAAATGAACTTCCAAAGTCGACATATTACGCCAAAAAGCTCATGTGTCCTTTCGGCTTAGAGTACAAGAAGATTTATGTGTGTCCGAATGATTGAGTGTTGTATCGGAATGAAAACGAGAACTTAGAAGAGTGTCCTAGGTGTGGATTATCGCGCTACAAGCGTAAAGGGGCTCGGGATGCTAAAGGGCCCTAGGCTAAGGTATTGTGGTATCTTCCAATAATACCTAGATTCAAGCGCTTGTTTTCTATAAAGAAAGATGCGTTAAATTTGAGGTGGCATGCAGATAGGGTGAAGAAAGGTCACTTGCTCACACATCCATCTGATTCTCCGGAGTGGAAGAGTATCGATAGGTTGCATAAAACTTTTGGGGATGAGGTTCGTAATTTAAGGCTCGAACTGTGTACAGATGAAATGAACCCATTCGGCAATCTTAGTTCTCAACATAGTACTTAGCCGGTACTGTTAGTGATCTATAATTTGCCACCTTGGTTGTGTATGAAGCGTAAGTACATTATGCTTTCGCTTCTTATCTCGGGTCCTAAACAACCTGGCAATGACATAGATGTATATCTTGCACCTCTCGTTGAGGATTTGAGAAAGATGTGGGATGAAGGCGTTTCCGTGTTTGATACATATGCTAATGAGAAGTTCACCTTGCGTACAATGCTTTTATGCACCGTTAATGATTTTTCCGCATATGGCAACTTATCGGGGTATAAGAACAAAGGGAAGAAAGCATGCCCAATATGTATGGATGACATGGAATCCACGTGGATTCCTAAGTGCAAACACGTATTCATGCACCATCGAAAGTTCCTCCCACGAGATCACCAATACCGTAAGAAGAAGAAGATGTTCAACGGGGATGTTGAGGACCGTGTAGCTTGTCGACCGTTGACCGGTTATGAGGTTTATGAACAGGTTAAGGGAATAGAGATTGTATTTGGTAAAACAGGGCAAGTGCAAGGGGGTGAAGACCAATTAAGGAAAAAAGAATCAATCTTTTGGAAGCTTCCATATTGAAGAGATCTATAAGTTAGGCATTGTCTTGACGTTATGCATATAGAGAAAAATGTATGCGATGCCATACTCGGGACTCTCATGAACATTTCGGGTAAGACAAAGGATGTTAGGGTCGTGCGAGATTGGTTTGAATGTAAGGGTCTTCGTCCGGAGTTGTGGGCACATGTTAAGGTGAGTAAGAAAAGAAATAGAGCTGATGAAGTTGGTGGCAGTAACAAAAAGAGCGGTAAGAAGAAGATGAGTAATGACAAAGTTTATTTGCCTCCAGCTTGCTACACATTGTCCAAAGTAGGGAAGTGGACATTTTGTGAGTCTTTGTATGGCATTAAGGTTCCGTCTGGGTACCCATTCAACATGAAGAGATTTGTGAGCCTAAATGGTGAGCTGAAGTTGGGAAGCATGAAATCTCATGATCGCCATGTAATGATGCAAGTGTTCTTACTAATTGCAATCCGTGAAATACTGCCAAAACATGTGAGATATGCTATTACCGAGCTATGTTCGTTCTTCAACACAATTTGTAGTAAAGTTCTTGATCCCTTTAAACTTGATGTTGTTCAAGTCGACGTGATTATAACTTTATGCAAGTGTGAGATGTATTTTCCACCTTCTTTCTTTGACATAATGTTTCTTCTTATTGTCCATCTCGTTCGTGAGATCAAGCTTTTGGGTCCAGTTTTTTTAAGGTGGTGTTATCCTTTTGAAAGACACATGGATGTTTTACAAAACAAGGTGAGGAATCCAGCACAACCCGAGGGGAGTATAATTCAAGGCACTGTGAGCAATGAGATTAGTGACTTTATAGCCGAGAATTTAGCCATAGCAAAGCCTATTGGACTTCCCACCTCTCGACATGAAGGAAGGCTTGAGGGAAAAGCACCAATTGGCAACAAATCAATCACACCTTCTCGAGACAGTCTTCTACAAGCACACTTGTATGTGTTGCATCATATTCTTGAAGTCCATCCTTTTTTGAATGAGCATTTAGATATATTGATGCAGTTGCATAACAAGATGTTTATTGATTGGTTTCATAATCGAGTAATAAGCGAAGAACTCAAGGGTGTATCAGAAATTGTTAAGTGATTAGGTTTTGGCCCTCGTGATGATTTCTAAAAATATGAGGGTTACGATGTCAATGGCTTCACATTTTGGACTTAGGGTCAAGATAAGAAGTCATCTTATCTGCAGAATAGTGGGGTTTCCATTTTGGCGCCCTCTACATTTTACGCGAGTACTAAGGATCAAGCGCCGGTTGATGCTAAATTGGTATACTACGGGCAGGTACATGAAATATGGGAGCTTGAGTACTCTACTTTCACTATTGGTCTTTTCAAATGTAAGTGGGTAGATAATAATCGATGATGCATAAAAAATGACAACCCTTGTAGATTCACTCTTGTAGACTTAGCTCGTTTGCGTGATAGTGAGGAGCCATTCATACTAGCCACACAAGCCAAGCAAGTATTCTACATTGTAGACCCGTCTGATAAAAAATGGTCTATTGTTGTACCGGGAAAAAGAAGCATCCTTGGTATAGGTGATGTTGAGGATGAGGAAGAATATGATGCTTTTAAAGACTCCCCGCCCTTTATCAATAAAAAATCAATGGATCAAGATGATGTAGATATTGGTTATATGCGTGTGGATCACACGGAAGTAATACATTTGAATTAAGTGATTCACAAGGTATGAATTTTAAGGTTTTTAAAGTTTTTTTTGGCACTTTCACACATAAAGTAGCTCAAACTTGGTTTTTTTTTTCCATGAAACTTTGCACACAACACTATTTGGTATATATTATTGTGTTGAATGTATTAGAATTGTAAATCATAGTCATATTCTTAAAATTACTTGGTAAGTTGCGATTTTAAGGGTTTTTAAGCGTTTTTAGCACTTTCGCGCATAAAGTAGCTCAAACTTGGTTTGTTTTGCACGAAACTTGGCACACGAGACTATTTGGTATATATTATTGTGTTGAAGTGGTTAGAATTAAAAATCATAGTCATATGCTAGAAATTACTGTTAAGTTGCGATTTTATGGGTTTTTAAGTGTTTTTGGCACTTCACGCATAAAGTAGCTCAAACTTGGTTTGTTTTGCACGAAACATGGCACACAATACTATTTGGTATATATTAATGTGTTGAAGTGGTTAGAATTGTAAATCATAGTCATATGCTAGAAATTACGTGTTAAGTTGCGATTTTAAGGGTTTTTATGCGTTTTTGGCACTTTTGCGCATAAAGTGAGAATTCTTATTAATCACAAAACTGAATCCACATACATGAGAGACAACCTATATTTATAGGTTTCTAGCTAGCTAACGGCTATAAACATCATGTGCTATACAATATGCCTCATAAAACAGAAATTAAAAACAACTAGAACACTTTGGGTACTGATCAGCACTGATCATTGACTGGGCCACCTTGCGCTTATATCCTAGTGAGTTGTGTGCACCACAATCATGGTTCTTGGGCCTTGATGGTTTGGTCCATGTATGGAGATCACCTTTCCATAGTTGTTTGGCTCCAAGTTTCCTTGGTTAAGGCTCAAACCACGTGGCAAGGTAGGCTGGTCAGCGGATAGACTGTTGTTCTGATTTTGATTGCTTGTTGTCTTCTGTTCTGCCCTCTTGGTTGTTTCTTGGTTTGTTATTGCTAGCTGAAACCTGGTTTGTTTTGACGAAACTTGGTTGTAACACCCCTGAATTTCCGACCCCTTAACGAAACCAAAACCGTAAAGAACGGGAGAAAATTCGGGTGTTACATAAAAGAAAAGGAAAAGAATTTAGATAAACGTTAAATTAACTTTAAAAAGGTGAGTGGAAATTTTGGCAGCATCTTAAAACTGTGCGCCTTTGTAGAAAAAAAAAGTTAATTTAGGAACTAATAAAGTAAAGGCACCAACGACCTATCAAAGCTATGTCACGGCGGAATGATTCGTCGCCGGCTTCTCAAATCAACATGCCAAGCATGGATCGTGGTTACAGTGTCGACGTTTGCGTTTAAAAAAGACTTAACTCCTTAAAACCATACAAAGTTATAAACTACGCAGCGTAAATACAAATATACGAGGGAGGACGCAAGGCCTCATAACGAAACATATACAACCAAATTTTACAAAAGATAACAAAAACTACAAAATCGAAAGATAGCGGTATGACACAGGGTATGCTTTGCCCTCATCACTCTCCCCAAATGCAATGCAATGCAAAAGAAGCTCCAGTATTTGCTACGCTTGTCTATGATCCCCCTGCTGCTCGACATTAGACCAAAGGCCAATGTGTCATAGCAGGACAATCATAGATAGTCATCAACAAACAAACATAAACGCAAGCATAGATAGTAACCGTTTATCGGCCACTTTTACTTCTTAATTTCATTACGTGCTTTCCAACCCGAACCATGTGATCTTGGGTAGAATGCAGGTCTTCACGCTCCTCTTTTCAAACATAAACTCTTGCAAAACACGCATAGTTCAACTCGATCAAGGCATTAACAGAATACCTAACACATGACCTTATAGAGCTTGTCTATCTTAAGGTAAGTGTGATCATAGTCTGTAATACCCTTGAGGTAACTTAACTTTGGCACACTTCTCACTAGCATAAACTATTCTATCAATAAGTAGATGTTCTATCAATGAGTAAATATTCTATCAAAGAGTAAATGTTCTATCAACGCGTAAGCTTTCTACCAAAGAATAAACCTTCTATCATTAAATAACTATCGATCAATGAATAAACTTTCTATCACTGAATAGTTTTCTATCAGTGGATCTTTTCTCTACTTCCTGACATAGTGACACGGCCAAGGGCATTATCGGCCACCCAGCGCCCATGGCAAAGTATGAGCTCATGCCCCCTCCAGCTGACCCTCTCGGGTCCTACCTTCGGGAAAAACTAACACACTGGGGTACTAAACCAGTGAAGAGGCCACCATGTTGGGGTTTGCAACGCCGGCATGGTAACACCTCGGTCAAGGGGTGTTATCGGCCACCCGGCGCCCAATGACCCAAGCATGCTCATACCCCCCTTACGGTGGTCCCGTTGAACCTCACCTAGGGGACTACTAAAACAACCGGACATAATCCAGTTGAGTCACGCCAGCTAATCATAATCTAGTACCTTATCAGATGGGAATAACTTCCACTCTCAACTATTAATGAGCGCCCTGGGATTGCAGCGCGCCAAAACCCACTGAGCCACTCAATAGAATAGGAAATTCACCTATAACGGAGTCATTCTAACTCCAATTAAGGCATAATCTAATTCTTAAATAAATAAGGCGGTGGTTCCCCCCTTCTATTAACACTCTCATTCTCTAAACTATTCTAAGCGCAAGGATTTCATAGTCGATAGCTCTTCATATAAAGTGTACTCACTAGTAGTTCATAGTTTCGATAAGATGCATGCTATCAAAATAAACAATTATGTCTTAAAGAAAATTGCATATAAGGCTTATTACTGCGTGTACATACCTGTAAGCGTCACTGCACAATCAAAAGTCACAAAATCTCCCGACTAAGGCTCTACTTTCCTCTTACAAAGTGGGCACCTATATAAGTTACGAGTAGAACTAATAAGTTCCCTTAACTACTTTGCCATACCAAACTAAATACCAAAGTAACCGCTATCACCCATCCAACATGAGTTTCCGGTTATTCTAGCACGCACACAACTCATTCAATACAAGTCAAAATCATTAACTCAACGCAACATTAGTCTTTCCATCAATTTAAAGTAGAAGTATGTGTGAACCGTTTCTTTACATTAACTAATTTTAAGCATATTGGCTCGCGTTACCCAAAAATAACTAATCACAACTAAATCTTACAATTTTAATATAACATTAATATAACGATAAGGCGAATTTTAGAGTTATCGTATCGGGATATCATTTGTTACATTCTCCAAAACTATTAAGAACTATAGTCAAAACAACACGACAATTAACTTTAGCAACCATTGACGATAAGTTGACATTATACTCTTGGCTTACTAATATCATGTATCTATAACTTCAATAACAACCTAATAAGGGTATTTGTAATTCACAACAATCAAACCACAACAATTAGTAACTATCATTCCCAATTTAATCAATCAAAAATCACTTTCATAGTCAACTAACATCATCATCGTTACTAATTATTCACAACAATAACCAATTGACCAAATCTTAAAACAACTTTTAAAGTTATTTAATCAATCATCACTAAGATATAGTATAAAACACACATCATTAGTAATTTCATCTCCAAATCTAAGCCCTAGTTGTTTCGTGTTCAAGATAACATATTTAATTACTACCCATACTAAGATTCAAAGAAACTAATACAAAATCAACACACAATCCATAATTTTAAATCACACTTCAAACCCTAAGTCATAAACATGTTTAATTCATCAATCAAATTATTACGCACAAAAGGATTCAATGAACTTAACACAAAATATCAACATCACACACATAACCCTTATAAACTTTTAATTGAAACAAGAAGAATCAAATGGAAGAATAGGAGATGGCTTACAAGATTTAAAACTAGCAAAAATGGTGCAAAGGCGGATAAAGGTTGTGGTGGTGGTGCACAAGGGCCAAAACTGGCTGGAGAGAAGCCCAAAATCGGCCAACAGCTGGCGGCTGCTCGTGGGTTGGCTGTCGGCTGCTCCAGAGAGGGAGGAGGGAGAAGAGGGCTGTGCTGCGGTAGCCGCATGTAGAGGAGAACAAAAGAAACGCGACCCGCTGCTGGTGGTCGTCACAGTGGCGCGACTGCTGGTAGATTGGCTGTCGGCTACTAGTTCTTCAAGCTGAGGGAGGGAAGTGAGAGAAGAGGGAAGAGAGAAAGAAGGAGCAGAAGGATGACGGCTAGGTTTTGAGCAACAAGAGATTTATGCGTTTTATCCTTTTTATTCTTATCATTATTATTATTATTATTATTATTATTATTATTATTATTATTATTATTGTTATTATTATTATTATTATTATTATTATTATTATTATTATTATTATTATCATTATTATTATTATCATTATTATTATTATCATTATTATTATTATTATTATTATTATTATTATTATTATTATTATTATTATTATTATTATTATTATTATTATTATTAGGTTTATTTATTATTAGGTTTATTTATTTATTTATCTTTTTTATCTCGATTCATTTTCTTACGAGACCCAACTAAGAGACTCACCTTCGTGGGCTCACACATTTTAATAAAATAATCATTTTGATTCGAACCTCTTTATTTAAAAAATCAAAACTATATTTTTAATATATATATATATATATATATATATATATATATATATATATAATATATATATATATATATATATATATATATATATATATATATATATATATATATATGTACGTTAACATTTAAATTCATGTATGCAAGAAATTTATTAAAACTAATTCAGAAATAATTAAATATAATTGTAAAATCTATAAAAACTATTAAAATATTAAATAATTACGTCATTAAAATCTCGGGGTGTTACATTGGTACAAAACACTATTTGGTATATATTATTGTGTTGAAGTGGTTAGAATTGAAAATCATAGTCATATGCTAGAAATTACGTGTTAAATTGCGATTTTATGGGTTTTTAAGTGTTTTTGACACTTTTGCACATAAAGTAGCTCAAACTTAGTTTGTTTTGCACGAAACTTGGCACACAACACTATTTGGTATATATTATAGTGTTGAAGTGGTTAGTATTGAAAATCATAGTCATATGCTAGAAATTACGTGTTAAGTTGAGATTTTATGTGTTTTTAAGTATTTTTGGCACTAACATCTAATTTCTCTTAGTGCTTTCGACAACCTTCCAATTCCGTTGATTGCGGCTACTACAGTCTGAAATACATGGACGATATTCTAAATTTCGTGAAGGAGGTTGGAGTCGAAAATATAGATGCCGCAAGTATTTGTTACGTTCTTAAGTAAGGAGATGTTCCATCACTTATAAGTTTGAGTTTATGCTTATTTTTCCACACCTTTAAGTCTAACCGGAATAAGAATTAGCTACACTTATTAAATATGGGCAATTTTTCATATCCTACACCACAGTTATTTAAGTATGGGGAAATATTTTAGAAACACATATATGTGTGACACTTGCATTTTTTAGTCAAATTTTTAATTTTTGAATGAATACCGTGTAGTGCTCTTTTTCAAAAGAATATTTTTTTTATGAATAGATGTATTTAGAAAAACATAATGATACTAATTTTGTTAAACTTCCTTGACCTAGAGAATTGATTTGAACCTAACTTGACTCTGATGTGGCTTGACCAAAACTGACCCCAACAAGAACTCTACGACTTGACCCGAAACTAATTCAATTCGAAAATGACTTGACACGAAATTTACCCAAGTCAAAACTTGTGTTCCTAACCATTTTGACAAGTCTAATTAATTTTGTAAATACCTTATTTATATAATACCAACAATAAATAAAGTGTTAGTGTTAATTTTTCTTAAATGTATGTGTCGTCATTCTTGTGGCAGTGAAACTCTTATATAAATTAAGTGTTACTGTTACTGTTAATAGATGACAAACTAATTTTGTGATGAAAATTATATGACTAGTGAGGACATACCTGATAATCAACTATGTGTTTTTGTCTAGTTGATTTCCTAGATAAGTTATTCTAATTACTATTATCATTTTTATTCAAATGAAAGTTTAATTCATAATAATCTTTGAATATATAGCAATAATTAAAAAACCAATGAGAGACAACAATAAATAAAGTTAGCTAGGAAGAATACTTTCACGCTAAATTTTAGGATTTCTCTTTAGAAAAATTACCCTGAATAATCCTAATTTTCATTTGTTTTGCAACAATAATCCTAATATTTAATTAACCTTGAATAATCTCAACTATAGGAGTTTGTTTCCTGCGGTGATCTAAGGCAACGTATAACCTGTTATACATGTTATCTACCCAAAAATAAATAAATAAAATTTATTAAAACAAGAATAAAAAGCTAAAAATTAAAAATCGAAAACTCAATTTCCTCTTGCCCTACTAACTCCCATTCACGTGAATACCCTATCTTCCCAGCCAAGATAGAAATGACCCATATATTGTAAATTCAAAATGCACATCCTCACCAAAACCACCACGACACCACTAGTGATGGCAAAATGGGCGAATGGATACGGTATGCCCTCCTCATACCCATATCCACCTAAAATTTTCATACCCACCATTCATGGTGGGTAAAATTTTCATACCACGCTTCCCACATGGGTATGAATTCAAACTCATCCCCACCTATTATGACAAACTAGGTATACTGATCATGGGTATATACATCCACCTTATACTCGTCGCACAATCACTCAAAGTCTACTTTGTATACTTCATAAATTTTTACAAATTTATTTGTATACCTAATTTGTTTAAAATCATACAATCTAATAAGATAAAATTTAAATCCTTATTTTTTGTCAATTATTTGAATAAAAACATACAAAATTGGTATAATTATTACATTGTAGAAATAAGATGGGTGGCTATAGGGCGAGGTGGGTGGGTATGGGGTGATTAAGACTTCATACCCACCACCTACCCACTATCCATGATTGGTAGGACTTTTAATACCCATACCCACCCACTACCCACCAAAATCTTAGTGATACCTACAACAACTCGGGCGGATACGGTGCCAAATTTGTATCACTTTACCTGTTTGCCATCCCTAGATACCACCATTAGCCCTGACCACTATTAATCACCCATAAACTCGATTGCAACCCCTCACTACAAAAAAACAAGGCATTTAATGGCGCTTATTTTGACCTTTTACTATGCTTAAAAACATCGTAATTTACGATAGCGACGTTAAGAAAGTATTGCTATTTTCAATGTGGTTTTTGATTGACACTTCAAAAAATCACTATTTTCACAAATTGGGATGCTTTTGAACTAACACTATTTTTATTTTAGTCAATATTTGATTTAAGAGCCGAGTGTATTTCAGTTTGTAACGCTTTTTTCAGTGACCATTTGTGTTTTTGCAACAATTTATTGTGTCCACATTTGCAATTTGTTACGCTTTTCAAATTTTGTTGGGCTCTTTTTTGCACCGCTTATAATTGTCCCATTTTGCTTTTCGTGACACTCGTCTTCGTAACTAGTGTTTGCAATGCTTTTTCACATCACTACTCGCAAATTGTGATTTCTAGTAGTGATTATAAACCTTGCAATAATGACACTTTGTTCAGACACTAAAATAAGTATTTAATTCAGTGATATCGAGAATTCTATAATTCAATACAAATATAAAGTATCCAAAATCTACAAAACAATGTATATTTTTTCAATAAAAAAACTAAAAGTAATTGTATTCTACAAAAATTTACTAAAAAAAAAAAAAAAAAAAAAAAAAAAAAAGAAAACGAAACATTAAAGTCACTATAATAGTTGTAGATAGAATTAAAAGTAATTGTATTCTATAAAAATTGACTATTAAAAATATAAAAAACAAACATCAAAAAAATAAATTGTATCTTTGTTTCATTGTTGTGAGTGTGGTCTCAGCTTGATCATGAATTTGAAACCTATATACTAAGCAAAATAGTAATCAATTTCATGTATTTTAAAAGTAAGCAACAAGAGGTGTTTGCTATAAATGTTAACCATACTAAGAATGCAAATGTATCTTTCTAATCCTAAGTACTAATAGACACAAGTAAATACACCTTTCTCTCCACCATTTATATATCTTTAGAGTGTTCATGTACTGGTTCATCTTCAACAACAATATTCTCAAATAAAGAAATAATCCATCAGAGCGTTCAAAAACAGCAATTGAATGCAAACGACAAGTAATTGTCCTATTACCTTGATCAACATGTTTAAACTATTATTCTCTCATAGCACTAATTTTGCTATAAATTTTTTTTGACTAAAAAGCCTAAACGTTGAAAATAATATAGCAAAACCATCGAAAATAAAAAAAAATAATACAATAGAAGACTTGTAATTTGTAAACAACGTGTTGGCCCTTTAGATTTTGATGATGACTAAACTTAAACTTAACTAATGTAAACAAGTTTTATATAAGAGATTGATGCAGGTCAATATTTGGTTCGGAGTAGCATCGTTAATAATACCTAAGAACTTCGTTAAAGAAATTGTAAGAGTTTGAGATATCCAAGAAGTTGAAGTTACACAAAAAGTCTGTTTTAGGATGTTAAAGTCTAGACATGAGTTCTACTGTTCCGAAGCTGATAGTCTGATAATTCTTTTTGATGATCCAGAGACAATGCCTTGTTCCCAGGAATCAAGTCTGAAAGTGTAACGTCTACTAAGAAATTCAGAAGACAAAGGATTTTTGTTTTTCTAGTTGATTGTATGGGTAAAATTAGTTAGTTGCATAATTAAATTGGAAGTTAATTGGCAAAATGAATTTCAATATATTTGACCTAGTGTAACCGTCACCACCTAAAGTAGTGGAGAAAATTCCCCTATTTTTTCTCCACTTAATAAAAGGCTAGTCTTAATAGGTTTTAATCTGAAAAATTCAAGTTTTCTTATTTACGTAAAAGAAAATCATAGCCTGTTTTTACAAAAACATTTACCCATTCCGCCTTTATATTAGGATTAAGGAGTAAAGTGGGTTAGTTATCTTTTGCCACAAAAGGCTAAGTGACTATTTAATATAAAAAAGAGGATTTTTCTAACCGGTAATCAATTGTCAAGGAACTTACATTGCTTCTCATTGTCAATTAACTTAGTAAGTATTCTTGTGCAACTTAATTATATTTATTCTTAGGTTTTGTATTTTGTAAAGGGTTTTTGAGAGAAAATTTATCACTAGACTTGGAGAAGTCTAGGGGAGAAAGAGAACTTTATATAGGAAGCTTGAGCTTCATAGGTGTGGCGTGAGAAGGAGTTGAGTTTAGAGAGAAATTCAAGGTGGCCTAATTAAGTGTGTTTTATGTAACTATAACGATTGTCTAAAACCACTGATAAAAAAAATCTCATTAATAACCCCTATTTGTATCTTTTATTGAAATAAAAGATACAAATAATGTTATTTGTATCTTTTATTCTAACAAAAGATACAAATCATATATTATTTGTATCATTTGTCAAACAAAAAATACAAATAATCATTATTTGTATCGTTTGTTCCAATAAACGATACAAATAAGTATTTATATTAATTGTTTAAATAGTACAATACAAATAAGGATTATTTGAACGATACAAATAGTGGCCGCCTAATTTTTTTCTTTCCGTACTGTTTCTTCTCCTGCGGCCTGCGATTTTCTTCACAAAATCGCTGCTTCTTCTTCTATTCCACCATTGATGAAGCTGCTTTTTTCAGCATGGTAGATTCTTCCTCCATGGTTCAGTCTCTAACTTCGCTGAAATCCTGAAGCTGAAATACAGTAGGAATTTAGAATACAGTTTGTAGAATTTATTAAGCTGATGGCCTCGAAACTTCCCCCTACTCTCATTTTCCGTCCCCCGTCAACTGAGAAAAGTCCCTTGAATACAGTAGGAATTTAGAATACAGTTTGTAGAATTTACTAAGCAGTATTGTAACCTTCTAGGGCAATCTTTTGAAAGTCCCTTGAGTATTACTTTGGTGGCTGGGATTCAAGGGCTTCCATCTCTTCTTAAGCTTATGAATGTGATGATTGGTAAGAAGCAGGAATGAGAGTGCATGAAGCAGCTTCCTATCCGGATTGATCTGGACAAGGAATTTCAATTCCATACAGTTTTCGTGTGCCTGGGATTCAGGTTGCTTTGTTCATGCTACATGTTGTTTTTGGCCCGTGTTCAATGTTTGTCTACCTATTAGGCTTGGTTTCCATCTGCATTTCTGTTATTTTGAACATCAATTTGTTTATTCCCTGATTTGGTTGGTTTTCTTAGTGATCTTTATAGGCTCCCAACTAGTTTGAATCTACTGTTGTCTAATTATTCTCTGTTTTGACAAGCCTTTATGATTATGTATGTGGAATCTGCTGCAAATTTTCATTGACTATGCTATACTTGTAGGAAAGTTAACATATTTAGAGATATTCTTTATTCTGTATTTATTTTGTCATTTATTTTGTTACCATACTTAGTCTCCTAGCTGCTGTATATATTCTGGCTTAGCCATTGTTCATAATTAATAAAAAAGTATTCAAAACCCTAATTCTCTGTTTCGCTTTTTTGTTTCATGGTATCAGAGCTGAAAGGTGATTTCGGGGCTGTCGGATACCTTTCTTGGGGGTTCATCATTTACCTTTGTTATTCCAAACCTTACCTTACCTATGGCTGATTCTGAAATTCCAGAAAACCAAACTCTAACCATGACACAAATAGAGCATGTGCTTCGTTTATTTCAACAGATGAACAAAACCAACAAACCAGAACCAGAACCAGAAACCAAACATTCAACACCAGATCTGAAAGTATCCGAAAAATTAACCTACCACAACTATACAAAATGGTGCAAGCTAATGCACATAGCTTTAGACAGCAGGGGACGGCTCAAACACATCATCGCCGCCCCTCCTGCACCTGCAGATCCGAGTTACAAACAATGGAGACAAAGAGATCCGATAGTCCTTTCATGGATTATCACAAATATTGAGTCTGATTTAGTCAATCAATTTTTAGATTACAATACAGCATGGGACTTATGGAAGGGTATTGAAACTCTTCTTGGCAGCGGAAGAGACGAGCTTCAAATTTTTGATCTCAGTACAAGGGCAAGTGCAATAAAACAGAATAATGACAATATTGAGATTTACTTTAGTAAACTAAATACCATTTGGAAAGAAATAGATCGGAGGCAACCGAATCCTATGAAAAGCGATGAGGACATCACAATTTTCAACAAATTCATTCAAACTCAGAGATTGTACCAGTTTTTGGCCGGTCTAGATGAATCTCTTGATAAGGAGAAGCGAGATTTGATAAATCAAGTGCCTCTTCCAACTTTAGACATGGCCTATGCGGCGGTTCGAAGGGAGATTTCAAGGCGTGGAATCATGGTCCATACATCATCATTGGGGCATAACCCCTTAGAAATTGGTTATGGCCTCATCGCACATCACCGGTCGGAAAAATCGTCACTCCGGCGAGAGGATAGAACAAACTTAAAATGTATTTACTGTGGTGGTTCAAGACACACCAAGGACACTTGTTTCAAGCTAGTAGGCTATCCGGATTGGTGGGAAGATCTACAAAAGAAAAGGGCTGCCACCAAGGCACCGGTACACCGGGCCGGCGGCAAAGCCCTTCTCAGTGCAGTAGAGGTCACCGGCGAAGAGGATCTCAACCATGGAGGTTTGTATGGGGAGGAAATAATGGAGTATGCTCATGAAAATACTCATGAAAAGGAACCAGAAATGAGGAAGAAGAGAGAGACCCACAATCTAGAGAGAGAAAGGAAAAACCGACCATAAGAGAGGGAGGGAGTGAAAACCTTCCTTTTTTGGTTTTTTATAGTGACACACATCCTAAACCTAAGAACACCAACCCCACCTCAAACCTACGGGCCATTTGTAAAGAAAATCAAAACAAAAAATTTTCCTGTTTAACCCTTAAAAACCGGCCCACCTTTACTCCACAAGCCCAAATACACTCCCCAAACCCACATAACTCCATAATTAATAATTCACCTTGGATTTTTGATTGTGGAGCCACCGACACCATGACCGTCGACCCACAAGATATTACCCATCATAAACCCATTCATCAATCTCATATTAAAATTGCTAATGGAGAGTGTGTCCAAGTTCAAAGTGCCGGTTCTGTTCATGTGTCTCCCTCTATGCATTTAAAAAATTGTTTATTGGTCCTGAGTTTATCACATAAATTGCTTTCTGTTAGTCAACTTACTCGAGAACTTAATTGTACTATTCTTATGACTTCCACTGGTTGTGTTGTGCAGGATGCTCAGACCGGGACGGTCATTGGACATGGTACTGAACGAGGAGGATTATACTATGTTGATGAGACGACTCCAAAAGGTCAAGCTTTGCTTGCTCGTGTTTCATCTGATCAGCTCTTCTGGTTATGGCATCGACGTCTTGGTCATCCTTCCCTAGCTTATTTAAATTTTTTGTTCCCTTCAGTTAAGAACAATATGTTGACTCTTGATTGTGAAACTTGTGTTTTAGCTAAGAGCCGTAGACATTCTTACTTACCGAGTGTTTCTCGTACTAGTACCCCTTTTTCTTTGATACATTCTGATGTTTGGGGGCCAGCCCCTGTTTTTGCTACTAGTACTTATTCTTATTATGTTCTGTTTGTTGATGATTGCACTCGTATGAGCTGGGTTTATTTTCTTAAATACAAATCTGAAGTTTTTTCTGTGTTTGTTACTTTTTATAATATGCTTCACACCCAATTTCGAGCAGCTCCGAAAATTATACGTTCTGATAATGGAGGAGAATTTGTTAACTCCTCTATGAAACGTTTTTTTTTTCTGATCATGGCATGATACATTAAACTTCTTGCCCATATACCCCTCAACAAAATGGAGTGGCCGAGCGTAAAAATCGTACTCTTCTTGATATTACTCACGCTATACTCCTTGATTCTAATACCCCTGCCTCTTTCTGGCCTGAAGCTATTGCCACTGCCACCTATCTTACTAACCGTCTACCCTCCAAACCTCTCCACTATAAAACCCCCCCTTGCAACCCTAGCCTCTTTTGTTCCTATACCTCCCTCTCATTCTCTTCAACCTTGTGTCTTTGGATGTGTGGTTTATGTTCATCTTCCTCCACACACCCGAACCAAACTTGAACCCCGGGCTCTTAAGTGCGTATTTGTGGGATATGGGATGCATCAGAAGGGATACAGGTGTTATGACCCAATACATAATCGGATGTATACTACCATGGACTGTGATTTCTTTGAACAATCTTATTATTATACCCAGCCTCGTCCTCAGGGGGAGAATACTAGTGATGACTTGAGCTGGTTATTATATCCAGTTACTATTGATCAGGAACCAAAAGAACAAGTAGGTGAAACCACCGACGTTGTCACTGAAAACATAGTATCTCCTCTTCAGACCGATCTTCGGATTGATTCTGTCCAACCCACTGAGCATCCGGAGGAGTTACAGGAGGTAAATTCTGATGTTCCTGAAATTGTTGAAAGTATTTCTGATAACAATATTGCAGATGTGGAGTTGCCACATAGGTATGAGTTGTCGCCTTGGAGTACGAGAGGTATACCTCCTAAGAGGTATGATCCAGAGTTTGAACCACAGAGATCAAAATATCCTCTTGATAAAGAAAACAATGACAATCTCTCTCTCTCTCAGCTATTGCCTTTAATGTTGCTCTTTACTCCAATGACATACCAAGAAATGTTGAAGAAGCTCTACAGAATCCTAGATGGAAGAAAGCAATGGAAGAAGAAATTTCTGCCCTGAACAAGAATGAAACTTGGGAAAATGTGAACTACCAGAAGGAAAGAGAACGGTAGGTTGTAGATGGGTGTACACTATAAAGTATCAAGCAGATGGTACGATTGAAAGGTTTAAAGCCAGATTGGTAGCTCAAGGGTACACACAAACTTATGGAGTTGATTACTCAGAAACCTTCTCTCCGGTTGCAAAACTTAATACTATCCGAGTCCTTTTTTCTGTTGCTGCAAATAAGGATTGGCCCTTGCATCAATTCGATGTGAAGAATGCATTTCTCCATGGGAGAATAGAAGAAGAAGTATACATGAGAGCTCCTCCAGGGTTCTCAAGTGACTACAAGCCAGGAGAAGGGTGTAAGCTAAAAAAGGCTCTCTATGGGTTGAAGCAGTCTCCTAGGGCGTGGTTTGGAAGGTTCACAGCAGCCATGAGGAAGTTTGGGTACAAATAAAGTAACTCAGATCACACGTTGTTTCTCAAACGGCGATAAGGAAAGATCACATGTTTAATCATTTATGTAGATGATATGATTATTACTGGAAATGACAAACATGAGATTGATACTTTGAAGAAGCAACTTTTTAGAGAATTCGAAATGAAAGATTTGGGGCAGCTAAAATATTTTCTTGGCATTGAGGTTCTAAGGTCAAAAGGAGGTATCTTTATAAGCCAACAGAAATATATTTTGGATTTACTTACAGAGACTGGTATGATTGATTGTAAACCAGCAGAAACTCCTATTGTTACTCATCACGGGTTACAGATGATCGAAGGAGAAAAACTTGCAGATAGGGGACAATACCAGAGGTTGGTCGGGAAACTTATTTACCTTGCTCACACGAGACCAGATATTGCATATGCAGTTAGTGTTGTAAGCAGATTTATGCACCAACCCCAAATTCACCATATGGCAGCTGTTATGAGGATTCTAAGGTATCTTAAAGGTACCAGTGGCAGAGGGATATTTTATAAGAAGAATGGGCACTTAGATCTTATTGCCTACACAGATGCTGATTGGACAGGAGACAGGGATGATAGGAGATCTACATCTGGATACTTTACTCTTATTGAAGGCAATCTAGTTACATGGAAGAGTAAGAAACAGAAAGTAGTTGCTCTTTCAAGTGCAGAAGCAGAATTTCTGGGCATTGCAAAGGGAATAACTGAAGTAATGTGGTTAAAGAAGCTCCTAAGTGAGTTAGACTTTCCGAGAAGACGAACTTGCAGACTTTTTTGCGATAACAAAGCTACTATTAGCATCTCCGAGAATCCAGTTCAGCATGATAGAACCAAACATGTGGAGATTGACAGACATTTTATTAAGGAAAAATTGGAGAATAACATCATCAGCCTTTCTTTTGTGAGATCAAAGGACCAGCTTGTTGATATTCTTACAAAGGCTGTTAGTTCTGAGGTGTTCGAACAGACACTATGCAAGTTAGGTATCGGTGACCCGAAGACCTAACTTGAGGGGGAGTGTAGGAAAGTTAACATATTTAGGGATATTCTTTATTCTGTATTTATTTTGTCATTTATTTTGTTACCATACTTAGTCTCCTAGCTGTTGTATATATTCTGGCTTAGCCATTGTTCATAATTAATAAAAAAGTATTCAAAACCCTAATTCTCTGTTCCGCTTTTTTGTTTCAATACTCACCTCTAGCTATGTCTCCAAAATGGGAATTAAGATTACCTTCTGTGAATTGGGAGATAATTGAACCATTTCTAAAATCCTCATGTACTTTAGTTTGTGGCCAAGGTAAACTGGGGAATAGAAAAGGCTATGGAACCATTTCTAAGAGTGCAATTTGTGGAATAAGAGTAGTTTTTATGAACTAATGTCAAGCTAGCTATGTTTTAGACTATCTTTTAAATATTAATGAATGGCTATCATGGTGATAAGCTTATAATTCATGTGTGCATGTATTCATGTAGGAAACAAATAAATTGTCTTTTTGATCAACAGCTTCAACAAATTCTAGGTACAATAAACAAAGAAATGATTTAATAAAGAGTACAATTATCTCAAGAGATGAAAATTTTGGATTTGATCTTGGCATAAGTTCTGTTTACATCCAATATATTTTCATGATTGGAATTAGGTATCTTCAAAGATTTTTATTTAATTTTTCTGATGTATTATGCTTAAAAGTTTTTGTTCTATTAGATAATTTTGAAGACTGAAGGTTATTTGTTGCTTCCAACCAGTTATAGACATAGGTGATAAGAATATTTAGCAACTGACTTATTATTTTGTATTTTTATCATTGAATTTGTGTAGGATTTGTCTTTTAATAATAATCTGAGTAGAGCTTTACCCAAGTTTACTATAAGAACTTTTAAGTATGCATCATATCATTTTTTCAATCTAACTTTGTTTGTTTTAGCTCTTAATCTTGTAATGGTCGTAATTATACTTTCAATTCATGATGATGGTTTTGTGGGAAATCCTTTGATCTGTGGAAGCAAAGCTACTGATGGTTGATTTAGCTTAGCTGTCCCAATTCCCCTATCTTTATCAGTTGATTCTCCTACTGGTAAAAATCATTTCATATGTTGTTTCATCTCAAAATTTGGTGTTTTGGTTAAAAGTGGTTCTAATTTATGCATTTTTAAGAGATATTACGGGATGGAGTGATGTTTAGCTTCAACTCGCTCTTCCTTTGGTTGCTTGGTATCATCTATTGGAGAAGGGAAATACGAAGTCGTAGATTTATTATGAAGATCAATGGTTAGTTATTCAAGAATGCAATTTGCATAGAGAAGCGGCAATGAAGCTTGTTGTTAGATCGGAAGATGAAACTTTCAGTGACACAATACATGAAATTGTTGCAAGCGGCTAAATGAAAGTGAATGTCGAATTTTTCTTAAATTTAGTGTATAGTTATTTTATTTATAATTTTATATAATCTACATGATGAAAAATAATATCAAATATATTATTATTATATTCAAAAAAATATTATTTGTATCGTTTGTTTGAAACAAAAGATACAAATAATAGGTTATTTGTATCATTGGTTTCAAACAAACGATACAATTAACCCATTATTTGTATCGTTTGTTTCAAACCGAAGATACAAATAAATGTTATTTGTATCTTTGGTTTTCAAACGATATAAGTAATGTGTTATTTGTAATCCTTATTAGTAATCTTCAATATAAGATACAAATAAGCTAAAAACCAATATACAAATAAGGATTCTTTTACTAGTGAACATAGTGAAGTATTTAAAAAATCCCAAAGGGTTGTGGTTTTTCCATCTAAGTAGGCCTAGAAGGTTTCCACTAAAAATTTCTCTTTCAAGTTTGCTTTACAAGTTCAAGTTTCGATTTTGTAAACTAGGGCAAAAACGCTTCAACTTATTAATACATCTCACCCCCCAAACCGAAGATACAAATAAATGTTATTTATATCTTTGGTTTTCAAACGATATAAGTAATGTGTTATTTGTAATCCTTATTAGTAATCTTCAATATAAGATACAAATAAGCTAAAAACCAAGATACAAATAAGGATTCTTTTACTAGTGAACATAGTGAAGTATTTAAAAAATCCCAAAGGGTTGTGGTTTTTCCATCTAAGTAGGCCTAGAAGGTTTCCACTAAAAATTTGTCTCTTTCAAGTTTGCTTTACAAGTTCAAGTTTCGATTTTGTAAACTAGGGCAAAAACGCTTCAACTTATTAATACATCTCACCCCCCCCCCCCCCCCCCCCCTCTTGTTGTCTCTAAACGAGTCTACAATTGGTATCTTAGGCTTGTTCCTCATTTTTCAAGGAAACCCTGATACCAAAATCCTTGTGTTTTAGAGATGATGAATATGAATGAAAAAAAAAAGGAAGAGAGGTACTCCACCTAAAGACCGTCAATATTTGATGGTAAATTTAAAATAGAATGAAAATTTTCATCAAAGCTGAAAACTATCAGGTTTGGAGAGCAATCGAAATTGCAGACTTTGAGATACCTACTGCTAACTCTAATAACGAAATATTCCAAAACTTGGAACCGGATATGAAAAGGAAGATTTTCAAAAAATGGAAATGAATGCTCTTGCCATTAGACTTCTTCACTGTGGTCTTGAACCAAATGAACATAATAGAATCATGGGTTGCAAATATGCCAAACAAATTTGGATTTACTAGAAGTTACCTATGAGGGTACTAGTAAAGTGAAACAGTCTAAGATAAATTTGCTTATGTCTAAATATGACCTATTTGTTATGGAACCTAGAGAACGCAGCCGAAAGATGTTTACTAGGTTCACTAATATTACAAATCAATTTGTCTTTCTTGGAAAAAATTTCCTACTGATGAACAGGTTAGGAAAATACTACATAGTCTCCCTTAAGATGAACGCTGGAGAGCCAAAATTACAGCCATCCAGGATTCAAAAGATTTCACCAAGTTCAATCTAGAGAACCGGTTGGTTCCCTTATGACTGACGAACTACATCTGAAAATTGCTGACAGTTCCAGGAACAAAGGATTGGCTCTGGCAACAAATGAACATGAAGATTCAGAATGTGATGAAGAGAAGGCTACTATGTTGGTACGAAGGTTCAAGAAATTCTTCGGGAATATTAGATATGCCAATCAAAGATATTCTAAACAAAAGAAACCTTCAAACACCATGTCTGACTATGGATGCCATTGGTGTGGAAGCACTGACCACTTCATCAAAGATTGTCCAACATGGAAAATTGAGAAAGGCAAGGGAATGGCAAGGGAAACAGGAAGACAACCTACAAAAGGAACTCCTAGCAAAACTGATATTCGCAAAGCTTTGATTGCTGCATGGGGAGAATCTGAAAGGGAAGAAGAGACAGAGAACCCCGTAGAAGAAACTACTAATCTAGGCCTCATGGTGTCACACGATAGTAAGACTATGAAGTCTAAAGAAAAGGAGGTAATGTCTTCTAGTTCATATCCTAAATACTTGAAGAGTATAAATAAAAATCAATTAATTAAGTTACTAGTAGAGATACAAGAAAAATTAGAAGAAAATAATACTATGTATCTCCAAATTGAAAAAGACCTGAAAATAAGTAAAGACCATTTTTTCTTTGTAAATTCTTTTAGATTTGATGTTCAAAATAAATTATTTAATTTTTTAGATTAAAACATCACTTTAAAGGAAACAATAGAAAGAGTAAAACAAGAGAATATTATTCTTAATAATGAGTTAACTAAATATAAAATACTAGGCTTAAACAAGGAATTAAATGATGTATCTATTCATGACTTAAGTACAAATTTTCATAAGTTATAAGTTGATGTAGAATCCATTAATACCCAAAATGAAAAACTGAAATTGAATTAAAATAAAGAGGAAAAGAGAAAATAAAAGATGTACCTGAAATTGATTTAGAACAAAAAGTACTGAAGGACTTGGTTACAAAATGAATAAAGAGAAGAAAAAGGTTTATGTCAATTTACCCAATAGTAAAGTATGTACCTTTTGTGGAAATACTAGACACTTAAAATATCAATGTGCCAAATAGGGAACATCATGTTAATTCTAACAAAAATTATGTTGAACGCATCTGGGTAAGAACATTTGATTCATGTGTGATCGACAGGAAACCAAGGAAGGCTAAGTTCCTAATTCTAACAACTAATCTGTTTTGCAAGTTTTAATGAGAGGGAACAACTCATAGCATCTCAACAGTGGGTGTTCCAAGCATATGACAGGTGATAAATCAAAATATCTCTCACTAGAAACCTATGATAGAGGAACTGTGACTTCTAGTGACAACATAAAAGACAAAATCATAGCCAAAGGAAAAGTAGGAAGGTCAAGTTCTCATGCTATTGATAATATTAATGTATTTTTGGTCGAGAACTTAAAGCATAATTTACTAAGTATATCACAATTCTGTGACAAAGGTAACTCTGTAAACTTCACCTCTGGAAAATGTATTATTTCTAGGAATGACACATGAGACACTGTCCTAGAAGGAATTTGTAAAGGGAACACTTATATAGTGGACATCAATAATGTTTCCAAATCAAATCTAACTTGTTTCGGTGTCTTAGAGGAAGATCCTCTTCTTTGGCATAAACGTTTTGGTCATGCAAGCTTTTCATTGATTAATAAACACGATCTACTACGTCCTCATTGACATCCACATTATTGACATCCTCAACAACACTTTTTTCTTTGTAAACTCCCTCCTCACCATGCCAAACCCAAACATGATATTGAGGCCTAAACTCACGCTGAAGTATGTGCTCCCTAAGGATATCAACACTATCTACCTTTGATACATTGCCACACATAACACATGGGCAATAAAAACCAACTCCCCCCGTCCTAACTTGATGTTCAACAGCTATACTACAAAATTCTAATACGCCATCAATAATTTATGACGATTCAATGCTTCCATACATCCAAAAACGAACTTTTGTCATCCTAATTTCAAGCAAAATTAATACACATAAATGAAAATATATACTTAACCCTAATTAACTAACTAAGTTATAATCACTCATTTAATCCTTATTAGCTATAATAATATTATGTATATTCTAATAACCACATTAATTCAACCCTAATTAATCCTAATAATAATAATACAATATATCCTAAATTAACCCTAATGAATAAACTAATTATATAAACTACGTAAATTATAAAACTTCTAAATAACAACTACATTCATAAATAAAATCACATTCTTAAATAAAATCAACATTTATAGTTGCAAACACAAACATATTAAAAATATAACTTAATATAAGCAAAGAAATTGATTACCTAACATTTAGATGAATGTTGTAACCTACAATGACAAAAAAATAAAAATAAAAATAAAAAAAATTAGTACACATTACAATGAATATCATGGGTATTGAACAAATTCGTGCGTTTGTATTGAACAAAATTAGAACAAATTACAAAAATTACAATGAGAAATTACCTTTGTGGATGTTGAAGAAGGTTAAAGAAGTACAAATTCGTGGGTTTTGTTCAAGGGTTTTGAAGAAGGTTGAAGATAAACAGTAGAGCAAATGCTTAGCTTCGTGGGTTTATGAAACAGTAGAGCAAATGAACAGCGCGCAGATGAATAAAGAAGAAGAAGATGAACAGTATCACGTGGGTTAGGTTTAAGAAACAAGAAGAAGAAGATGAACAACAAGAAGCAGGTTTATGAAACAGCAGCAGCTAAGTGTTTCGAGTGTTTGAGGGTTTATGAATATTAAAAGGTGCGTTTTTTTAAGGAAATAGTGTATATGCAATTTAAATAAATGTTGCGGGTGTGAGAAAACCGGAGTATATATTAACTATATGCTACGGGCAATAGAGAACTGCAGTATATACTCATGTAAAATTTAGTTATTTGATGCGGGCCACATCAAACCGCAGTATATACACGTGTTTTTTAAATATTGTTGTGGGCCAATTAAAACCGCAGTATATATAATCAATTTTTTTCCTAATTATTTTATGTAGTGTCTTTGTAAAACCGCAGCATATGCTGCACAATATATGTGGTTTTTTCCACTAGTGTGTGACAGCAGCAGCATGTTGTTCCCAAATGTATGTTCTGGATCAAACAATAGCTAAGATATTTTTTGGCATTAAGTTTGATTGTGTTTCTAATTATTGTGATAATACTAGTGCCATATGCATATCTAAAGACTCCGTGCATCATTCTAGAGTAAAACATATTCATATAAGACATCATTTTCTTAAGGATAATGTGGAGAATAAAAATATATTACTTAAACATGTTAACACTTATGAGCAACCAGCTGATATCATGATTAAATCTCTTCCAAGGGAAGAACATGAAAAGATGAGGCTAGAACTAGGAATGATCAAGTTTCACTAACTTTTAGGACATGAATTCCCCTCAAAGCAAAATAAGAATTGGAAGGATTGACTTATCAACAAATATCCTGATTAAGAAATTAATTATTAAAAGGTTCAGGTATGTAGTTACATATTCATGAAATTTAAGTTGGTCAAATTAAAATAATTAAAAATGGTAGTAGGACCATCACCAACTTCCATATTAGAAGGGAGTCGTTAAATTTCGCCACCCCTTTTCATTTTATCACCACCCCCCTTTAAAATTACATTTTTGCCCCTGTACTTTAAAAAATTACAAAATTGCCACTATACTTAAAAATTAATTAATAAATGTAAATCACGCTTACTAACACTAATAAGAATTTAATGCGTAAGATTTGTCTATATATATGGAATTCTGAGATGCGTATGAAGTACGAATTCAAACACGGTACTATCTCTCTAAAAACTGGTACTATCTCTCTAAAAAGTGTTAAAGAAGTGGTAACCCGTAATTGGTTAAATATGGCTAACGAAAGCGACTATGAGTCGGATGCGGTACGTAAAGTAGTCGTTGGAAAATTAAAAAAAAAAAGGCGCACAAATCTGGGCGGCTGAACCATGGTTCAGGCGCACAAATCTAGGCGACTGTGAATTTTTATTTTTTTTTCTGTATTAATTTTTTTTTAAATTATTATTATTATTATTATTGTTAGTACTATTTTTTATTTTCCGTATTAATTTTTTTCTATTTTCCGTATTAATTTTTATTGTTGATAAATTTAAATTTTTAAGATTTTTTTATTTACGTAATATTTTTATTATTATTAAAATTGTTATTTAATCTTGTCATTATTATAATTTTTATTGTTGATAATTTTAAATTTTTTAGATTCATTTATTTACGTAATGTTTTTAATTTGTTGTTGTTGTTGTCATTATTATTATTATTATTATTATTGTAGTCATTAATGTACTTAATTTATATTATTTATATTTCAAATTTGCAGGAGTTTGAAAACTTTGGAGACAACGTAGACTACTCCGGTAGCTTTGTTACGGATAGGGAATTTATCTCCTTAGATGAGTTACATAGTTGGGCCGATGCGATAGCAATAACAATCGGTTTTCAATTTACACGTGCTTCTTATAAAAAGAAAGAAGGACGTTCTAGAGTTAGTGTCTATTTAAGATGTCACCGCTATGGTAATATTAGGGGTGATGTACATAATCTAGATAATACTGCCCGACCTGGTTCTAAAAGTAGAAGTTGCGGGTGTAAATTTATGATTGTAGGAAGTAGTCGTAAACCACCAGAAAGACCTTGGACGGTAAGGGTGTGTCCTGGTGAAAAGGGAAAACATAACCACCCGTTCTTGGTGTACAGAGATGGTCATGTAAGGGCAAATAGGATTAATGTAGACATTCGGGAGCACATACGACAGCTTAGTGCAACCGGAATGCAACCGGCCTTTATTATGAATTCTATTAGAGATAATTTTCCTGGTTTTTATGCTAGTATGAATCAGATATATAATATTAGACAATCAATAAGGAGAGAAGAGATGGAGGGTAGGACTCCCCTTCAACATTGTCTTCATATGGCCACAGAACTTAATTATGTGGTCTGGACAGACTTGGATAACGAAGGGCAATTGAGCAGACTATTAATTGCAAATCCTACCTCTATCCAAATGATACGTACGTGGCCGTATGTTGTGCTGATAGATACAACGTACAAAACGAACAAACAAAAGTGGCCACTATGTGAAGTGATCGGAATGACGCCAACCAATCACAATTTCTTGGTTGCGTTTTGTTTGATGCGAGATGAGGCGGCTTTGTTGTATTCGTGGGTGCTGCAGGGATTGAGAGATATTTTCGGCACTGCTCAGACTTCTAGCGTCATTGTAACCGATCGAGACGAAGGTTTATCTGCAGCTATTCGTGACGTCTTCCCAGGTAAAAAGGCTTTGCTGATTCATTATTGTGGTTATATCTAATGATAATGTCTTAATTACGTTCAATGTTTTGTTTAATGTAGATGTGCGGCATTTGTTATGCATCTGGCATATTGGTGGACAAGTTGTGTGGCGGCAAGAAAAATCAACAAGGGCAGGTATTCAGGAAAAGTAGATGGAACCCCTTGGTTGAAAGTTCTACGATCGAGGAATATGAAGAGAGATGGCAAGTGATCGTCAGTACGTGGTCGGTTAGGAACAAAAAGGTCGTTCGGTATTTGACTGGAACATGGATTCCACTAAGAGAGAAATTTGTCCGTGCGTGGACGAATGATTGTTTACACTTGGGTAACCAGACTACCAGCAGAGTTGAAAGCCAACACTCGTCTTTTAAGTATTACCTTGGTAGCGGTAATAGCTCATTCGATACCCTTTTCAAAAGGGCGCACGCACAGATTACAAATCAGCAAGCTAGAATCCGACAAGCGCTACAGGAATCCATGTCTTCTGTACCAAGATCGATGCGACAGCATTACTTTAGACCTCTATATCGCCACGTATCTCTCTATGCCTTGGAGCAGCTCCAGCTTGAGTATAACCGCATGTTAGAACTCGGTGATTTTGTGTTTAACAAATGTGGTTGTGTACTTCAACAAACCCATTCATTCAGGAACTGAAAACACAAAAGGATAATGTCCGTTATTAATTCATTAAAAAAAACTGAAAAAAAAATGATAATAAAACTCACGTATTCAGATCTGCTCTGAGAAGGACCAGGACCGAAAGTAGGCCCTTCGTCTGGGGCTATGTACGGGTGTGAGCACACTCTGAACCAATTAACGTAATTAGGTTCAGCCTCTGAAGGAACAGAAGCCCGACGAAGTCCCTGCTCAACAAGGCGGGCACTATAGGGGAACCTACTCCATGCCTCCAAATATACAGCAGAAGAAGGAAAGGTCACGTAGTAGGTACCGTGTGCCGGTCGGACAGCCTTGGCTGGTCTAATAGGAGCGGGAGGAATAGCCTGCACGAACCCAATCTGTCGCAATGTCCGCTCCGGCAAATACACCTCCACAACATCAAAGCACGTGATACCCCCGATTATGGTGGTGCGTGGGTGATCATTCAGCAACGCACCAGCAGCAGAATTGTAGGGAGTCCATTCAACCTGCATACAAGCGAAGTTCACAAAAAAATACTATATATTGAAAACAACATGCATGACAAAATGTAATGTACAATACCTGAGTCTCCGTCAATGAATCAAGAACCTTGCGGCAGTCCCTCAACCTGTCCAGCTCACGACATGGTTTTTTCGGTGTCCACATCTCCGCCCTAGTCATGTTTGGCACATCTTCTCGGCGAGCATGAGGGCGGAAAGCGGGAATGTACTCATAGATCCATGTCTGGAGCAATCTGAGGCATCCAGCAATGGTCTTGCAACCAGCCCTAGATGCCATTCCGAGCTGCCTGTACAAGAACGCCAAGGTCACCGCACCCCAGGCCACGTCCTGCTGATCGTCGTTCACGGCAAGTATCGGGTGAGGTCGCATGCCAATTCTGGACTTATCCGCCAACAAGGTAGAGCCGATGACAGCCATGTAGTACGCTGTCTTCTGGGTATCCATGGCCTGCGACCTATGGCACAGCCACATCAATTCAGCAACGGTTATGCATCCGCTGGTGAATGAACCTTTACGCCGAAGCTCAGACAGAGGCTCCCCGAACAGATTGGTGATACCAAGCTCCCACTCCGCCTCCGAAGGCTCAGCCGGCAGAGAACCTTCAATAGAAATACCCAATATGCGTTGCACGTCGTGCAACATAATCGTCATCTCTCCCCAGGGCATGTGGAAGGTGTTCGTATCCGGCTGCCACCTCTCGACGAACGCTGATATCAAAGCACAGTCGATGTGCTGGTGCATAATGACCGGTAGTCGGCCGAGGGAAGTGGCAGGTAGAACATCGTTTAGCGCATCGGACATATCCTTCAGTCCAATGATGGACTCCACCGGTCTCTTCCTAATACGGCAATCTAGAATCGGAGGCGTACGCTCGGAGCCGTCATAAATAAGTTTAGCTATGTGTCCGCCATAGCTAGGGATCAGTCGCGTATCTGTCGGCCCACCGGGCTGGGGTGATGTCACTAACCAGTCCGTGTTAGTGGACTGTGAGGGCCTGCTCTCCCGTAGCGGCTGATTATCGACAAAACTACGTCCTGCGCGCTCAGATGCGGCAGAATAACTCGGGCCGCCCCGGGCAAATCTGCCGTCGGGGCCGCGAACAACAGCCCAGTCTAATTGGCGAGACTCAGTAGCTTGGAACTGAACATCATCAGCATCATTATCATCATCACTATAAACCCCCTAACTACTCTGGAGGCTGTCAGTCTGGTCATCAATATGAGTACGCACTTGGTTCAGCGTACTCGACCTTTGGGCCTCACTGTGTCTAACAGCCTCTTCATGCCTAGCCTTCCTAGCAGAACCCGTCACCCCCCTCTCATGCGGGTCCCCTCTAAGTAAGGTAGGCCTTGAACTATTACCTCTCAACAATTGCCTAAAAAAACCTTTTCCTTTTCCTTGATTACCAGCCATTTTCTACAAATTTTTAAAGTTTCATTCAAACATAAATAATAATTTAACAACAAAAAATTTAACATACAAATTTACACTAATAATTTATAAAACAACACATGAACATATTTTTAATAATAAAAAATATAACAATCACATTAATAATAACATAATTAATTATAATAACATTAACATATATTTAATAAAAAAAAACAATCACAATAATAATAATAATAAAATTAATAATAATGACATTAACAACAATAATAACATACTTCAAAATTTAAATTAATTATTCCTAAATATACGGAAAAAAAAAATTAAAAAGGAGTCGCCCAGATCTGGGCGGCTGGACCCCGGTTCAGCCGCCTAATTTTACGCGGCTAAACCGGGGTCCAGCCGTCTAGATCTGGGCGACTCCTTTTCATTTTTTTTTAAATATCATATTTTGAAAACAATATATAAAACTTATTAAAAAAAATACACATTACAACATACA
>NC_080060.1:18053788-18066288 GCF_026212465.1 Amaranthus tricolor | reverse complement strand
TAGGTATCCCCGGGTATTCTACCTCTACAATTTCAAGCAATTTCAAGCAATTGCCCGTAAAAATCTTCTTCGTGTCTAACCTTGATGTGATCCTTTGTTTTACTTGGCACACACAACAAAGTGTTGAAAATGTTATCAAAAACATTCTTCTCTATTGCATAATATCCAAATTATGTCGAATCATGTTTGTTTTCCAATATGGCAAATCCCAAAATATGCTACTCTTCTTCCATTCTGCAGAGTACTTACTAACCTCTTTATTATGTTCTGATGCATCTTCTTCAATTACTCTCAAGAAACCAAATTGGTCTAATTCATCAAGCAATTCATGTCCAGTCCGAATAATAGGTGGATCTCTACATTCCTATAGGGACGACTTCTATCTATATTCCTTCTATGACAGTCAAACCAACACATCTTCATGTTATGAGTAAGGTACAAGGCTTGTGAATCATCCATGTAGTAAGGGCAAGCATATCGGCCCGCCGTACTCCACCCGGACAACATCGAATAAGCTGGAAAGTCATTGATTTTCCACATTAAAGCTGCTCGCAGTTGAAAATTCTCCTTTCTTGACACATCAAATGTACAAACCCCCTCCTTCCACAACATATTCAGCTCTTGTATTAGTGGTTGAAGATATAAGTCAATGTTGTACTTTGGATTTCCGCGAAACCTTATCACCCTTACTGTTTCTTCTCCATCTAGAAGTTTCACAAATATAACAGCAAGTTGCATTCGCATTATTCCCCCAATATATCAAACATCCGTTAGGACAACAATCAATCTTCCCAACGGGTAATCCAAGGGCAGCTATTTGTTTTTTCGTTTCGTAGAAACTGTTTACCATCGTATTCTTTTCAGGTAACACTTTGTTCACAATAGCACAAATATCATGCACCATCTGGAAACACACTAAAATTCATTTTTAACACCTAAATATAATATAATAATATAATTATTCAACTGATTAGTAAAGTAAGTTAATGAAAATAAAAATATATAAAACAATTCATGAAAATAACAATATATGATAATAATATAATTATTCTAATAACAATTATTAAGGAAAATTAATGACAATAAAAATAAAATATAAAACAATAAAAAATATAAAAAACTCAAGTAAATAACAAACAAAATAAAATATGTACTAATTAAATAAAAAAAATAAATTCAAATTGATAAACCGGGGATCACAAATCCATCGCCACATTTTGAAATTCAAATTGATAGAACATTGGCGAAGAAATAGCGCAAACGAATTTTTTTTTTTTAAAAATCATATTAGCGACTACTTAGCGACCAAAACGCCCGTCGCCATATATTAAAAAAAATTTATAAAAATGCTGGTTTCGTGGCGACGACTTGGCGACCGACAACCCCGTCGGTAAACATTTAAAAAAAACAAAAAAATTAAATAGGCGCGGCGAAGGATGGGCGACGACATTGCCCGTCGCCAATTTGCTTTTTCTTTTTGCGTCGATTCCAGCCGTCGCCACGGGCGACCAACCCGCCCGTTCGCTATTTTTTCATCGCTATTTCGATACTTATTTGTAGTGTTCAACTAATCAGGAGGTACACATGCCTATGAAAAAGAAGGATTTGGTGCCCCAAGGAAAGTTCCAGATTAGCATCTAAGGGCATAACTAGCAAGCGTGCCGTAGTTGTAGGTTTGGATGATGACTCTTCCTCCCACATTACACCTGAGCCTCACACTGCTGTACCTCACTCTCCATCAAAACTAGCCACACCACCAATCATACACATACCATCACCTCCACCTTCTCCCATTCCCTTCACACTACCACCTACCACCAAAAAGCAAGCTTAATCTCCCATTCATCCCCATGCATCTTCACTTGGCTTAGGTTTTGCTGCTTTCTTCAATCCTTTCTCAGTTCCTGCTACTGGCTTAGACAACATCCTCCACAAGCTCAAAGATCTTCAATCCCAACACAACTCATTTCAAGGAGAAGTCTATATTTCATTGGCCGCAATTACTAATCAACTGACCCAAATGGAAGCCCATCTTGGAGCAAAACTTGATACAGTGGAGGTTCAAACTGAGTATGTGGATGAAGACGATGCCCCTGCTGTTTGATCAATCTGACTACTTATCTCTTTTTGAGCTTTTCAATAACAATCTTTATAATTTATGTACCATGTTGGGTACTTATGCTTCATTTTGGATATTAATGCTTTAAAATAATGGTCCGTAATATTAAAATTTGCATTTTATAATTGAATTTTGGGTTACGACTTTTTATAACTGCTATTGTTTGTTTGCCTTCTTTAACTATTCATGCTTTGATAGTGCTGTGGTTTGATGATCCCAACCTTTTTGAATGATGTCTAAAGAGCGAATAATTGACACAAACTTAAGAGGGTAAGCTTGCATATGTCTATGTTCTATATTCTTCTTTATTGTTCTTCTCTAATACAGTAGTTGATGATTGCTCTTCTATTAAATTGCTCTATTTCTCCTGCTTTCATAATTGCTTGTGAAAATTCTAAGTAACTTAGTATATTTTTTACTTATTTTGAGGTATAATATGCTTAGTATACTTTATAAATAATATGCTTACCTCGTATATTTTGTTGTCATGACATAAATATGCTAAGTAATTAACTTATGAAATGAATTTATATTTACTAATTTGTATTATTATGGGTGCTTAGTAAATTTTGTTGTAATGATATAGTTTGCTAAGTCAATTGGAGTAGCTTTAATCTTTATTTTGCCTTAAGTTTGTTGCTAAATTTGTCATCATCAAAAAGGGGGAATTTGTTGGCTCTTTAGGTTTTAATGTTAACTAAACTTAACCAATGTAAACAAGTTTTATTCAGGAGATTAAAGTAGGTCAATATCCGGTCCAGTGTAGGATTGTTGATAATACCTAAGAACTTGGTCAAACAACTTTGTAAGAGTCTGAGATATCTATGAAGTTGAAGTTAGACAGAAGATCTGCTGTAGGATGTTAAAGTGTAAACAGAGAGATCTAATGTTCCTAAGCTGATAGTCTAATAGTTCTTGTTAATCAACCAGAGACAATGCATTGTTCCCATGAATCAAGTTGGGAAGTCTAACGTCAACTGAGAAATTCTGAACATAAAAGATTCGTGTTTTTCTAGTTGATTGTATGGATAAAATTAGTTAGTTGCGTAATTAAATTGGAAGTTAATTGGTAAAAATAATTTAAATTAATTTGACCTAGTGTAACTGTCACCACCTAAAGTAGTGGAGAAAATTCTCCAATTTTTTCTCCACTTAATAAGGCTAGTCTTAATAGGTTTTAATTTGAAAAATTGAAAATGCCTTATTTACGTAAAAGAAAACCATAGCCTATTTTGGTAAAAACATTTTACACATTCCTCTTTTATTTTAGTATTAAGGAGTAAAGTGAGTTAGTTATGTTTTCCCACAAAAGGCTACGTGATTATTTTATATAAAAGAGGATGTTTTCAACCGCTTATCATCAATTGTCAAGGAACTTACATTGCTTCTCATTGCCATTAGCTTAGTAAGTTTTCTTGTGCAACTTAATTATTTTTATCTTTAAGTTTTGTGTTTTGTTGGAGTTTTTGAAAGAAAACTTTTCACTAGACTTAAGGAAGTCTAAGGGAGAAAGAGAGCTTCAAAGAGGAAGCTTCAGCTTCATAGATGAGGCGTGAGAAAGAGTTGAGTGTAGAGAGAAACTCAAGATGGCCTAGTTGAGTGTATTTTATGTAATTGTAACGATTGCCTAAAACATAGTGAAGTATTTAGAAATTTCGAGTGGTCGTGGTTTTTCCTTCTACTTAGGCCTAGAAGGTTTCCACGTAAAAATTTGCGTCTCTTTCAAGTTTACTTTACAAGTTAAAGTTTTAATTCCGCAAAATAGGGCAAAAATGCTTCAACTTATTAACATAACAATTCACACGCCTCTTGTTGTCTCTAAACGAGTCTACACAATATTTGAAAATGGCCTGATTTTTTCTTTCAGGATAGGAACCCAATTGCTACAGTTTAATAGACAGCGTATAAGAATTTCAAATGAGCAAAATTTTCAATAGAAGAATTTCTCTGCTGCATTATGTGCATATTTCCACCTCAATTTACTAACTTTATAACAACCGATAACAATATATTAATCCTTTAATATTAAAAATAAAGGTACTCAATCACTTATTCAAACCACGACATAAAAATTCTGCAACAACTAGTACCACCAATCTATTGAGTAACAAGGTCAATAAATTTTGATATATAGCTTTTGTACATGAACAAACACGATACTCTGACTTCATTTACTACCTTGTGTGATTAATTATACAATCACAACTATGTCAATAACAAAAACACGTATTCATAAGAGACGGTTGTTCTAGACCTGCCCAATAACTTAAAAAGAAAAAAAAAACTTAAAAATTGACGCGCGCGTTTTAACATATTTGAAGTTGGTGTTGTAACCTATTCAAGTTATGTCAATCTATTAGAATTAGTATTTTAACCTATTAAAGTTCGGATCTGGAGTTGACATTTAACATATTAAATTGTTGTTTTAACTTTAAGTTGTTAACCTATTAAAGTTGGTATTTGAACCTACTAAAGTCAGTATTTTAACCTATTTAAGGTGGTATTTTAACCTGTTGTAGTTGGTTAAAACACCAACTTTAACAACCAACTTCAATAGGTTAAAACGCCGACTTTATTAGCTTAAAATACCAACTTCAATAGGTTTAAATACTACCTTAAATAAGTTAAAGTACTTGTTTAAATAGTTTAAATATATTAAATCGAATAGGATAAAATACCAACATCAATATGTTAAAATACCAATTTCAATGTGTTAAAACACCAACTTAAATAAGTTAAAATACAAACTTACGCAGCATAAAACACCAATTTAAATATGTTAAAATACCAACTTCAATAGGTTAAAATACCAACTTTAATTGATTAACAATATATTCATCATCATCATCATCATCCTACCCAGTATATCCCGCTCATAGAAAACTAAGGCCAGGGTCTAGGAAGGGAAAGACGGCGGCATCTCATACCCATAAAGGAGAGCGTGGCCAAAGGAGTCCCTCAGATCGAGGAAGATAAAGAGACGTGATTACACGTGATAGATACCTTAAAGGCCTATAAAAATAAAAGTAGAACCACTATAAAGGAAAACAAATAACTAATAGAAAGGAAACAATAAAAGCAAGAGGTTAAGGACACTAAAAGGTTAACTAAGAGGACGTCAGTAA
Source organism: Amaranthus tricolor (assembly GCF_026212465.1). Lineage (NCBI taxonomy): Eukaryota > Viridiplantae > Streptophyta > Magnoliopsida > Caryophyllales > Amaranthaceae > Amaranthus > Amaranthus tricolor. Next base: position 18,061,044 of record NC_080060.1, on the reverse strand, counting down.
TCTAAGACATGGATATGGCGTCTCCAACTGCTCCTATCCCTTGTCAGGTCTGCAGAGAGGTTTAACTCGTGCAAGTCAACTCTTATTTGCTCACCCCAAGTTCTCCTAGGTCTTGCTCGACTCTTCTTACCCTATACTATAATGCTTTCTACCCTCCTCACAGGGGCGTCGAAAGTCTTTCTCTGCACATGACCAAACCACCTCAATCTATTTTCGCACATTTTTCCAGATATAAGGGCTACCCCTAGTTTGTCCCTAAACTCTTGGTTCCTAATTCGATCCATCAATGTATGCCTACACATCCACCTCAGCATACGCATTTCTGTAACTTCCATCTTATGTTCAAAAATCTTCTTTACAGGACAACATTCGGTCCCATATAGCAGAGCAGGTCTGATTGCCGCCCGGTAGAAATTTCCTTTTAACTTGCTTGGGAATTTCCTATCACATAGCATTGCGGTGGTTGCTCGCCACTTGAGCCAACCCGCTTGTATACAATGATTTACATCCCCGTCAATCTCCCCATCCCTTTGAATGATCAATCCCAAATACTTATACTTGGTTGTACTCTTAAAAACTGTTTCATCTATGGACACCTCTGGTTCACCTACCGGTGATGTTCCACTAAAGTCACAGCGCAAATACTCGGTCTTCGAACGGCTAATGCGCAATACTTTACCTTCTAAAGCTTTCCTCTACTCATCCAATTTTTTATTAACCTACACTCTAGTTTCTGCTACCAGCACAATGTCGTCCGAATATCATGCAATATAGTACCGTCTCCCAAATAGATTTAGAAATCTCTTCCATTATGACGGTAAAAAGAAAAGGGCTTAGGGCCGATCCCTGATGTAGTCCCACTTTAACCGGGAAAGACTCTGTTATCCCCACCGGTGTTTAAATGCTAGTCGAAACTCTGTCATACATATCCCATATGGCCTCAATGTACACTGAAAAAATGCCTCTAGCCTTGAGGCTATCCCAAATGACACGTCATGGTATGTTATCATACGCTTTCTCCAGGTCAATGAACACCATATGCAAATCTTTCTTTCGCTCCCTATATTCCTCCATCAGTCTCCTCAAAACATGAATTGACTCAATGGTTGACCTTCCTGGCATAAAGCCGAATTAGTTCTATCTAATCACCGTTTCCTGTCTAATTCTCCCCTCTATCACTCTTTCCCACAACTTCATTGTGTGGCTTAGAAGTTTGATACCTCTATAGTTGCTGCATACTTGCGCATCACCTTTGTTCTTAAACAGAGGTACTAGTGTGCTATTCCTCCATTCTTCTGGCATCTTATGTGTCCTCAAAATAATATTAAAGAGGTTAGTCAGCCAACGAATGCCCTCTTCTCCTATACCCCTCCACACCTCAATCGGGATGTTATTTGGCCCGACCGCCTTTATTCTCGACGACACCCCTAAGGTCTCTTTTGCCACTTTTCTAATGGTTTTTGCCATGTTCACCCGCATTTCATTCGCATCCTCCGACTTACTTGGGAAACCCAATACACTTATCTTGCTTGACAGGGTGTTGACCATATCCCCTTTGAGTCTCCCCCACATGATCTTTCCCTTGGACTTGACCTTTTTTTAAGTGATTTTCTTTCTTATCCTGAAAACCAGTACTAAAAGCCTGTGTTGAGTGGGCATATTTATACCCAACACCACCTTACAATCCAAGCATGAGGCCTAAACTCGCCTTGCACACTAAGAAATAGTCAACTAGGGTTGCATGCCCGCCGCTCTTATAAGTGGTCAAATGCTCGATCTCTTCCCCCACTACTATCCTAACTAGCATAATCTTGTCACTACACCTCCTTACTTCAACTAATTGCTCCAGGATATCGTTAGACACTAGGATGCCAACTCCGTTACGTCTGCCGTCCAAACCTGCATACCACAACTTATATCCCTTTATACCTTTTGGTTTTTGCCCTTTCCACCTAGTCTCTTGCACACATGTTACATGAATCCTGTATTTAGAAAGCTCATTTGCCAACTCCAACGACTTGGCTTCTAAGGTACCTATGTTCCATGTCCCCACTCTTAGTTTTAGATCCTACTTACGTTGGCCCCCTGACCCCCTCTCCTATGACCTGACCTCAAGTGACCATAATTGCTTCCTAACTCTATATTCAGCTACTACAGACTAAGGTAAAAGGTTACAAACAGATCACTAGCATGGATCAACACAAAAGACAGATATATAAAAAGAAAAGCGTATATAGATTATCAATTCGATGAAAGAAAGCTAGAACATTGTGAAACAAACCTTTTGAAAGGTAAGAGGACACTCCAAGATATGAAAAACGGCAAGTACATACACAAAACAAATAAAAGACAGATCTTCCAAACCCAGCACACCACACAATATTAAAAGTAAGAAGCTAAATAAAACACTAAAGCAAGAGATGCACAAAAATTTCTTAGAGATGTAATATACGAAAAGAAGATGGAGGTTAAGGAGGGGTATCACTTGCAACTTGATTGTATACTAACGACGATGGTGCTTTCACCTTTACAATTGATTAACAATATAACAGATTAAAACACCAACTATAAATAGATTAAAATAACAATTTTAATAGGTTAAAATACCAACTCCAACATAATACCAACTTCAATAGGCTATAACATTAACTTCAAATAGGTTACACAACGCGTGCTAGTTTTGCAGTTGTTTCTTTTAGTAATAATGGGCCGGGCCACGTAAGAGGCATCTTTCATAAAGACCATCTCAAGTAACAATTAGTGATGAAGAACGTGTTTTAATTTTGATTTTATTTTTTGTAACTTTTTGGTATTGTTATTTTTTGTTATCTTACTTATAAAAATAGGTTATTATTTTTACAACAATATTCTTGAGAAGGTGATTCACAAACTTAGATTATCAATGATTTATTAAAAGTTAAAATTATTATAAAAAGTTAATAAAGATATATTTTATTTTCTCTCATCGAGTTGAGTAATAAGATACGACTAGAAGCTAAAACCAAATACGTAGGAGATGAAATCAAATTGTGCCTGTTGACCAAGTAATAAGATATTTTGACATAATGTTATAATCCTAGGCTAAGACCTTCAAACTTATATCGTGTTTACAAGTCTTCATTCAACCAACGAATAAATCCATTCTAAACCCTATGACTTTTTCAATGTTATTGTCGTCGAGACGCAACAAAAATAACTAATCTTTAATATACTTCTTATAATAATATTCTTGTTCATCAACTTTTTCCAAATCCACCACAAATTAATTAATAATTTACTTGAAATAAATCTTATAATACATTTTTTTGGATTGAAAAACAAGTATATATTATATAAATCCATCATAAAAAATATTATTAATTTACTTGATATAAATCATATAATACTTTCTTTTTGGATTGAAAAAAAAAAGTATTGTAAATCATATTGGAGTAATACTTTTATTAATGTATTATTCACCTACTTTTCTAAATTAAACACAATTATTCTATGGGATGAGATCATTTGATTCCTACCAATTTGATCCAAGTATAGACTCAATAGTTAGGCCAAACTTGATTGTTTGCATCATCATCTGCTTTTGTTGTGCACAATTACGAAAATTATGAAAGTTTTTATAGAGATAACGTGTTAAAGACAAGAGTCAAGTCTAGTTGATATTAAGGTCGTTTCGTTCATTTTTGGGCACCAAAGCGAAAAATGAAAAAGACTTTTAAAATTTTAAGGCGTAATAAACATGGTACTGGTTTTGTTTTATATTACTAATATATTAACTACTCCTATATTTTATAAAAAAAATCTAATAATTCATACTATGACAAAGAAAACAAAAATGTAAATTGTACCTAAATTTAATTTTTGTTAATATTAATTTTGTACATAAAATTATATTATTTGGGCTGTCAAACATTTGAGGTCTTGGACGATTACCTGCTTTGCCCTTGATAATCAACGACCATGTTGGACATTGATACCTTTTAAAATGTTGGATCTTTTCTAATGTATGATTAAAACAGTCATGATAAATGTTTAAGAATAAATTAATATTCTGTTTGAAAATGATATTTTCATTTGAAAATCTAGAATTAACTCAAATTTAATGTTTAACAAATTAAAAAAAAATTAATTTTGAATTTGAGAAAATTCTATAATTTTTTTTTGAAATAATTCTATTATTTTTAAAAACTAGGTAAATTAAAAATTTGAGAATGAATTTCCAAACATTTTAATTCCAAAAAATTTATTCTATGATTTAGTAATTGGAATCTGCAATTTAAAATCAATTAATTTTCACCTAACACAATCTAAAGGATTTTAAAATATAGGAAAACATCCTTTTTATCCAACATAAGTTTTTATATATAAATTTTGAAATTCTAACTTGAAAAAAAATTTATGATCCAAATTTAATATGCATGTAATTTAATTTGAAAAAATAGCCGTTGATTATCTATTTTATCTAGAGAGGGTTTTAGTAAATAATGGTTATTTGTGAGGTTAACAAATTATGTGATAGAATATGATAGGGTGAAAGTTTTATTATTTTAATTTCTCTTTTTTAGTTTTATTTATTTTATTATTATAATTTTTGTCTAATCGATTTAGAATTTTTGTTTTATCCACAGTGGCTCGCAATTTATCTTTACGAAATAAAATGCAATGATGATGCAAAAACAAAGAAAAATCAACCCTAATAAAAATAAAATTAGAAAGAAAAGCCCTATTAGTTCACCCACCTACCTATCCATTCCCTGTATCATCAAACTAATTTTCGTAAAAAGCGAATATATAATTTATATTTTTGGAAATGATATTCAAAGCAAACAAGAACCTTCCTATCTTTCTCTATCATTCCTATTTCTGAGTCCCAACAATTCTTCTTATAAAACTTATATAAGAATTTCTTTTCATCAAAATCCAAGTAATTCTCCATTTCTAAAAGCTCCAAAAATAATATCTCAACTCCCAAAATAACTAACTTTATTTTCCTTATTATTATTTATTATTATTATTATTTCATCATTCAATTAGCTATGCACTTTCTGTTACGCATTTCTCTCTTCTTATTCTTTTTCCTACAACTAACTCCAACTGCTCCCGCTAGAATTTTTCCCGGCAACAACCCAACTGTTTTAAACCTTGATGATGCCTCCTCCGCCTTATCCACCGCCTTCAACGCCACCCCATGGCGGCACTTTGCCAAGTTTGCAAACCTCGAAAAAGGCAGCCATGTAGCCGGCATATGTGATCTCAAAAGCTACCTCCATCAGTTCGGGTATTTTCCGCCGGGTAACTTTTCTGACGATTTTGACGACGACTTAGAATCTGCTATCCAAACTTACCAAAAGAATCTAGGATTACCCATCACCGGAAAACTCGATAACAGCACAATTGACCTCATCATGGCCCCGCGATGCGGCATGAGTGATTCTCATACACGCGCCGCCACAAATAACACCACTCGGCACCTCCATGAAACACGTCGTTACGCTTACTTCAACGGAAATCCACGATGGATGAAATCATCTCCTATGACGTTAACTTACGCGTTTTCACCAGATCATATGATCAACTACATCAGTCACGACGACATCAGGGCGGCGTTCTCACGGGCCTTTACACGGTGGTCGGAAGTGATTCCGGTAAATTTTACGGAAGTAGAAGGCAATAAAAACTCAGATATTCGTATCGGATTCCATGACGGTGATCACGGTGACGGAGAACCGTTTGATGGTGTCTTAGGAGTTTTAGCTCATGCTTTTTCACCAGAAAAAGGAACACTTCATTTAGATGCAGCTGAAACATGGGCAGTTGATTTTGGGCAACAAGATTCAAGTGTAGCCATTGATTTAGAATCTGTGGCGACTCACGAGATTGGTCACGTGCTCGGCTTGGCTCATTCTTCTGTAAGTGATGCTATTATGTACCCCAGTTTGAGGCCAAGGAGTAAGAAAGTTGATCTTCGGGTTGATGATGTGGAAGGTATCCAGGCTTTATATGGGTCTAACCCGAATTATAATTACGGATCTTTGTTAGAAGCTGATCAAGAGACTTCAAATAGTGCTGCCGTGTTTGGATTTTCGAGTTGGTGGGTCTGGACTTTCTCGTTGATGAGTTTGGTTCAAGCTCTATATTTTTAGATTATTATCGGGATTTTAATGCTGTAAATATTTTTGGATTAAAAATTACACGTACATAGAAGAATTCTTTCTTTCATGATGTTTTGAGGTATAGTATACCACATACGTAGACAATTTGAATGTTTGTAAGTTCATAAATACACATTTTATACCAATATAGTTATACTACTTGTTTTGGGTCTAAGGCTCCAATATTAATTGGACTTTATACTTAGTCAATGATAGTCCATGGGTTGGTCAAAGCCCAATTTAAGGTTACGTATCAGTCTGTTTCATTAATTATTGGTTCGTAAGTCGGATTCAACCACTTTCATTATTAATATAAATCCAGCTACTATAAATATTCACAAATCATCCTAATGAAGTAAGTTTTTCACCCATATTTTCTCTAAGTAATTCCATTGTCACATTTCATATTCAATCGTTAACTGACTTAAGCATTGGAGGGGCTTTTCCGGGTGCGGCCCCTGAATTAGTAACCTTTGTTCGTTTTGTAGGTTCATTCGAAGATCTTCAACCACATTCGACCATCTTCAATCACATTCAACCTTAAGTAATTGGATTGGGCTACCCTATACTTCGACATGTGGACGTTTCTACTTGGAGTTACAACGCAAATTACCCTTCCTTTACTTAATACAAATTGCAGCTAAGTTTCACCCAAAACAGTTTTGCCGCTGTCTATGGGGAAGAGAAACACCTCACGCCAAACTCGAGTTGAAAGCCATGCCTCCAAAAAGAAACACCCAAGCTCGTACTCATCAAGCAGGACCTCACCCGTCTGAAGCAAACAGCTCCGACCATGCTTGTAATCCCAATCCTCCAATTCCTAATCCAAATTCTAACCCGGGTCCTATCACCCATCAAGACCTTCAAGAATTTGCAACCCTTCTCACTACTTAGCTTCAAAAGCACATCATTCAAGTCTTTAAGTCAATTCGAACTAGATCTTCACCTAATGTTGAAAACGAACAAGTTCAACCTTCTCCAAGGAGGGGACTTACGACCATCCACGAACCTACCCCCCTGAATTACTATGTAGAAGATGTGGCAGAAAGTCAGGAGACACCGTTCACTCAAAATCGTGATGTTAATTACACATAACCTCATAACACC
>NC_080060.1:17925317-18037817 GCF_026212465.1 Amaranthus tricolor | reverse complement strand
AGCAGTCCAGGAGATGTAGCAGGATCGGCACTCTCGATACATAATTAACATTAATAATTATACTTAAGATAAATAATGCGGAAGTGTAAAACGCCGAACTGCTAAAAACTAAAAATCGTTCAAAACATAAGTAAAAAAAAAAAAATCTTAAAACTAAGAAAATATATAATAAGGTTTACTTAAATACGATAAAAAAAAACGTAAATACAATATAGTCATCAAGTAAAATCATTGAAGCTAAGTCCTCGACATAATAATTAAAGTTGAGGCCTAGATCGAAACCTGAGCTAATTTTTCCTGCAAAATACTGTCATCCATAATACGGATGACAGCCGATTAAATCGGTCAACGATAAAGCCGAGTACAATTTTCTCAACAAGCTTATGATGCGATAGTTAAATTATGCTTACAAAATAATCATCAAGCACAATATAGAAGGTTATTACTCATTATTGACCTTTACTAAGCCATTAAGTTACATTCTCAATACTTGCAGAAGTTCATTACTGCTACTAAATACTTGGTAACGTTAATGCTTATTTAATCAAGTTCAATTAAGCCTCATAGCTTTACCATCATAGCATATCACAAGATCACAACAATAATGACAACTGATATATGTAAGGGTCTGGTTAGGTGAGGACCGTAGTCCTAAACCCTAACTGTGGTGGGAGTCGTCACTCCTCTCAATACTGTTATGCTCGAGGCTTCACATGATGGGTTTTTCTCGGACCCCCTGTCTAACACCGCATTTTACGTGCCGGCTAACACGGACGCCGGGATTTTACATACCGGTCCATGGTTCGACGTTACCTTACTATCAGAGTCATACAATCAATATCATGCAATATCAAACAAGACTCTAAACCGAAATAGTTTACATTCTTATAAGTCAAACTTGCACTAGTAAAAATTTTGACAATTCTACCCTTTTAATAGAAACAAATTACCAGTATCTAATAAATTAATATTAATTAAATAACAAATTTTCGTAGCTATACTAAGAATCCTGAGGCTAAACTAAGTCATATTATGTCATAAATAATCATAACAGTCAAGAGTAATATTAATAACGTATTATATCAAATAATCAGTAAAATAGTAAAACGGATCTATCATAACTAAAAAAAAACATAATCCGACAACTTATTAAAGGTCCAAAATCTAAATGAAATGAGTTTTCGAGAAAAACAACGCTAAGCATTTTAACAAATTTGTTTGACTATTTTACCAATAAACCGATTAAAAATTTATCAAAACACCAAGATGATATGAAATCATTTTAAACACATAAGTTTATTTAACTAGTAAAATTCATATATATCTATATTATCATATTAATCAAAAATTTCCATATATATGACTTTTTTTTGAGTGTCCCAAAAGTATTATTGTTTTGACGAAAATATCACTAAATTGGATATAACTTTAATATTACCATGTAAAGTTTAAATGACTAAAATAAAATCATATTGATCATGCTTTTATATTATCGAGTAACCATAAATAAATATCACATAACGAGAGAGTTAAGAAAATGTGTACCATTTTCCTCCGAAGGTGGTGCTAAACCAAGTAAAAGAATAATAATAGGATAATAAGAACTTAAGGAAATAAGCTCCAAAAGAGAAAGTCTTCAAGGTTCCAAGCTTCAAAGAAGTAGATCTTCAATTACCCAAAAGAAAATGATATCCAAGCTCCAAAAGATAATACTTGACTTTTTAAAAGTTGATGATTATTGGCTTAAGAAGTGATAAGATCAAGCTCCATCTTCATTTGATTCTTCAACAAATAAAAAAGGTATAAAGTTAGTAAGATGTTAATGAAGTGAAGATATAAGAAAGAATGGTAGAAAGATTTGATGATGGGGGTGCAAGTGATCTCATGGCTAAGGAGGGGTATTTATAATGAGTTTTGGGCAACTTTTTAGTTCATAAGATTGTATGAAAAAGAAGGTTAACTTGTGTAAGTGATTTAGAGTGTGTAAGTGAATGTGTAAGAGTTGGAGTGTGTAAGTGGATGTGTAAGAGTTTGGAGTGTAAAAGAAGGTTAACTTGTGTAAGGAAATGGTGATAGCTTGTGTAAGTGATGAACATTATGGATTGATGTAGAAAGGATTTTGATTCATCAAATTTTTGTTCTAGTTTATGTTATTGAAATGTTTTAGATTAATGGGAAAGTATGATTAAGGTTTGATTATGAAAATATGATAGTTTACTTAGAAAATTTTAGTTAAAACTATATTTAAAGTTAATAAGAAAAATATAGTTAATTTTTAGGTATAAAATAATTAAATCAAAGTTGTAAAGTTAAAATGATAAGTAGTAAAGTTAGTTTAAGGAAACGAAATTAAAACGTAACGTTTTAATAAAACCGTAAATATAATATTAAAATTTTACTTTTCGTAGTATAAAATAATAAAATAATATTTTAGTGCTTATAAAGAAATTTAAGAATATATATATATATATATTTTTAAGTTTAATATTTGGAAGAAATTACAAAAATCGGAATAATGTTTAGGGATTCAAGGTGATTTGAATTAGATAACCAAAGGATTAGGAATTCGAAAAGAAATTTCGGAATAATTAATCGGAAGATTAAGATTAAGAAATTTGAGCTTGTTACAGGAGAATTACTTGAGATTAGAAGCTGAGTATTACATTCCTGAAGGTCGCTCGACCGGTCGAGCAAGTTGGCTCGGGTCAAGCGAAGTGCATTCAAACTTCCAGTAGCTTCTGATCATTAGCAGGATTCAATTCAGGAGTACAAGACATCCGCTCGAATAGTCGAGCGAGATGGCTCGGGTCGAGCGGAGCTAAGTTTCACATTCTATCCAATTTTTGAAGTTTCTGATGTTGGACCTGATGGTGGCTCGACTGGTCGAGTGGGCTCCGCTCAGGTCGAGCGAGATGGGCGGCAGCAGCTTTTGCGATATTTTTAAATATCATTCGAGGTTCAATTACATTTGTTGCTTCTAATTGCTGCTGCTAAGACTGCCAGCCACCCTACCCTATGGGTGGCACCCCCTCCTACAACCTAGGGATGGTGGAGCAATCATGAAACCACCACCCCCACTTGTTTTTGAAGGGCCATAAATAGAGAAGTGGAAGATGGAGCTACATATCTCAGATTTCACCCTTCACTTTGAGTAATTTCTATGTATTCTTCATAGCTTTGCGTTCATTTCAATTAAGAATTAGTGTTTAGCATAATTTACTTTTCAATTCAATTAGTTACTTTCAATTTCCAATTATCATCTTAACTTCATCCTTTCTTGTAATATTTTGCAACTTGGATTCTTCAACCGTTGATCTATTATTATTGAAGCTTTTGAAGGGTATTACTTTGAATCATTAAATCATCTTGTTCATCCTTAGATTGAACCTAAAAGAGTAAGTTCTATCTTTGCTTATATTATTTTCAATTCATGTCATTTAGTTATCTTTAATTGTTTGCCTTTAGTTTTATATAATTATGGTTGTAGTTCTTCAACTTATATTGCACTTTATCCAATTCATTAGTTCAATATTAAATATCTATAATTCCGCATACTTAAAAACTATAAAAATTTAGTATGAATAAAATTTACATTAAAACAAATTAAACATCTACTTGAGTATATGATGACATCTAGTAGAGATTAAAAATAAAATTTAAATTAAAAGTAATTAATAAATAATGTCAAAAAATCAAATAAAATATTTATACTGAATGAAAGGAGTTTTTATTTTTTTTGTGTTTATAATTTATAATAATATTACTTTCTCTGTTCTTTTTTGTTCTTTTCATTTACTTTTTACACAATTTTCAAAGTAAATTTTAAATCATGATATCTCCAAATACATATAATAAAACATTATAAAAAATACATAATAAAAAAGTATACATTAAAACAAATTTAATAAGATCTCATATGAATATATTTTATCTTCTAAACATGTGTTAAAAATATTAATCAAATTTCTCTAATTAAAATGAAATATTTCTAATCGAAAAACTATAAAAAAACGAAGGGAGTAATATATAAAGAGGCCGTTTCTCTCTATTACATGTGAGTTTATATAGAAGATCAAACATAAATGCCCCACATGAAATTTAAACAGACTTAATTTATTTACTCTGTACAGTTTCAGCTACTTCTATTTTCCACACCATCCCACCTAAAGGCATCTAATCTCTCTGTCATCTCCTCCATTGCCCACTGTTTCAACCTTTCTCCCACACTCTAGATCATCTCCATTAATGCCAAACCTAAAACACACCACAATAAATTATAATTGCCCAAAGGTTCAAAATTTATAATAAAACCCTATTCTTCCACAATTTTAGTGTCACCTTAAATTAAAGTTTAGGGTTTCAAATTTCCTAACTTCCAAGACATTGAAATGTGCAGAAATCGAATTTTTGATTGAGTATTAAAAACTAAAAAACTAAAAAAATGGGAGTCGGGGGTATCAATCAACCTTTACCTGAATTTGGGTTGATTAATACAACCACAATGAATGGAAATGTGAATTTTAATATCAACATTAATGGAAGTGGTACAACAACAACTGATCTGATCCAAGACCACAATTTGTTGAAACTTCAAAAACATAATATTTCTTGTTGGAGATCTCAAAAAAAGCCACTTTCTTGGTCTGTTGTTTGTGGGATTTTGTTATTTGCTGTTGGGTTGATTTCTTTATTTACTGGGCATGTTGTTTCTGATCTTGAGTACTACTCTCAACGCTTGATAAAACCTCACTTGATCACCAAATGGGTAATTCTTTCTTTCTCTCTTTAGATTTTGTCTTAATTTTAGAAAAATTTCCTTCTTTAGAATTTTTTGGTTTTTTGTTTTTATTGTTATATCACCTTTTCTTGGTTGATTGAACCCGACTTGATCACTAATTGGTACTTTCTCTCTAAATTAATGATTCCGTCTTTTGGAATATTTTTTTATGGGTTTTATGTTTTTTTGGCTGTATAATGTATGTTTATTCATGGCTTTGATAGTTTGATTGATAAGTAGGAATTTGTAAAATTGTATTGATACAATGTTGAGATGGTTTGTCTCTCTTGTTCTGGATTCTACCTGGGTTTCTGTAAAGTGGGGTTTTATGGTTAGAAGGTTTCTACCTGTATATACTATTTAAGGAAAATTTTGGAGGGGAATATATCGCGTAGAAATAATTTTCTGATTAGAATTATTTTTGGTTAAAATAAAATTGGCAAGATATTAATTGGTTTTTTGATCCATATCTTGGCTAATTTTTCTGTTGTATGTTATTCTTTGTCACTTTCTCACTCCTTTCATCTACTTTAATAGCAAAATAAACACACATTTGAATTTTCCTTTGCTCCAAGTTAGAGTTTTAATATTGTAAAGTAGCATTTTCCTCTAAGAGTGTGCATCTTTTGGGGATCATTTCGGTATGTGAATTGAGGATTTTCTTTGAATTTGATAATAATTTCCCAACTTATTCATTTCCCAACTTCTAGCTTTTTTGATCCTGTTGTAGGTTTTCAAATGTGAGGGAATGTGCAAAATTACTTGCTGCCCGGGACTCTGGGGTTTAAATTAGTCTCTTAAACACCCTATACTGAATCCCATACTCCGCCTTATTGGCTGGATAATTCAATCAATCTACAAACGTAGAAGCTTTCTGATGATGAATGTTAAAACATTGAGTTTTTGGAAGTAAGGGAAGGTGAGGGAATGAAAGGAAGGGGGAAGAAAGGAGAAATTTCATTGATTAGGAGAGGTAATACCTCTGAGCCCTGAGGTATAGATGACTTTTGGGGAGAACATTGTCCATTTTCCATTGATTGGGTAGCATTTGTCTTTTGGTACAGAAAGAGGGGGGAAGGATTTGAAGGAATTGGTTTTCTGTTCAAAGCAGATGAAAATATTTGGATAAAACATATAAACCTAACACCACATTCTTGTCCAATGCTTTTTTCACTGAGAAGAGGAGCTGTTTTGGAAAAAGAACTCCTGCCGTATAAAATTTGGGAACTGATATCGGAAGACTTTTCTTGTCTGCTCCTAGCTTTATAAAATTTGGATACTTTTAAGCACTATAAAGAATGTTTTAAGCTTTTAGTATCGATGGTAATTGAGTCTTGTTGTCATAATTATAATTGCAGACACTATCAATCCTAATTTATTTCGGCAATTTTGTAAGCAGACTCGAACTCTTTCCAAGCCATGACAGGCATGATTCACTGTCCAGTCAGACCATTGAAAATTTGTTCAGCAGATATACAATCATTCCCATCTCATCTGTTCCTCTTAACCCAAGCCAATTATCATCTGAATAATGGAAAATTGTATCTCAGTTTTAGGACCAATACTGAAGCTTCATCATGGAGTACTATGTTTGTGTTTTTAATTATCTCTTCAAGGATTTGTTCTTATTTGTACGCTGTTTCAAACTTGTATCTCAGTGTTGCTCTATTTCATAGGTGGCAAGCAATCATGAACCGATTAATATATGGAAATCAAAATATACAGATGTGTACTACGGGTGCAGTAGAAGAGGCCGACATTTTCGTTGTAAGTTGTAATTGTTTCTTGTTAAACCCTAGATTTGTTAAGAATCTCAATAAATCTTTTGACGATTTTTGGCATTGGTTCTGGTGCATAATGAAATGATAGCTCTTATGATTTTTCAAACATTGATTTGTTGTCTTTTCATTTTTGGTCTTTTGGAAGACTGATGTTCTTTGGTATTAGCCAACTAACTGAGCACTTCGGCTAGTCTTGCAATTACTTTTCAGTTACTTTTATTTATGAAACCTAAAGGATTTTTGTTATACTAGTCATATGTCACTGTCTTATCGTCATCTGACAGTTGCATAACTTGCATCTTGAAAATTGTTTTTCTGGTCATTTATGTCAATTCAAAAGAGTTATGCCATAAAAAAGTCACGATCGCGGATGCGTTTGCGGAAACGGTTGTGGTGTCATTATCTTTGTTATTACAAATAAATTTTCCCTTCTCAAGCTAGTTTCATGTAGAATTAGATATAAGTTTCCCTTTCAGAAGTAGTTATTTAATCTAAGGTAGTTTTACAACTTCTTTTAGTGGTAAGGGTAGTTAAGGTAGTTTCTTGTGTTGTATGGTTATTGGACGCCACTTGTACTTAGGAATAGATTCTTTACTTCATTTTTATCTTCTATACAGAGATTAGGATGTAATAGTTTTAGGAAGTGAATTATAAATTCTGGCCACTGTTATTATGAAAAGTTGCGGTTTGTGTTTATGGAGTTTTGGGTTTGTATTTATGACTCTTTGGGGCTATGAACTCACCAACAACATGTTGGCTCTGGTACCAATCTGTTCTAAGACTGCCTATACCCTCGAGAGAGTTATAAGTCAAGGAAAAGAACAAGCGAGGCAAAACAAGATAGATATGAGGATGAGTGAATAAATGTTTGTTTTTTGTGATTATTTTGGTTTACTAATGACAAGTAAATGGTTTACGTTTTGGAGTTTTTGGTTTTATCAAGGTTGCAAGGAATTAAAAGTGATAAGGATAATAATGCTATAGAGAGAATGTGAGATGATTAATGGAAGGATAAGATATTAGTTTGTGAATTAAAGTCAATGAATTCCAAAGATAAGAAATTTACCAATTAGTCCAAGTAGAGTTTGTTTGATGGATGACTTAACGATAGCTTTGGCTAAACTCAGAGTTATGCGCTAATCTACACTAAGCATTAAGAAATTTGGCAAACATAATTCCTATCCAAAAATTACGTGAACAAGGGATTTGTAACACAATGTTTTTGATTTCTCATATTATACTTCAATCCTAAAACTATTGCATCCTAATCTATTATAGAAGATGAAAATAAAGTTTAGAATTTAGTCCTAAGAACAAGTTGCGTCCAAACAACCATACAACATAAGAAATTACCTTAACTTCTCTGACCCACTAATAAGGAAGTTGTAAAATTACCTTAGATTAAATAACTACTTTTGGGAGGAAAAATCAAATCTAATCCTACATAAACTAACTAAAGGAGGGAAAATTAAATTGTAATAACAAAGATAAAATTAGGTAGGAGCATCGGATTGGACTATTGAGGTTGCATAACTCCTCATGGATTGGACTGTTGAGGTTGCATAACTCCTCCTTTGAAGTTGGAATGACTTCTTTGCCATGATCTCCACTATATCTCAACTTTTGTAACCCCTACTCTTACACTGTTTTGATAACAAATTAAGAGAGCAACGAAAGGGAAGGGAAAGGGAAGGAAGGGAAAGGAAGGGGAGGGGTAAGGATGGAAAATGCTTCTTGTTTGTTTGAAAAGGAAGGGAATGGAAAAGAAAGGAAAACGATTGGTTTCCCTCCAAATCTTTCCACTTTTTGAGAGATTGTATTCTCAATAAAGTTTGTCCATGTTTTCCCTCCAAACCCCTTTCTTCTAATTCCCTCTCCTCCCTTTTTGTTGTCCAAATAATGAATCTTTTATCCTTCCGAATCCCTTCCCTCCATTTCCCTGTATCCAAACATAGTGTTAAAGTAACTACCATACATGTAGTTTGAGTAGCAATGGAATGGTAACTTCCACTAGCATGTCTCTTGTAACTACCGACATTCTCCTTTTATCATCCAACCCAAGATCATGGGATGACTTTTTTTTTTAATTCCTTTTATGTAGTATTTGGAAACAAGTATTTCATTTCAAATTATGGATTTCAATTATAAAATGATAAATGAAGAATTTGAGAATGACAAGGTTCGGGTAGTCATCATCAAATTCTCAACTTTGATTACTTTAAAAGCAATGGTGGAATTTGATCTAAATCCAAATTTGAAATTTTTTGATTTGCCAAGCAATAAATTTAAACCAATTCTAAATTTCTAATGAAATAATGGTTCCCAAACATGGCATTAAAGTATTTTTCGTTGCAGGATGAACTTGTTCTAGTAGCTTTGGACCTTCTTAATAAACTCTATGCATGTGGGACATTTACAACAAACTTACATATTTAAATCCTAACAATTAAAAGTTCTTAATTCAAACTATTACAACCCAATTAAAATAGGAAAAATTATCAAGAATAATCCAACCTTTTCATGATTTTCCCACAATAATCCCACCTATTGACTAACCATGAATAATCCCAATTTTGAGGGGTATTTTCCTACAGTAAACCCGATAATTAGATGATTTGCTATAGCAACTTTATTTTATAAATTAAAATAAAATGTTGAAAAAAGTTAAAAAAATGTTAGTTATTCAAAATTTTTTATGTAAATTTTGCAGATTTTTCTCTAATTTTACATTAATTTTTAGTTTATTTTTTTGGTGAATTACCTACTTTAGTAGGTCATCGGATTACCCAAGTTTACTCTAGGAAAATACCCCCTAAAGTTGGGATAATTCATAGTTAATCAATAGGTGGGATTTTTGTAGGAAAATCATGGAAAAGTTATTCTAGGTAATTTTTCCATTAAAATATAACTATTAAAAAGTCTTTTAAAAAAAAAGCATGAATAGGAAAAGATGAGTGTTTAGCTAGGAGCTTGATATCAGAAATCTATATAAACGCTGCGTTTGTATGATGTTCTTGATGTTTATGGTTATTATAAGGCAAGTATAAGAAAGATTTCCTTCCCACGTAGAAAATTACTTGCACCTTGATTTGCAACATGAATGTTACTTCTCTCAACGCTCGACATTGCATTTTCTCTGCTTCAACAATCTGGTTGTGTTGCATATTGTATGAATTAATTTTATACGGAATGCTTTACACATTGGATTCTCTTTTCCTTTTTATGTTGAAAAGACATTTTTAGGGGACGTGACAAAACTCACAAAAAAGGAAATGTATTTATGTGATGAAAACTCTACTCTTTTACTCGAACTTTTAACTTCAACCTTAAAATCTGGCTGTTGTCTTTCAGTACTTACAGTGATATTATGATTCAAATTACAGACTTGAGTTTAATTTGTATTAGCATTCTCAGAATGCTATGTTTTTAGATCTTTTATGCCTACTACGGCTCTAAAATATGAAATGGCTATATATAATTAAATTTATAGCTGTATGTTTTCGTTTTAGTTGGAATTTTAATGTCAATGTACCTCTTTTAACGTCTTTCTTATATAATGTAGCTGCTACTCGTGAGCGATTTTCTAATGGCTATTTGCTAATTGCAACTAGTGGAGGGTTGAATCAGCAGAGAACTGGGGTAAGTGGAGTTCTTCCATGCTTTACTCTATATATGCCCCTGTATGCAAGATATTGATTACTCTATTTTCATTTTCTTATATATTGTTCATGCTCTTTTTATTGGGATTTAGGTTCATTTGATTTTTACAGATAACAGATGCTGTAGTTGTAGCTCGAATACTTAATGCTACTCTGGTTGTTCCGTCACTGGATCATAATTCCTATTGGAAAGATGAGAGGTACGGGGAGTCTGTATAAAATGGAGTTCTAAAGGCACATGTAACTGTATTGATTGTCTTATGTCCAAAATCTTCTGTGTATGCAGTGACTTTGCTGACATTTTTGATGTTGACTGGTTCATATCTTCTCTTGCAAAGGATGTGAAAATTGTAAAAAGAGTTCCCTCTAAAGTCATGAGATCTATGGAAAAGCCTCCTTATACTATGCGAGTCCCTAGAAAATCAACTCCCGAAGATTATTTAGAGCTGGTCTTACCTATTCTCTTGAGACGACGCGTAAGAAAGCTTCTCCTATCTTCTGGAATTAATACATCTTATTCCATTGATTCATGCTCTTACCTGAAAACTCTCAGGATAGTTTAAATGTTGTTTGAAGAGGAGCCAAATAATGCCTATAAAATGTGCAGGTTGTACAGTTGTACAAGTTTGATTACCGGCTGGCCAATGACCTTGACCCGGAGCTTCAGAAGTTGCGTTGTCGAGTTAATTATCATGCATTGAGATTTACGAAGCCAATACAAGAACTTGGTTCAAGAGTTGTGATGAAAATGCGTGAGATGGATAAGCGATTTATTGCTGTTCATTTAAGGTCAGTTTTATTTTGTTGTGGAGCATTTTTACTTTGTTTGGATGACAAGTTAGTAGAGAGGGAAAAGAAGGGAAGGGGAATGGAGGGAAGTGAAAGGAAGGGGAGGATATAATAAGAAAAGGCTCCCTTATTGTTTAGGAGGGAATAGAAGGGAGAGGAAGAGAAATAAAATTTTCCATTCATATCTTAATGCATTTGGAAAGATTTGGTTTTTGATAAAATTTAGGGATTTAATCCCTTCATTTCTCTTCCTTCCAAATCCTTCTCCAAAATTTGTATCCAAACAAAGGAAACTATATCCCTTTAAATCTCTCCCGTCCTTTTCCTCCAATTCCTCCAATCCAAACAAAGTGTTATGGATGGAACTGAGGGATAAACTTAATAGGTTGATGTTATATCTTGGAAAGAAGGTCTCAAGTTACATGTAGTGGCTTGCATGTTTTTGATTCAAACATATGAAAAATGTATAGGACAACTGATTCATTTCTTTTGCAACCTTTGTATTTAGTAAGGATGTTAGTGCCTTCGCAACAACAACATTTCATTGCCCCAATGTTGTTAAGTGGCTCTCACACAGGATGGGGTTTTGCAGGGTCAGATGTACGCACCCTTGCCCATGTTAATGATAAAACTAACAAATAGGTTATTTTCGATTAACCCTTGGTAGCAAACGCATGTGTAACTTCCTATAAATAAGAACTGCACATGATATTTTTAGTGCCTTCACATGGGAAATTTAATTTATTGCATGTCTGGTCTTAGATAGTTAGATGTCAATCTTCATTTTTCCTCATGTATCATATATTTCTTATGAGTTATGACATCTTAGAATTGTTTGTTTTGGACCCATGCAAATACACCCTAAACAAAAGTATGTGCAAATATAAACTTGAAGAGATCTGGTTCCCTGCCTTCGATTTTCAATAATTGAGCATTTGCGCAGGTTTGAACCTGATATGCTTGCATTTTCTGGGTGCTACTATGGTGGTGGTGAAAAAGAAATAAATGAACTTCGTGAAATCAGGAAAAGATGGGATACGTTACCGGTGAGGTTCCGTTTTTTACCCATTCAACTTTTCCTGCTGTTCTTTTGGTTACCACATGCTTCGTTGATGACTTGTACTATTTAATTTTGCAAGTTTTTATACTCCATTTGATTGTTTATCAAACACTAATCTGAGTTACGAAAATTTGCGGTGATACACCTTGGTGCACGTTTGGAGATATTATTTTGAATCTCATTGTGTCTAGTTGATCTTTTCAACAAATGTATCTTCAGAATTCTGGAAAAGAACGAAGTGTCATGTAATTAATTAGCATAACTTTACCTTTGAAGTTCAATATGATATGCTAAATATATGAAGTTGCATTTAGGAAAACTGGCTTTAATAATGTTCTTGACTTACCAATCTAATTTTTATGTGCGCTGAAAATTTATCCAACAATTATTAAGATACTATGCTCTTTTCAAGGTTGTATGGCTATCTTATTTTCCACAAAAGCTGTGACCCAGGTAGCTCATTTGTTCGATACGTGTTCTGAACCATCCCACCATCGTAATGACTCTGTAAAATTCGATCAAGCTTTGCATCTTCTAAAATTGTTTCACAAGTTTTATATCTGAAGCAAACAGATGACTTAGGTTCTTATTAGCTGCTTGTATGATTGTTTTTGACGTTCATTTGGAGAAATTTGATAAATATGAAATTTGGATATTCATAATCCACGAGAAGTAAAGTGGGAGACAATCAAACAACCTTCTTCCAACTACTTGTAGAAGTTTATAGAAATAAACTAGGGACTATTTAAATGTTGATGTTATTTCCCGTCATTGGTACAAAAATAATGTCTTCGGTTCAATTAGTTGCAAGTTGCAACATGGACCTACTGTTTTCTCTCACAAAATGGTGGGTCGATAATGTTACAAGTAAATTGAACCAGAGGAAGTATAATCTCGTGTGCTTATTTGGCTTGAACTTGACTTGTTCTGTTGATCGTTTTTCTAAAAAAAGAATTCTTTGTTGTTGTTTGTATAGGACTTGAGTCCTCTTGAAGAGCGTAAAAGAGGTAAATGTCCCCTAACTCCTGAAGAAGTCGGTGTAATGCTGCGAGCACTTGGCTTTAAAAATGATAGCTATATTTATGTGGCATCTGGTGAAATTTATGGTGGGGAGGCAACTCTACAACCTCTAAGGGAAAATTTTCCTAACTTTTACACAAAGGAGATTCTTGCTGCTGAGGAGTTGAAATCTTTGATGCCCTTCTCTTCTCGCCTTGCTGCGATTGACTACATAGTATGTGATGAGAGTGATGTGTTTGTCACCAATAACAATGGGAATATGGCGAAGATTCTTGCAGGTCGCAGGTAAGACTCATATTCTTTAGAATAATGCAACAAACATGGAGGAAAGTTTTGATGAATGTATCTTGTTTTGCTGTCCGTTGGGAGTTTTATATGTGGATGCAAACATCATAAGTCAATACCAAAATCTTTTCAAGTCTAAAAAATACTATGCTTGGTTTGCATTTCAAAAAATGTGGTTTAATAGTGTATGTAGAAAGTTCTAAGGGCGTGTTTGGTATCCCTCTTTTGAAGGTCACTAACGGAAATGCATAACTCAATCCATTACATATTGTTTGTTTCAACTATAAAGTAATCGTTTACGTTACTTTCAGGAAATGGAATCCTCTAATTTGTTACCGCTTGCAATAGTGGTGTAACAAATTCCCTAACCTCATTCCTTTTACTCTCTTCATACCAAACCCAAAAAAATACACTTACCATTACCTTACCTCTATTTATACATTCCTTTTCCATTACATTTTAACTTGTCATACCGAACACCCCCTAAAACTCTATATGTCGAGATGATAAAAAATCAAAATTGAACGGAAAAGGAGAATTAATGTGGACAATTACTTGAATAATCCCTCGTGTCATGTAGCCAATTCCAATCCTTTTGAAATTAAAGCTTTGGCATTGTTGTTTTTGCATGTTCAGGAGGTATATGGGCCACAAGAGAACGATTAAGCCAAATGCAAAAAAGCTAAGCGCTTTATTCATGTCAAGGGACACGATGGAATGGCATACGTTTGCTAAAAGGGTGAAGTCAGCCCAGAGGGGATTCATGGGCGAACCAGATGAAATGAAGCAAGGAAGGGGTGAATTCCATGAATTTCCTGCTGCTTGCATTTGTAGGAGACGACTTAAGCGACCAGGTAATAGCACCAAACAGGAACTCGATGACATTTCTGAGAGCGAGAGGTGGCATCTACTCTACACTAACAGCACATCTGAAGGGCTTGATTTTTCTAAAGACACAGAAATTGATGAATTTTTGCCTAGATTGTGATTGTGTCAAAAATCGTCTTAGTACACATGCCCCAAAGGTAGATTCATCTGTTGGATTGGGACTATTTTCCTGATGAAATTCGAGCTAGATGTAATGTAAATACGAGTTAGAACTTTCTGATCAGCTCCAATTGTTTATATGAGTATGTTTTTTTCGCGTATGTAGCTTGAGCTGAAACTACATTCTTTTTTGTGTGATTATCGCTAATCCGATAGTATGTGATTCTAGCATTAGGCATTGCTGAGGCAACATTTGTATCCATGTCTTTATTCTTTTAGCCATTGGTTTGTTAGCAATCACAAACGAAAAAAAAACATTTACTAGTTAATACAACATTTTACTTTTTTGATAAGATTTTACTATTGTTATCGAGCTCGTATTGTCTAGGTAAGAGCCTAAGTGAAGTTACTTACCACTTGTTTGAATCACTTTAACTTGATGGTGATGTTAAATATACTTATTAGGACATGAACTTGATAAAGTTTTGGTTTTTTGCGTATTTTTTTAGAAAATGACATAATATTATGTAAATATATTATGTTTTTGGAATTGTAAAAGTCAAACAATTAATAGAGATGTTGAATATGTTGGTGGTCAACATAATCTGCAATTAAAACATGAATCTGAATAAGTAAAATTGAATATATGTTTAAAGGTTGAGTTTGACTCTACAATAAAAAGTGTGAGTATAAGTTTTTAATATGGGATTAATGGATAATTCTTAGCAGTTAGCCTATTCTATTGATGATGAGGAGACATTAGAGGCTGTGTGGAAACATTTAAAATCTGTCTATTCCTTCTTTAGAGTTATATGTAAAAGATGTACCTAATGTGAATAAAAATGTGAACACCCTTGAAATACATCAAGTTTTGATTATAACATTATCTACTCCTTCCCCTATGCCTACGCCATTACTAATGCAATAAAGTCGAATTTCATTGTTCCATTGTCGTCTATCCTCTTCTTGAATCCCCACCCCCAAGGCCCCAATGACCAATAAATGACGCTTTTAACGTAGGAGAAACACATGAACAAGTTAAGTGGGACTCTGATTATGAAAGAATTGATGTAAGAGAACCTCCTATTGATGACAATGTGCTTATGGATGAGATGTCTTAGGCAAAAACATAAGTCTAGGTAGTATTCCTAATGATTGCTCCAAATGATAATATAGAGGATAATTCTTAGAGGGCATGAATATGGGAGATGATCTTCACCAAAGAAGAAGAAGAAATCTAAAAGGATTACCTTTTTTTTTATGAAAAAAAGTTGTTGAATTTTATCACATTCGTTAGAATGAGTAATATTGAGCTGAAAGTAAACAATCCTAGCATTGAAGTGTGAAAGGGTAAGTAGGTGGAATCTTAGGACTAGCAAAAGTTCGTATTAATCTACTTGGTAGGTTGTGACATACAAAGGGAAGTATGACCAAAGTGTATTAGCTAGTGACAACGTGTTAACTAGACACATTCATTTGACATCCTCTATGTGATCACAGTGTGATTAGACTTTGTATTGCGCAAGACCAATAAATTAAGGAGTTTTTGGTGCAACAAATGATGAGGGAGCAATTTTTTGTTGATGTTTTTACAAGAGGACATGGTGTGCTACGTGAAGAAACAAGATATTTTGTCCATCTATGGTAATTGGGAAAACTAATATTCTTCTCCCACGATTCCTTTGGACAATGCAACAAGCATACTCCAAGATGTGTTTGGGTGGCTTTTCAAAGGACACATTAGTGTATGTTCATAGCAATAGTAAAACCTTCCAATAGGCATTTTGGGCGTTCAGATTAAGCATTAAGGGGTTCAATATTGTAATCCTTTATATGCGATTGATGGGTAACCCATTTGTATGGAAGTACCATCATACCTTCTTCACTATGATTGCCGAAGATGGTAACAAGAACATGAACCCACTAAAAGTAATTACAACCAAATAATTCATCAATGTAAAAGGACATGCAACAAAACAATGTTTGGATTAAAGTCGCTTTTAATCTGGATAGTGTGCAACTTCATAACCACTGTTACATTTCACTTCATTAATATAATTCTTTAACATCTAAACAAAAAAAAAAATAATATAGCGAATTAATTAACTAAGGTAATTCAAATAATAATGAAATAACTTTAATAATTATTAAAAATAATTAATTCATTAAAAATTATAGAATTATAATAACTTCAAAACCTAGGCTATATAGCAATTAAGAGATAATATTGAGAGTTTTGATGGAATAACTAAGCAACCTGACTTTTTTTTAGAAACCTAATTACGACAAACTAAACAAAGACTGCTTTGAACATCATTAAGACTACTTTGAGTAGCCATGGGAAAAGTCAGAAAAGTCAGTCCACACCTTGTTTGCTTTTACTAACGAACAACAATGGTTAGCTTTTTATGACTTTTTAGTTTAACTTTTTTTATTTGCTATTAATAATAACGAACAAAGTCAAACCTCAATTCTGATAAGGGAACACTTATTTTGGGAATTAGTTTTTCTCAAAATTATTTGTGATTTTTTTTATTCGAAAACACTCTTTTTTTTCAGATTTTCTTCTACTAAAAGGCAAAAGTTAATTAAGAAGTTTCAAAATGATATGCTTCATTAAAATAAAAGCGCTCTCCTAAACCATTTGAAACATAATCAAACTTTTTGAGATACAAGGTACGTTTTGAGAAAGGGAGGGTTAAATGAAAATCGAACTCAGGTACCTTTTATGAAAGCTAGTACAAGTCCATAAATTTGTACACCCTAAAAAAACCACTTAAAATTATTCAACTATATCAATTATGTCAAAGCCTTAAAGGGTGTTTCATTACCAACTTTTAAATGGTAGATTTTAGCATTTGTATCCGTATTGAGCTTCTTGACTTAGTTAAGTTGTTTATCATAGATGGGCCTATTCGGGAAGTTTGATGAATAATAGGAATATGTAATAGATCTTCTAAGAATTTATAATTATGTTGGGGAATCAAAAAAGAAGATCGAGAATAAAGAAAATTGGACTCATTAAAAGTAACATGTCGAGAAATGATAAATTTGTGAAAGGATGGGTAATAGCATTTGTACCCTTGACGAGAAGAGGGATAACTTAAAAAGACATACGGAGAGGAGCGAGGTTGTAGTTTACAAATTTTGGTGGAAGGAATTAGAGGGAAACTTAAACAACCAAAAACACGAAGATGTGTATAGGAGGAAGCTTTGTGATAGAAACTATTAGTAGGAGATGAATTACCAAGAAGTTTAGAGGGTAAGATATTGAAAAGATAAGTAGCGATATTTAAGGTGTAGGGCCAAAATGAGGAAGGGAGAGAAGCATAACAAAGTAAGGTGCAAACAATATTATTAATGGAACAAATTTTTCTTTGGAATTTATCATTTTGGGAAGAAGTATGAGGACATGAGAAATAGAAAGTAATCCCATGATGGACACAAAATTGATGAAATATGTCATTATCGAATTCAGCTTATGATCATAATTTAATGTCGAGCTCTCCATTTTGTAAATTTGTTAAGAAAGAGAACATAATATTTTTAACCCAAAGGACTAAAAACATGAGCTCTCCATAAATCACTATGCAAAAGGATGAGAACAAAAAGACCGAGAAGTAGCAAAAGGCAATTTAACATGTTTACCCAAAGGAAAAGAATGACAAAAAGAAGATGGATTTTTGTTACAAGCAAAAACATTAGAAAGTTGTAAAGAATCTAAAACCCATTGCCTAGGTGACCTAATTGGGAATGCTAAATGCTAGAAGACAAAACAGATTAAGTTGATGGTTGAGATCGTGAAATCTAAGATCCAATTGTTGAGGAGAGAAGGTAGAGATTACCATGGCCATTAGATCGTAGAAGAATGTAATATGTTCCCAAGTCCTTCATAGAAAAGCCAGAAGGATCAGATTCATGAATAAATACCATATTATGAGTAGTATATTTGGGAAAAAAAATGAGATTTTTAATAAGTTTATAGGCATGTAATATATTTTTAAGGAGTAGAGAAGGATGAGAGGGAGAGATGGGTAACTGTTCGTGACCATGCTTGAACAAGAATCATGTTACCATTACCAACAGTTATAATATTACTACGATGATGCTTAAAAAAATAATTTATTAAAGTACCTAGAGAATGGGTCATGTGAGAGGTAGCACTGGTGTCCATGTAAAATTGCTCATATGGAGAGGAGAGTGAGAAAGAGTATGCATAGATTGATCAATGTCGGTTGGAAAATAGCTTGAAGACGAAGAGAAGCCAATGAGATAGTTGTGGGCTGGACGTGGTTTGAGAAGGCCCGGAGATGAGTTCTGTTGTTGATCAGAAGACTTGGGAAGCCAATTCTGTGTTGGAAAGGGGCGAAAATTTGAATAAAATAAGATTATTTAACAACTTAATTCCAAAAATAAGCTTCGTGAACACTTAATTCCCAAAATAAGCATCCGTACATCCAAACCTAGCCTCGGTTTAAATCGCTGTTACTAACAGCGAAAGACCAAAAAAAATAAATAAAAGGCATAAGTTGCTGTTACTAATAGTGACTTAAGGAGTTGACCAGTCAACTCCTTAAGTTGCTGTTAGTAACATCGACTGATGCCTTATATTTTTTCCAGCCTGCTTCTTCCTCATTTCAATTCACGCGTTTTTGTTTTCTCCTTCAACGATCTTCCTCTTCTTTCCACCATTAAAATCAACTTCAATCCTTCAACTAAACTCATCAAATTCCAAGTTTGTACCACTAATTAGTTCTGTCATCTACCTACATCGACCTAAGGTACTATTTTTTTTGTGTTTTTTTTTCCATTTTCAAAAAATTAGGGTTTATTGAATTTTAATCAACTTTCACGTTAATGTAGGTTCATAAACTTGCAATTTACTAATTCTTGTTGATCTACAGCTTATTGAGGTACGTTTTTATTATGTTTTTTTATTTGGTGTTGATTTTAAAATGTATGTCATGTATGGTGGTCATTTACACTTAAACTCTACGAATATGTCGAATGTAGTTGTTATTTTCCTTGATCTTCATAATGAGGTTGTTTGTTCGTAAATTTGTTGTTGAATTTAAAATGTATAGTGGTCATATATTTATGAACCTGATGGTGATGTTGATTTTGTATGTATTGTTGTAGAGATTGATTCATTTTGTGTGACTGTTGTATGCTTTTGGAATGATTCAATTTGACCAACTAGTAAAAATGTTAAGTATGTTGGGGGAAGACGTAAACTGTTTGCATGCAATTCATACATGGATTTGAATGAATTTAAACATTTTATATGCTCTAAGATTGGCATTGACACTACAAGAAGTACTGTTAATTTAAGTTTTAAGTACAATATAAGTGGAGATTTGTTAGCTTTTCCGGTTGAGGATGAGGAGGCTATAGATGCAATGTGGGATTATTCAAGGTCTACCCCTACTCCTTCTTTAGAGTTATATGTAGAAGAGGTATCCCTAGGGAATGAAGATATCAATGTTGTGGAAACATGAGATCCTCGCATTTGACTACAGAAGAAGTTTATTCCAAGTTAAGACTGGACGTGGTAATAGAGGATCCACCAAGGGTGGTAAAATACAAAGTGTGGATATGAGAGAGATGAAATGCACTTGTAACAAACCATCCATATATCACTTACCTTGTTCTCATGTTCTTGCCGTATGTATTAAACGACACTTATCCTACGAACGTTTTGTGGACTCCTGCTACACGACTCAGAGCTATGTCAATACATATTGATTCATATTCTTGCCGTTGATTGATAAGAGGTCATGGCCTCAATACAACGGTGTTGAGGTGATACACGATCCAGATCACATTCGTGGACTAGGAAGACCTAAGTCTAGGAGGATCACGAACGAAATGGACGAAGGATCGCGGAGACGCAACGCTTGTCGACGGTGTGGTAGTGACGGTCACAACACTAGAACTTGCACGTCAAGGTAAACAATATCTATATTTGAGTATATAAACGTGAAGACTATGAAACAAATAAATAACATAAGTAAACAATTTTAGTACTACTTAAGTCTTTTTACAATAAATAGCGCTAAGTTATTGTTGAATTGCAGCAGAGATGGATCCAGCAGCTCCAGGCCCTCGCGACCCTAGTGTGCTTACGATGCAGGCGGATCATAGGAGCAGTGTGCTATGGGATGTCCAGGTTATTGAATTTACCCTTTTTGAATTTATTTGCCTTAACACTATAACTTTAAGCTAACATAATATTTGCGTTTAGGTGTCCGACACGGAGACCATATGCACCAGGCATCCCGATTCAGCTCCGTGGGACATGCCGTGTGCAACGATGGACGCCAACTCAAAAGATAGCAAGACAAAGTCCATAGATTATTAGGAGTCCGACCTTCGGCAGAGGTAACCAAAGGGGATAGCCTGCGCGTAACATGACTTACGCAGAATTTCTCGCACCTCCCTGAAGGTGCTGATGACGCCACCATTGAGAGATACGCTAGGGCGTATCTCTTATATTTGATTGGTGCTGTCTTGTTCTCTGACAAGACTGGCAACCGGGTACAACTATTGTACTTGACGTTGCTTGATGCGCCATGGGAGGTCATATTCGGGTACAGCTGGGGTTCGGCAGCCCTAGCGTATCTGTACAGAAGACTTTGTGAAGCTTCACGGAAGAACGTGAAGGAGATCGCTGGGCCCTTCATTATTCAGCAGGTAATACTAAGTTTACATGTTACCGTTTTGTTCCTTTTATTAAATGTTTTTGTATATCTTTTACTTACTTATAATTGGAATTCATAGCTTTGGGCGTGGGAGCATGTTCTCATTGGTCAACCGATGAGGAGTGTGGGACGTGGTGCATTTGTGCCACCAATTCTTCCACCTCCACATGTGCCATATGGATCGCGGTGGTCCTTTGAAAGACGAACAAGGACCCACACAGGATCGGGCGTGGGGTTCTATCGCGATCAACTCGATCTACTACGAGCTGACCAGGTAACAACTTCACTACAACTTGTTTTGTAGCTATCACATTGCGTAATTTATTAATCGAATTTTCAAGTTTTGTTTCGATAAGACCCTTACCCCGCTGAGGCATACGCTGCATTGCCTCAGCACTCGGGCATATTGTCAGGGGTGTGGAGAGCATTTGTACCTCTGATCTGCTTCGACATAGTCGAAGTGCATCTCCCTGAGCGCGTACTGCGCCAATTTGGGATGGTACAGGGCATCCCGCCGCCATGTGACACAGAGGCGGAGCTCCATCACTCTCACAAGGGTTGGGATCCCAAGAACTGGCTTGAGATCAACTGGCTCCATGTCGCTCGTTGGGAGCACAGGCTAGAGCTGCTGGCCCAAGGTGCGCCGATCAAGGCTGTAGGCGCATCTACTTCGGCGGCTTACATGCCGTTGTTCCTCTCCATCACTCGTCGATGGATGACACCACGAGGTATCATGGCGACAGCCCAGTATGCTTCCGCAGCATCGACGATGACACACTTTGTAAGTATTCTTCAACATTGATTATTATCCATAGAACTTACACGTTATACATTTCATTAATACTTACGTCTTACTGCAGGCACAGGGCATTGCATCAGCCATCAACTCCTCCCAAGAGGAGCTCGTACGGGAGATTGCCCAAGGCATACTCCTAGGGACGCAGTTTCAACACTTCATTCCGGAAGTGACTGCGCCCCACACCACTATGTACGAGTACGGGTCATCTCCTCATCATGCCGACGTTCATTTTGAGGAGATTGACTTAACGTGCCCGGACTACGGTGCCGGGTCTTCACAGGGTGCCACATCATCACAGTATCAATCACCTCTCCTACCTGAGCGTCATGCGACGGCCTCTTACTATCGTAGGAGGCGTCGTAAACCGTCACAGTTAGACAGGGTACAGGAGGAGGATTAGCATTAGAATACTGTTTGTATATATTGAACATTTGTACATACTCAATATTTGTAACATTTGGTCTTTTGTGTATAAATTGTAACATATATGTAGATGTATATATTTTTATTGTATTATCACACGTCTATTATGAATGAAATGATGTTAAGTACTCAGACTTTTCGGCGATGAATCATTCCACCAAGAATGCAGTATGAATTTAATCAAAAACAAACAGACAATCATATTCAAATAGGAAACATGCTATCGAAAATTCAACACAATTTCATTCAAGTTCAACAAATCCATATCAAATTACATAGTTCATTCGTTAAGTTAAACTACCGCCGCTAACTAAGATGGTTTTTTAACTTTCTCATAATCCTTTTAGTCTCTTCTTTCTTATGTGCCATATCATCTATTTGTCTCTTTAGATTAAATACCTCATCTTTAAGCTCTTGTTTTTCCTTTTCAAGCCGTACTATTAAGTCTCTCTGCCATTTAGTACCCTCCAGAGCAATCCATCTAAAGTATGTGCATCCTAATCCGTCAACCAAGTAGAAAGGGCAAGCAACAAAATCACGCCCTAGATCGAAGTCGCTCCAATCTGTATTAATCTCAACTTCATAACCACAATCACAAAGCTCTTCAATACAATGCTCCTTTGACATCTACGGAATACATATAATATAGTAACGTAAGTGAACTTTCAAAAATAATATTAACATTTATAAATTGAGAGTAAAACTAACATAATACCTTATGTTACCTTTATAAATTGATTCAAAAGAACAAGAATGATGTAGATTGGATATAATAAAGTAGGGAAATGATGGAGTTATTTATAGAACATCATTACAACGGCTATTTTCAAGTTCGTAATGGCTATTTTTCTAATTAACAACGGCTAGTTTAATTCGTAAAAAAAAAAATAAAATAAAAGGCATCAGTCGCTGTTACTAACAGCGACTTATGCCTTTTATTTTATTTTATTTTTTTTGGTCTTTCGCTGTTAGTAACAGCGATTTTCACCGAGGCTAGGTTTGGATGTACGGACGCTTATTTTGGGAATTAAGTTTCAGGAAACTTATTTTTGGAATTATGTTGTTAAATGATCTTATTTTTTTCAAATTTTCGAAACGCGCAAGGAGTTGTAGCCCATTGGGGAAGGGTTTAAAAAGCCCAAAGAGGATATGTTCATTCTTCAGAAAGCTTTACTGGGCATGATTGAGAGTGCTAATTCTTGCGAAATCCATTTGGATTCTGCTATTGGTATGTTGCTGCCTGGTGGTTGTCGCGACTGTTCCGACCACCACATCAGTTGTTGTGGTGAGCACTACGGTTGTCGGATGCGGCATATTTTTCGGTAGGTCCAAGAATTTAGCATGTTGGTCAGAGACAAGAGCCGAGTCTTGAGAGTGAGAATACTTTCTTTGTGGTTGGTGTGTACCTTAAGTTCTAGCATAGAACATAATGGGTCAAATAGGGGAAGCAGGGTCATATGTGGAATGGTGGATAAAATAGAATGTTAATTCGAAGGCAAGCCATGAAGAAGTCGTAAAGCTAATCTTTTATAGGAGATAGTAGTGCCAAGAATAGTGATAGTAGTTTGCAATATGTTTTGACATTAGGAAAACAAGAAAAGTTAAGTACCATAGATTTGGGCTTCTAGATGGAGAATGTGAGGTTTTATTGTTTTGAAAATTATTCATGATTTGGTTCCATGGATGTATAACATGATTATCGGGATGAACAATATTTTTTAAAAGATCACCACTAACCGTGCCATAAATCCATGTATGGACAATTTTGTCAAGACGTTGCCATTCAGATCGGTAGAAGGGGATCCTTTATATGTATCAGTGGGAATATATAATATGGTCATCAACAAGATGAACACAAAAATAAAGTTGGAAAAGAGCAGACCAAGTGGTAAAATGAGTACCTTCTTCATCGAGTTGAATAGGTACACAATTTTTTATATTAGTAACCAAAGTAGCGAGATGAATTTTAGGGCTGCCATAGAAGAGAAGGTTGGCTATTTTGGAAGAAAGAAGGAGGAGGAAGATAAATTAGGATTTTTAGAGAAAATAAGAACCTATACTCTTGATATCATGATAGAATGATTTTGGTCATGTGATTTCTCATTCATGAAAAGGGTATATATACATGTACAAGAGATCTTGTATAATATTTACACAATAACTAATATGCTACAGATAATAAGCACAATAATCTAATATTTTATAGGATAATAATATTCACAATAAGTAAATTTGTAATATTCTACTCTATTAAGTAGCAGGCAAAGCAAACACATATTCCATGGCCTTCAAAAGAGCACTTTTTCCAGGTATGTTTTTTGCATGTTGTTGAGATCCTTATTTTTAATTTACCCTGGAAACGAGGAAAATTAAGCTCGTGCGCCTAGGTATGGTTTTCGTCATTTGATTTAAAGCTCTATATTGATATTAAATTGTGCAACATATCACATAAAAAGGTGAGTGTTCGGCTAACATTAACATAATTAACCAAAGAACATTATTATGTTAGACATAGGGGCATTTGACAAAATAGTTTATTGAGAAATTTTAGCTTAATTTTGTAATACATATAGAGGGTTGGATTGTCAAAACATTCAATGCTATTGTTTGGTAAATTAGCTGGTTGAAATAGCTTATTGCTAAGAATAAGTTGTTTTTAAACAAGCTTTACATAGCAACGAGTTTAAAATCAGCTGGTCAAACCAGTTAATAAAATCAATTTGTCAAATTAGTCATTGTTATGAGTCGTTTGCTAAACACCCCTTAGTGATTTCCATGTGTTGTTTAATCGCTTGGGTGACTTTAAATCTAAGTTTGGGCCATTCATCATGAGCATCATGCTAATTCACTTCAATTAGAATAAAACTTAATCACTTGTAAGATCGAAGTTCCTGAAAATATACTTCTTTTGACAAACATATCATGAAGATTCAGTTAAAGTGGAAAACACGGCTAAAGTCTGAATGCATTAAGGGTCTTATCGCCTGATCCAAAGCCCGGTAAGAACTTTTGCATATACTCTTCCATGTTGAACTTCCTTTAATACTGAGGTTGATGGTTAGTGACCACTTTGCTTATAGGGGATATATCTTCATCCTTTCTTGGATTGCAGAATACAACCACTGATATCCTTTCTTTAATAGAATTTGTGACCACCCTATGCATGGACACTCTTAAATACCCCATTAGTCATTGCCTGCAATTACATAAAAATAAATTTAGACATTAAATAGACACATTGTTGGATTAAAACATGCCCAGCCCTCAAGTAAGCAACTTGACTTGGTGGGCAATTGTGCTTTGATTAAGTTGTTTCAAAGGTGTTAATATTAGCTTATTAGGCATATGATTAAAATACCTTTCCTATGTCACCAATATTGAAAAACAAGGCTCCAGGAGAAGCGGGGACATTGTACCACAAGTCATCTTTAAATGTTAACTTGTGTATTGTCCTTACTCCTTGGAGAGAAAAGGAAAAGGTGCCTTGTACTCTAATTAAGCACCATCTTTAATATAAATTTTTGTGAATCAGTGACTTTTTCCCCTGTAAGACATGGTCATGTTGGGCCACCTATCTCAGGTCTGGAACTGACATGATTTTTTCTTTTCCCATTACTGCCAATCATCAAGGCCTTGGTGGTCTATTTAGTATTTAGCCTCTTCAATCCAAACATTATTACATTGACTACTGTTTTAGGTTGTATGGAAGAAGTTTAAATTGTTACATTCACTACTTTAGTGATAATGTATGATAAAATTTCTCATTTGTTAATTTAGTATTCTGGATTTAATGAATATAATTAACCTTTTTCTATAACATGGATAAATATTGGACGTTTTACTCATGAATTTTGTGTACTTTGAAGTGACAAAAAAATGATTGCGGGAGTCCATACTGTCACGATTCATTTTATTATTGATAACAAAATTAAAGGAAAAATTACTTACAATAATCCAACCTTTTTCTAATTTTCTTATAATAATCCAAACTTTTGATTAACTATGAATAATTTCAACTTTACGATCACTTACCTACAACATTGTTGCCCAAGTTATGACCAATTATTACAGGTTAATTGCTATGATTAAAAGTAGGGACATTATGGAGGTAAAAACGTTTAATTTCCGTTAAATTTTGGTAAAAGTCATAAAATAAAACATAGCAATCAACTTTTGAAAAATTAAAACGGTAACATTTCCGTTAAGTTTAATTTCCATTAAGTTGGGCTTTACATTTGGGATTTATAAGGGGCATTTATGACTTTTACCAAAGCTTAATGGAAATTAAACATTTTTACTTTCATAATGCTACTGTAGTTAATTTTCCAAGAGTTAAGTGCTATTTTGCGGAAAAAATTTTAAGAATTGCTACCAGTTGCCTTTTGCAATAGCTGCTGCTTACCATATAGAATATATCTTAAAAATAAAATCAAAAGTAATAAATATTAAAACTTAAAACTTAAAATGAAAAAATAAACTTAATTTCTATTTTTAACTTTTAAAATTTTTTTAATTTTTTATTGTTTAATTTCAAATTTATTTATTGTTTTTCTTTGCACAATGACTTATTATATAGGTAAGATGTTACCTTGATGCATTCTTAGCGAGCACCTCTTATAGTTGGGATTTTTCATAGTAATAAAAAATTGAGATTATTGAAGATAATCTGTAAAAGAACTGTATTGTTCTGGTCAATTTTTTCTAAAATTAAAGATTAAAATAATAATGAAAATTTAGTGAAACTAATTTAACATAATTACAAGAGAAAGTTCTTAAACTTGGCTTCAATCATTTTTCCTCCACAAAATTTATTTTCAACCCACAAAATTAAAAGAGAGTTAAAATGTATAGATGAGATTAAAAAAAAGTGGTGGACCATTGTCCAAAAATAAAAATAATTCAAATTAAATGGGACGAATCAAAACGAAAATGCTTAAAATTCAATGACACGGTGGAAGTAAATAAGTAATTGAAGATCACTATATCAATAGTATTTGATTAGTCATTTAAAAAACTAAAGTTCAACTTCAAGTGAGTAGGTAATTCAATTATTGATTTATGGAGTATTTTCGTAAAAGAACTTTGATGGGCAGCTCACAAGAAAATAATTATTGCGCATAAACTCACCTAAATACCTAGCCTATATAAAAATATTTTCCCAACTCGTTATATCTTGGTTTTTAACACTATTTATCATTCAAACTTATTTTATATATTACAGTTAACGTATAAGAAAAATATAGTCAAGTAGAATCTTATTTGAATCGTCTAATTACATACTTTTATAATATTATGTTTTTTTTAATCTTTAAATACATATAGTTTATTATATAAATGATTAAAATAACACATTAGATTGAATTAAAAAACAAATGTAGCAAGTATAGTGCAATTGAGGAAGTATAAATTGAGAGAGATATCATCATCATCATATCCGGTGTATCCCGCTCATAGAAAAACGATGATCAGGGTCTATGGAAAGAAAGACAACAACTCATATCCGTAAAAAAAATACAGTTAAAGAGTACCTCGATTTAAGATCGAGAGATAAGTGAATAATAATGCAAAAATATATGTGATAACTAAGAATAATTAGAGAAAGTATTGGATTGGCAATCTATTGAGAATTATGTGCAGTTTGATGATGATCTATTAACACTCTTTTTTGAGGGATTATGTAATACATATTGGGCGGCCTTTAAAAACTATTTTTTGGTTATAAATTACTTACAACCAACCTCAGAAACATTAAAGTATATAATTAAAAATATTAATAATTAAATTAATGTATTTAACTGGATGAAATAAAAGAAAATTTATAAATATAATTATTTTGGACAACTCATAATTTATAAATCGTAAATTCTATCTCTACCTCTTCGACGTTGGACAGTTTTCAAATACATGTAATGGGTGCAGAGGATACGGACAAAGATAGCCAAAACATTACAAGCCCTAAGAATTCAAGATAAATGAAATAAATTTATACTTATTTGACTTTGGCATATTTATTAACAATAATTTCTAAACAATAAGCATGATTTTTAAATATAATCATAAAAAGATAAAAATAATAATAATAAAATAAATAAAATCATAAAATATAAATTAAAATTACAAAATTTTTATCCTATTAAATCTTACCACATAAGAATAATTTATAAACTTTATAAATCACCGTTATTACTAAGACCTCCTCTTGTTAATTGTTATATACTGTTTACGTAACAAGATGTGATTTTGATTGTTCTCATCTTCCAAAGTTCATCCATAAGCTTCAACAAATAAACATAATTACATAACATTTCCAAAGAAAATTGAAGTTAATTTTAAGAATAAATGGAGGAAAAGTTAGAATCAAAGCTAGTACAAGAGATAGCTGAAAGTTGTAAAAACGATGAAATCCCAGATGAATTTATTCAATAAAATGGATATCCACAATCTAAAGTTAACTCAGTGCCATATATGGATGACTTCGTCATCGACTTTTCTCTTCTTACTTCTTCATCTCCTAAAGTTTTATCTTGAACTGGGCAAGCTTCAATTAGCTCTCAGCCAATGGGGATGTTTTTACCTTTGTTTTATTAATTGTTCAACTTGATTATTTAGACTTTGATGTAGGGATATGGAGTATATTTTGTTTCTTTCACAAGTTAATTTGGTTTCTTTTCATTTTGATTAGGAATTTGTACATATGAAGAGAATTAAGATT
Organism: Amaranthus tricolor; assembly: GCF_026212465.1. Taxonomy (NCBI): domain Eukaryota; kingdom Viridiplantae; phylum Streptophyta; class Magnoliopsida; order Caryophyllales; family Amaranthaceae; genus Amaranthus; species Amaranthus tricolor. Next base: position 18,008,824 of record NC_080060.1, on the reverse strand, counting down.
TGAAGTATATATATTGTCATATGATTACATTAACAAAAACTTAAAGTGGCTCATTGAAGCCTTAGATTATGTTTTATTTTTTATCACGGTATCACATGAGAGCCTTTTAAGCCAAAAATATAGATGTAACATAGACTACCTTAAACCACGAAATAATAATTTACTTTAAAGGAGTGTTGAATGAGATTTAAACTCGTCACTTATATGTGTCACTAGCCATAACAAACTCAATAAATACTAAGTTGATGGTTAAGAGTAGGATAAGTTTTATTCTCCATCATGTACCCTCTACATACCGTAAAGAAATTTCATTTGTCATTTTAGGGTGTTTTATTTGTTGTTTCTATCACTACTAAACAACATGAAGTTTTTAGACGCTAAATTTTAGACACTTGAGCAACCGTCTAAAAAAATGGAGCCTTTAAACGCTTAATTTTCGACTTTTTAAACAGCTGAAAATTAGTAGATTAAAAGCGTCACAAAACTTAAAAAAAAATAGGTGTAATAAAAATTGAAAACATCCGGCTTTTTCTAAACCCTAACCCCACTCTCTCTTCTTCTTCATGGACTCTCTCACCAGCCGGCCGAATTGAAGCAGTTGGGAGGAATTGAGCTTCCAAACCAGTTCCGGCGACTCTCTCACCCTCACCATCGACTCAACTCCATTATTCCGACCATTGTTACTTCATCCTCTCGCCATCTTTTCTGTCTTCTTCATCCTCTCACGAAATCAACTGTTCTCCAAATCATTTCGGACGAATTGAGCTTCCAAACCGGCAACAATTGTTCCTGGCCGGCAGCACTGTTCAGCTTCCAAATCCGTTTGTACGAAATCAGTTAGGTATGGTGTTGGCTTTTTTTTTTTTTTTTTTTTTGTTTTTTTGTTTTTTTTATCTCTGTAAATTTCTAGAATTTCAGTTATTGCTGATGAAATCGTGTCTCCTTGCATTGTGATATATTTCTCAATCCTTGTATTTCATCCACTATTGCAAGCATTTTTATTTTAGGGAGTTATTGCTGATGAAATCATGAAATCATATCCTGTATATTAGCTAGAGTCTCAGTGTACAATCCTCTATTGGTCATCAACCATTTTGTTGATTTTGTTTAAAAGTTTCCGATCTCAGGTCGTGCGTACCATTTGCCTTTTAGTGTCTTGCCTTCCAATTACGCACACGATGTTCAATTTTGTAGCATGATAGCAGCATTTTAATTGTATAGTGTAAATGAAAAGGACAGAAAATAAACTAGTTATTGTTACATGTTGTATGCATATGGAATTTTTTAATCTTATTATTATATAATATGTATAGGATGTCTCAATATATTGATAAGAGTTGGATAAATAAATCAAGAAATAGAAAAAGCTTATATAAAGGGAGTTAGTGACTTTATGGAATTTGCAAAGAAAGGGACATAAAATGGTTTCATTAGATGCCCTTTTTGCAAGTGTCAAATTGATAGAAAGAAAGTATTACCACTAGAGGAGGTTGAAAGACACATTTTGTTTAAAGGGTTTTATAAAGAATACAAGGATTGGATATTTCATGGACCTATGGCTGTTGTGGAGAATGTGTGTAATCAAATAGGTATTCCATTTATCGCTTCCAATGAATCAGAAATCTTTGTTCAAGATGATATATCGGGGTTACTTCGAAATGCTTTCGGGTCAAATATTTTAGGTGCTCTTGAGTTTGGTAGTGAACTAAATGATGAAGGGTTAGCTAATGAGACTATAGAGGAACCTAATTTGCAATATGAATCTGATGAATTTCCTATACAACAACTTGATGTGAACTCTTCTTTTGAAGAAGTCAAATTTAGCAAGCTTTATGAAGCTTCTAATCAACCTCCTCATGAAGGTTGTACTTCCTTTTCAAAGTTATTATTCATCTTGCAACTTTTTCATCTTAAGTGCTTGTTCAAGTGGCCAAATAAATCATTCTCAATGTTGATTAATCTTTTACTTGATGCATTTCCACAAAAAAAAAATTTTCCTTCGTCATACTACGAAGCCAAGAAATTGATCATGGATTTAGGTTTGGGATATGAAAAGATCTATGCGTGTCCTAATGATTGCACATTATATTGGAGTGAGATGGCTGGAAAGGATTCTTGCCCTAAATGTTCTTGTTCAAGATGGAAGAGTGAAACAGATAAGAGTAAGGTTCCAGCAAAGGTGATGAGATATTTTCTTTTGATTCCTAGATTACGAAGGATGTATATGTCATCTAAGATATCTAAGGACATGAGATGGCATGATGAATGTAGACATAATGATGAAGTTCTTAGACACGCGACTGATGGACAAGCATGGAAGGAATCTAATGTCCGATATCCAGGGTTTTCCAATGATGCTCGTAGTGTTAGACTTGGTCTTGCTAGTGATGGTTTCAATCCTTATCGTCTAATGAACAAAATCTATAGTACATGGTCAATAATTTTAATTCCTTAGAACCTACCTCCATGGTCGTGTATGAAGCCATCTTCATTTATTTTGTCGATGATCATTCCTGACAAGGAAGGGCCAGGGAATAATATTGACATTTATATGCGTCCTTTGATACATGAGTTGAAATTATTGTGGAAAGGTGTCAATGCTTTTGATTCGTACACTAATGTGAATTTCAAACTTCAAGCAACTTTAATGTGGACAATTAAAGATTTTTCAGCTTATGCCATGTTATCAACATGGAGTACTAAGGGTTATAATGCTTGTCCTGAGTTTAATTATTCAACTCCCTCTACACGAGTCGGTAATATGATATGTTACATAGGACATTGTAAATGGTTACCTAGGGATCATCCTTTTAGATTTCAAACTAGTTTTTTTGATGGGACTGAAGAACATGGTAGTGCTACTTCACCTATGGCTGGCTCTAACGTTTTAAGAGAGCAACAAACTTTAGAGCATGAGTATGGGAAAATTCAAAAGTCATTTAAAAGACGAAAACGACAGTCTATAATTGATAATGATGTCAATGATCCTAAGAGTCTTTGGACAAAGAGTAGTATATTTTTTGACCTTCCTTATTGGGAGCATAATACACTTCGTCATAACTTAGATGTCATGCATAAAAAAGGAAAAGATTATTGAGAATATGCCTAAAAATGTGATAAAAGAGCAATGGATTAGCTTAGTTTCTTACTGGGCTTCAGAAACGTTCAAGGTATTTGTACATAGTGTATTATAATAAATTTAACATAAATTTAAGTTTTATACTGAACAAGTTAAAAACTAATAATTTAATATTGACAGAAATTATCAACATTGGGAAAAAGAGCTCGAGAAATGCATAATCATGTACATACTACAGGGTGAAAAAGTTATGCTCAATGGAAAACTAAATTTGTAAGTATGACTACAATTATTGTTAATGCTTATAATGAGACAATTGCATTTGCTTGTATCAAGAGAACCTAGTGGGTTAGAAATGTGGAATCATAGAGAACCTAGTAGGTTAGAAATGTGATAAGTTTATTTCTTTGTGATAATCCGTTGCTTTTATATAGGTTAAGTTGAATCAAAGAGAACCTAGTGGGTTAGAAATGTGGAATCGTACTCACACTACAAAGAGTGGTGGTTATGTAGAGGGTACATACACTCAAGAATTCATGGTATATTAGAGTATCAAATTGTAAGCATTTATAATTATGATAACTGTAATTGCATATTTCATTTATACTTTTGTATTGTTATAGGACATTGCTAAAAGTAGGGTTGATGAGCGTTTACGTGATTCAAAAAACCCTCATGAGGTGATTGAGATAGAAGTTTTTAATGAGATGATGTATCAAGAAGACAAACCTAATCAGCGTGTTGTTGGTTATGGTCATGGGGTTACTAGATCTCATGTGTTTGGTATTGAAGCTCAATTACGAAAGAACAAGATGGGTGATTGTGGTGGTACTTCAAGTGATGTTATAGGGCTTAAATCCTACCTATTGTTTGTTGAGAGAAAAAATGATGAGTTTATGAGAAAAAATGATGAGGTTATTTCCCAACTATAAAAAATAAATGATGAGGTTACTTCCCAACTTCTGAAAAAAGACGAAAAAGTTGAAGAACTAAAAGCTCAAAATGAAAAAATTCTCACTCAACTTGATCGTTTATCTTTATTCTTAGATTAGTTACAAAAAAATCAAAGGACAAGTAAGAATCATTATTATTTTTATCATCCATCGAATCTTTTTCATATTACTTTTTAGTGCTTATGGTAGAAGTGTAATTACGAGTTTTTTCATGTTATGTTTTGCTTGCAGTTGAATGAAGTAGACCCTTCATTCTTTTAGTTTTGATAAAGTTGTGCATTTTGTTTGATTTATTGCAGATTTTTGCTGTTGATGTTCTTATTATGACCAAGAAATCATCTTTTGCGAAGGTCTTGACGCAAAAATGGAAATTGCAACATAATGAAAACAATTTTGCAGGCCTTTAACTTTTGACAAACTTTTAGCTTGTTAGATTTTGCACTCTTTAACATCGACGAATGTATGAGTGTATGTGAATATTAAAATTAGTTATTTTTGTTGGTTGGACTTTTCTGACCAAGCTAGAAAAACTTAAGGTCAAAGCTCCATCGACGAATGTATGTGCGTATATGCATATCGAATTCGAATACTTTTGTGGATATGATGATTAGGTATGATGTTTGTTGGTAATTATGTATGTTTGATGAATTTTATATAGTATGGAAAAGGCTAATATATATTGGGATAAGTTGTCAAAAGTTCTTACATTTTCAACGCATGTAAATGTCTAAAAAAAAATCTAGATATCCATGGTTTATTCTCTTTTTAGACGTATAAAAGCGTCTAAAATTTGAAGTATTTTCCAAATGATAAAGCGTCTAAAATATTTCCATTATCCACTCTTATTAGCGTCTAGAAGGTTTTCTTCTTCATGCTTTAAAGTGTTTAAAAACATAAAATTGCATTATGGTTTTGGGCGCGAAATTTTTTTCCCCACAGCAAAAGGCGTGGAAAACCGCTTTTATTATCCACAAAAATAACTGTCGAAACAAAAGCGTCAAAAATTTGTAACACTTTTTTAGACGCTTCCTGAACCATCGAAAATATTTTTAAAATGAAATTGTCCCTTGTTTGCACAATGGTGAAGAAAATTTTGCCAATGTTACCGGAGGCTGACTTTTTGTTAGTAGCTGACTTGTTAATGTTAGATATAAATGAGTGATGTTTATGTTGTCCCTTTGGTCACTAACAATGCTCCTCACTAACTGACTTCACTAACAATGTTGCTCAGTAACTGACTTCACTAACAAAACATGTGATCAGCACATTTGATATAATTTTGTTCTTGATAACTGTTTTCTATTCTTGTTTTGTTAGTGTTGGTAGGCCTTACATGTCCCTGCCCATGGTCCTAATTTTTTTTGTAATTCATTTTACAAATGAAACTAACAGATGTTTTGTATTGGGTAAAATTTATTGTGTTCATTTAGATTTGTTATTTGTTCTTTGTTATTTATTTTAATTTTTTTGTTTATTATTTTGAATTGAAGGAGTATATTGCAAGATCAAGTCCATATAGCCAAGATGAAATAGATGAGGTTCGTGAGCAATGGGCAAAGTTTTTTAGATCGAACTTTTTGTTAAACTAAATGTAATTTTGTACAAGCAATACTTATACTAATCGACCGTATGTCATCATATATATAAGTGTAGTAGTGGATGTTATGTAAAAGAATATTTTCTAATTAATATACGTATTATTCAATCGTATACTATATATTATAACATCAAATGACCTCTATAAATATATATTATATTTATCCCTTGTCGATATAGACATATAAGATTATATATTTATTTTTAATTTAAAAAAAGGTTATTTGTATCTAAGGTTCAAACAAACGATACAAACAATAGCTTATTTCTATCGTTTGTCTGAAACAAACTATACAAATAACTCTTATTTGTATCGTTTGTTTCAAGACAAATGATACAAATAAGAGTTATTTGTATCGTTTGTTTCAAACAAACGATACAAATAACACTTATTTGTATCTTTGGTTTTCAAAGTAGCCAATAAAGCTTGGGAACACGTTAGCATAGACTTTATGATGGCCTTACCTAGAACAAAGAGGGGTTGAGATTCAATCATGGTAGTTGTGGATAGGTTCTCCAAAATGACTCACTTTGTGGCTTACAACAAAGTAGATGATGCATAAAACATAGCCGGGTTGTACTTTTTGCAGAAATTTTAAGGATGCATTGGGTACCAAAGACCATTGTGTCTTATGATAGTAAGTTCCTAAATTATTTTTGGAAAACTCTATGGAGACTGCTTGGCACTAAGCTAATGTTTAGCACCACACATCACCCACACTGATGGGCAGATAGAGGTGACTAACAAAACATTAGGAATCCTCCTAAGGACCTTGGTAAACAAGAATTTAAGGGAATGAGACCTAAAGCTTGGCCATGCAGAGTTTGCCTATAATAGAAGTCCTAGTTATGCTATAAAACACTCACCCTTTGAGTGTGTTCATGAAGTTAATCCTTTACTACTAATTGATCTAATTGATTTACCTTATGTGGACAGACCACACCCGAATGCAATGGAACAGATAAGGGATTTTGAACAGTTGCATAAAGAGATACACCAAAATATTATTGAAGCAAAAAAAAGATACAAAGCAAAGGCTGACAAATATCTCAAAAGCAAGCAGATCATCAATAAAGGAGATTTGGTGTGGACACATATCAGAAGAGACAGATTCCCTCAAACAAATTGATGCCAAGGGCCATTGGACCTTTTCTAGTGATCAAAAAGTATGGAACAAATGCCTACAAGGTAAGATTACTTGAAGAATACAATATATCTCCTACATTCAACATTGGAGATCTCACATTTCATTCGGAAGCAACAGAAATGAGGACAATTCTTTCTGAAGAAGGAGGAGTTGAAATAAATGGGAGCAACTCACATGTCACAAAAGATGGCACCAGTTATGAGGGTACAAAACAACAACAAGAGTCAGAGCAACCAAGTCATGACTAACCTCTAAACATCAAGTTGACTAGTGTGCATGGACCTAATCAAAGAGGAGCTGAAACCCTACTAGTCAATCAAAGCATGGGTGAACCAAGTATTGAGCAAGCTAGCAGGCAAGACTCAAAACTAAAGCCAATCATCCAGCACGTGCCACACAAAGAGACAAGCATAGGCACTTATAAATCAGAAGACAAAATTAGTGCTTATAACTAATTCTGTTATTGTGCTTTATATATTAGTCATGTATTAGCTTTCTTGATTTTCGACCGTTAGTTTCAAGGCTCCTCCTATTATATAAAGGAGAGACCTCCCTCAGTTTTATGTCAATTTTCAGATCAAATAAAATTTCATCAGAGTTTTCAAACATGTGTTTAGAAGTGTGTCACTTCTGAGAGGAATGAGCGAAGCATCTCTTTAGATTGATAAGGGATTGTGAGTGAAGCAATTTCGTGTGATCCAAGAACCTTTTCAATTAGGGGAGTGAACGTTAATTGTTGGGGTGGGAAAGAAGGGATATTGGTGAGTGAAACCAATATTAACTCAGTCCCAAAAACTATCCTACAGACTTTCATTGAGTCCACATTGAAGCATTGTCATCATTATCACCATTGTTGAATACTCCACACTCAAGGGGTTAAAAGTAGCCCAATATTGGTGCACTTATTGTAGGCAAACTCTACATGACACAATCTCAATCCTAGTCCTTCGTGCTCTTGTTAACAAGAATCTTAAGAATGATCCCCTAACGTCCTATTAGTAACCATCTGTCTGCTCATCTGTTTCAGGATGGTGTGAGGTACTAAAAAGCAACTTAGTTCCAGCAGTTTCCACAGCGAGTTCCCAAAGGAACTTAAAAATTTGCTATCCCTATCAGATACAATTGTGCTAGGAACCCTATACAACTTAACAAATTCTGCAAAGTATAATTTAGCCACATTATTAGCATCATCTGCTTTATGACATGCAATGAAGTGAGCTATTTTGGAAAACCTGTCCACCAAAACCATTATAGCATCTTTACCCTTTGTGTTTTAGGTAGAGCTACAATAAAGTCTATGCTAACATGATCCCAAGGTCTACTGGCAACATAAAGAGAGTGGTCAACTTTCACATTTGATTAAACATTTGATTAAAAGAATACCCAATTTATTTCATAGCTTCTAATCCCAATTTATTAAACTCGTATTAGTACCATTTCAGGACACCTGTTAGTATTTTGGTTAAAATCCAGAAACAATCAGAACGGCCCCTAAAATGGCAAAACAAAATGCTTATTGTCTATTTTCATGACAACCCGTTAGTATTTTGGACATAACTCCCTCATACGAACTCATTTTGGGACGATTCAAGTGCCCACGTGACCGCGACTCGGAGCTCTACAAATCTAGTGCAGACACCAGAAATCAAAATCATCACAACTAACCCGAAAATGGCCAAAATAGAATGCTTAGTTTCTGAACAGAAATTTCAATATCCAAAATACTAAATTTTATACTAGAAACTAAATAACCCAATCAACCAATACTAATCAACACTAAAAACAACCTAATTACTAATTGAATTCATATACTCATCTTAAATTTAAGTTGATACTTAATTTTGAATCAAAGACCCAAATTGAATCCACAAATACTAAACTACTTTAAAACATTCAATTAATACTTAAATAGAATAGTTTGTGGGTTACCTTTGAGCAAGATTAATTCCACACAAAATTTCAGAAAATCAAAACCAAGATCCACTTTAACTAGTAAGTTCTTCAATGGTTTGATGAACTTCAAACTAGCCTCCTCTTGATGCTACTTTAATTAACCATAAAAAAGCCTAACATAAAACAATCAAATATCAATTTAAGGCCCTATTAGCCATGAAATTAATATACAAGTATGAAATCAAGAACACATAAAGAAATCTTACTTCTAACCCAAAAGAGATGGAGATGGTGATAGTACTAGATGTGTTCTCCTTCTTCTACAATACTACCTAAATCATGGTGGTTTATGAACTTAGGATGGAAAAGTAAACATCAATTTTTCAGATTGATTTTATGCTTTGGAAGAGGATGAATTTTTTTCAAAAATTTTACTCTAAGTTGATAATGAAGAAGAAAGGTGAATGGAGTGTACAAGTTTATAAATAAGGAGTTAGCTTTGATGAATCATAAGTTAGGTGGCAAAATTACAGGTGACTCAATTTCATACTCATACTCATTAACGTATGAGGTGGATAATATACCCATATTTTTCGTCGTAAATTTATTTTGTCCCCACAAATAATAAAACTAATATCTAAAATTCGTAGTAAAACTTTACTTTTAAAATGACAAACTCATTTTACTTATTAAAATAGTAAATTTTAACAAAGACGTTTTTATAACTGTTTCAATAGGTTAACTCAAATTTAGGATTTTTCCTTCTCCAAGTGAACAAGCAAAGCAAAAATGCTGAAATTCATCTTCCACAAGCAACTTAAAAATCTGAATTTCACCTTCTTTCTCTCATAATTTCAGAAATCCTCAAGAGCTTAGTAGTATCTTCATTACTTGCACTACTACTTGTAATTGTTCATGTGTAATTATTTCACGGCATATTATGTAATTTGTATAAATAATTGAATCATATTCTTTTGAAATAATGAAACTTAGTGTTTTTTCACTCCCTTGTCTTTATATTGTTGAGGACATGCTTGTTAATGTTGATTGTCTTTGTTGAAACATACTTTTAGTATTCATCCTGAAGAGATCCGGAAAAGAGCCATTGGTACCACAAAAACAACTAAAATGAGCTTATCTTACTTGGAACCAACAAATGGATGCTATACTCATTTCCACTTTGTTTGAGCAAATCACTGAAGGAAATAAGGGCGATGAAGAATTCAAACCACAAGCATACAAGTTGTTGCTGATAACCAAAGGAAGCAATTGGGTTTTAGGCCACCACTGAACATGTAAAGAATTGAATATAAGTATGGAAGAAACATCATTCAGTTATCACAGATATATGCACTTACACCAAGTTTAAGTGGGATGAAGATAAGAAGATGCTTGTTATCCCAATTGAAGACCACATGAAATGGAGTGCCTATTGTAAGGTACAATCTCATAAGTAGACTTTATCTAAATATTTGCTAGTAATGTTCTTAATTAGTTTCAATTCCATATCATCATCTATTAAAATTCTACACCTTATTTTCAGTCTTTTCTTGTCTTTGCCTTTTGTATTATTTTCAATCTTTGCCTTTTGTATTATTTTCAGTCCTTGTGATACTATTTATAATAAACAAATATAAGTATAAATAACTTGTATTTTATCTTTATAATATTTATCTAGTAATTTTAAATAGGTCAATCCCGTAGCTTCTGCTTATAGAAATAAGAACATTGATCATTGGGATGAGATATGTACACTATTTGCCATGAATAGAGCTACGGGTCAAGAATCTAAGCAACATGAAGAATTAGTTGCAGCAATGGAGAAAGTAAATGAAACTTGCAGTGCATCTAAGGCAAACTCTGCATCTTCTAACAAGAGGATAAAGAAATATTGTATTGTGGATGCTATTTCTAGATTTACGGATTCGTTTGAGAAATATCTACAATCAAACAAACCTCCATCGAAGCCCGATTCCAAAGAGGTTTATGATGTTGTTTCAAAAGTTGTCATTCTGGATCGACATGAAGTCTTGAAGGCAACAAAGCTGTTTTTAAAGGGTAAAAAAGAGTTTGATGTACTAAAGGGACTACTAGAAAATGAGAAATTGGACTGGGTGTTACTATGTCTTAACTCTTGAGTAGTTTTTTTTCATAATTGGATGTGTTTAAAGTACGTAATAATGACTATATTTTTTGCCAAAAATTTTCTGAACCATTATGTTTGATTAAATGTGACTATTGAATTCAAGAATTGCAATTATTCATTTTTGTCAAACAATGTTAGAATTTGAAATTTAGAGTTTGAAAATCTCAACGTTTCCAAACAAATTTTAGGATTTGTAATTATGGAATTGAAAATTCTAAAATTTTCCAAACAATAAATTTGAAATTGAAATTCAAAATTTAGAAATTCAAAATTGAATTCTAAGTTTTCAATTCAATTCTTGGTTTCTAAAGGCAAGCTACATGAATTTCAAAGTTTTAGTAAGTAAAATAACTAAAGGTTTTTCATATAATCAAATGCCCTTTTATAGGCCACAAATATTACATTCTAAAAAATAACTAAAAAGTCAATAAAAACATATTAAAAAACTAGGAAGATTCCTTGACATGCCTTGGGAAATTCAATTATAGGTATTAAAAATTCTAATAATAAGCTATAACCAATGCTAGTTAAACTCATTATTTACTAACTTATTTATTGAAATAATAAAATACATTTAGGATGTCAAAAGACTACCCCAAACACATACCTGAGACTCAAAACCAAAAGCCAAACAAAACGACTTTATTTGAAATTAAACAAGCTATTACTTTCTTATAATAAAACTCTACTAACTTTGGAATTTAACCCACTATTAAACACAATTGAATCACCCTTAAATCGCACTAGAATAATTCCCAAGAGTTGCTCCGAAACGTGTCGTTTTATTGCCTCTCATAGAATTCTTCCTTGTTCAACTTTCCTTAATTGCTTAGGATTCCCTTCTTTAATTAGGTTTTGATTTGTAGTAACTTTTTGTAACATTCCGATTTTTTTTAAACTAATACATTATTAATTATTGGGTTCAAGAGATTTTAATAATAATGCGTTTAATAAATGTATATATATTTGAAAAAATTACCGTGAATAATACAAAGTCTTAACTTTTTATTAATAATAATATCAACTTTTAATTAACCATGAATAATACGAACTAAAGCTAGTATTTTCACTAGCATTCAAAATTAATCATTCTTTTTAAAAAAAAAGAGATAATTTAAATAATTTAAAAAAGAAAAATCAGCCCTACTTTCCCACCAGTGCCCCCACCCCGGTAAGGCTGCTGTGATTCCTCTCCCTTGCAGCCACCTATACAGCCTTTTTCCTATTGTCATAGCAACCCCCACCCCCACCCCAATACCTTCTTTCCCCTTCCCTTCCAACCTGGACAACCCAGTGTTAGGGTGGATTTGAAAAAAGTGGGCGTGTGTGGTGTTGGCTTAGATGGTGGTGGGTGTGAGGGTGGATTTGTGATTAGCTTAGGCGCTCCGGCTAGGTGGGAAGGTGGAGGGATTAGATGGGAAGGGATGTGCGGCTAGGTGGGTTAACGCTGCGCAGACCAGGAGTGGGAAGGGACGCCATGACGCACAAATGGCTAATAAAATAGTTTTGATTGTTTATTTTTTCAATTTAATTGATCTTTTTTAAAAACCAAATTACTTACAATTGTAGGTTAATAACAGGTCATCGATGTTGGTGGAAAACCCATATTTAAAGTAGCTTTTATTATCAGGAGAAAATAATGTAGTATTTTGGGCTAATGTAGTTGTAGGCTTTTAGGTTTAGTATAATAGAGGAGCTTTAATTAAACCCTAACCCTAATTATTAGTTGTATAAATACCAGCAGTTTTTCTTATTTAGCCGTTTTTCTTCACTGCACTTTTTCAACTGCCTGCTCTCCAGATAAATTAAGGGTATTATAATTTATCGCTACTCTTTTCATTTTATCGCTACCCCCTAATAAAATTACGATTTTGTCCTTGGACTTAAAATTTGCTTAACAAATGTTAAATCTCACTTAATAACACTGTTATCACTTTAAAAATATTAAATTTAAAGTTTAAACGTAATCCCGAAGATTTTTATCGCGACCCTATATATATTGAATTTTCAGTAGCGCTCTTGCATGATATACGAATTCAAACACGGTTCTATCTCTCTAAAGACGTTCTTTGATTTTAAACAAGTTGATTGCTCGAATCGATTTACTATGGCTAACGAAAGCAACTATAAATCGGATCGGGTACGTACTTAATTTGATTTGAATGGATTTTTTTTATTTAGAAAAGAAAGGAGGAATCGCACAAAACGTGCGAGTGGACCATAGAGGAGTCGCACAAAACGTGCAACTGGACCACGGAGGAGTCGCACAAAATGTGCGACTCTTCCGTGGTCCGATTTTGTGCGACTCCTCCGTGGTCCACTTGTACGTTTTGTGCGACTCATCCTTTTTTTTCATTATTTACATTATTATTATGTAAATTATATAAATAATTTTTTATTTATTTAGTAATATATATTATTATTATTTAATATACGTTGTAGTAAATTATTTATGTTAATATTATTTTGTAATTTATTATTGTTTTCTTCTTCTTCTTCTTCTTCTTCTTCTTCTTCTTATTATTATTATTATTATTATTATTATTATTATTATTATTATTATTATTGTTATTATTATTATTATTTTTATAATAATAATAATAATTATTATTATTAATACTATTATTAGTATTGTTATTATTATTATTATTATTATTATTATTATTATTATTATTATTATTATTATTATTATTTTATTATTATTATTATTATTATTATTATTATTATTATTATTATTATATTATTATTATTATTATTATTATTATTATTATTATTATTATTATTATTTTTATTTTTATAATAATAATAATAATAATTATTATTATTATTAATACTATTATTAGTATTATTATTATTATTATTATTATTATTATTATTATTATTATTATTATTATTATTATTATTATTGTAATTAATTTAAATAATTTATAATTATATATTATTATTATTATTTTCTTATTATTTAATATTAATTTTTTTTATTATTATTACAATTATTTTATTTTATATTTTGTATTGTTATTATTTTAATATTAATTATTAAATTAAATTATATTTTTTATTTAATGTTCATATTTATTATTATTATTTTAATATTAATTATTAAAGTAAATTATAATTTTTATTTAGTATTGGATATTTTTATTATTAATGTTTGTATGTATAATTTTTTGATAACCTAATGTATGGTTTATTTCATATTTTAAATTTGTAGGACTTTGAAAACTTAGTAGACAATGCAGATTACTTTGGTAGATTTGTTACGGATAGGGAATTTGATTCCGTAGATGAATTACATAGTTGGGCCGATGAGATAGCAATAACAATTGGTTTCAATTTACACTTGCTTCTTATAAACAAAAAGAAGGACGTTCTAGAGTTAGTTTGTATTTAAGATGTCACCGCTACAGTAATATTAGGGGTGATTTGCATAACCTAGATAATGCTGCCTGACGTGGTTCTAAAAGTAGAACATGTCGGTGTAAATTTTTGATTGTAGCAAGTAATCATAAACCAGGAGAAAGACCTTGGACGGTGAAGGTGTGTCCTGGGGAAAAAGGTAGACATAACCACCGACTTTTAGTGTACAGAGATGGTCATGTAAGGGCAAATAGGTTGAATGTAGATATTCGGCAGCACATATGACAGCTTAGTGCAACCGGCATGCAACCTACCTTTATCATGACTTCAATTAGAGAAAATTTTCCTGGTTTTTTACTAGTATGAATCAAATATACAGTGTTAGACAATCAATTAGAAGAGAAGAGATGGAGGGTAGAACTCCCCTTCAACACTTTCTTTATATGGCCACAGAGCATAATTACGGGGTTTCGACAAACTTGGATAGTGAAGGGGAATTGAGCAGATTATTAGATGCAAATCCTACCTCAATCCAAATGATACGTACGTGGCCGTATGTTGTGTTGATAGATACAACGTACAAAACAAATAAACTAAAGTGGCCAATGTGTGAAGTAATCGAAATGACGCCAACCAATCACAACTTCTTGGTTGCGTTCTGTTTGATGCGAGATGAGGTGGCTGTGTCATATTCGTGGGTGTTACAGGGATTGAGAGATATTTTCGGCACAGCTTAGAATCCTAGCATCATTGTCACTGATCGAGATGAGGGTTTATCTGCAGCTAATCGTGACGTCTTCCCAGGTAAAAATGTTTTGTTGATTAATTATTGTCGTTCTCTTTATTGAATATATCTTAATTACGTTCAATCGTTGTGTTTAATGTAGATGTGCGACATTTGTTATGCGTATGACATATTGCCAACGACGTTGAGAACATGGTGGACAAGTTGTATGGCGGGAAAAGAAATCAACAAGGGCAGGTATTCAAGAGTAGATGGAACCCCTTGGTTGAAAGTTCTACACTCGACGAATTTCATGAGAGATGGCAATCGATTGAGACTACTTGGTCGGTTAGGAACAGAAAGGTCGTGAGATACTTGGCTGGAACATGGATTCCACTTAAAGAGAAATTTGTGCGTGCATGGACGAATAACTGTTTACACATGGGTAACCAGACTACCAGCAGAGTTGAAAGCCAACACTCATCTTTCAAGTATTATCTTGGTAGTGGTAATAGCTCATTTGATACCCGATTTAAAAGGGCACACGCACAAATAACAAACCAGCAAGCCAGCATCCGACAAGCGCTATAGGAATCCATGAATTTTGTTTCAAGATCGTTGCGACATCATTTTTTTAGACCTTTATATCGCCATGTATCTATTTTTGCCTTGGAACAGTTGCGGCTTGAGCATAACCATATGTTACATTTGGGTGATTATGTACTTAACAAATGTGGTTGTGTACTTCAACGCACCCATGGATTGCCGTGTGCTTGTTATTTATAACTGTCAATCGGTTCATAAGGTGCTTTGTATTTGGATGACATTCATCCATTCTGGAGTACTTTTACATACACAGAGGTAAGAGATGACACCAACGAAGGAGTATGGCACGCAAACATCGATGACAAAGAGTAATTTCAATCGTTGGTCGATAAAGTCTTAAAAGTTGATCCAGCTGTTGTACGGCACTTGTCTCAGGTACTTGAACATGAATTACACCCTGATGGAGCCGATATACCTGAGCCTTACGCAAGTCCACCTAGAAAGGGAAGACCAGCCACAAGCAAAACCCTTAGAAGAAATAAAAGCGCATTTGAATATAGTAGATCATCTTCTCGTGGTCGAGAGTCTAGATCTTCATCCCGCGAGAGATCTAGTGGTAGATCTCGGGAAACACAATTCTCAGTTGGAATTAAGTTTAGTTTCAACTTATCCGGTATATGACTTTCTTTGCCATTATTTAAATTAGTTTGTTACAGCTTAATCTCACTAACCTTATTTTCAATAATTGCAGATGATCTAGTAGGTCGTGATTTTTAACTGTTTCCATGGCCTAATCACATCCCGCACATTCTCCCTCCTTACTTGTTTGATTGGATTGATGTTATAGGTGATGGTAATTATAGTTTTAGAGTTATTGCCGTCATAGAGTTGATAGGCGAGGAGGCATGGCCTCTTTTAAGACGTGCAATGTGCATGTAAATGCAAATGAACAGAGAGCAATACCTACGTGTGTATCTATCGGAGCAGGCGTTAGACAATGCTATATTCAGAATTGGTTCACACAGAAATGGACCTGCTTTTTATATTCACTGGATGGAAGCGCCGATGGCATTGTACTCTGCAGCAACATTTCTTAACATTGGCATTGCTTATTATGGTTCTACTGACAGTAATCCGATAGTTCCGTTACGGAAAGCAGCGAGTATGCATAGTGTAAATAAAGTTATACATATATGTTGGGTGAATAAAAATCATTTTGTTCAACTATTAATGAACGCGATTCATCTCCACTGCCGCCAGTCCAGCAATCATGAAGACAAGCAGTTGACAATTCTTCCAGACATATAGAAACACATTTAAGTAGCAAGATATGGCTTTGGAATAGACTATACGGGCCACCACCACCACAACGTAATAACACCGCTGAAGATACTGTAAATTTAGATAGTCCATAGTGTCACACATTGTGTACATCACTATTTAGTTTAACTACACATGTAAATGAGATTCAACTTGTAGATAGTCCATAGTGATACTATTGTGTACATCATTATTTAGTTTAACAACACATGTAGATGAGACACTACGTTGATGGAATTCAATATGTATAGAATTGATGTAAATTAATAAAATCATTGATGTAAATTAATTTAAATATAATGTAAAATGTAAATAAATATTAGCATTGATGTAAATTAGTTTTCAATTACAAAAACCAACAGTCTATAAAGGGCCATGCCCCTTAAAAGCTTGCCATTCGACAAATAAATCTCTAACATCACCAATGGAGTGACTCGACTCAACCATTCATTTAGAAACTGTAAAAAAAAAGAGTGTGAATAAGATATTAAACAACATCTAAATAACACAAACACATAATAGAAAACAAATGAATTAAAAAAAACTAACGTATTCCACTCTGCTTTCAGCAGGACCGAAACCGGCACTCAGTCCTTTGCCGGGGAGGACGTATGGGTTGGAGGACGCTCTGAACCAGTCAACGTAACTCGGATCAGCTTCTGATGGAACAGATGCCCGACGAAGTGTCTGATCACCAAGGCGGCCACAATAGGGGAACCTACTCCACGCCTCCTTGTAAATAGTCGTAGAAGCAAAGGTCACGGAATAGGTATCGTGTGCCGGTCGTATAGCCTGGGTTGATCTGATAGGAGGGGGGAATAGCCTGCACAAAGCCGACTTGTTGCACTGTCCTCTCCGGCAAATACACCTCAACGATATCAAAGCAAGTGATACCCCCGATGTAGGTGGTGCGAGGGTGCTCATTTAGCAATGCCCTTGGAGAAGTCATGTACGGAGTCCATTCCACTTGCATACAAGCAAAATTAACATATGCAAATAATCTAAAATTAAAATAATATGAATAACAAAGTGTGATGTGATGTACAATACCTGAGCTTCCGTCATGGAGTCCAATATACTCCTGCAGTCCCTCAGCCTGTTGATCTCACGACCTGGCCTGGGCGTCGACCACATCTCCGCCCTAGTCTTATTAGGTACATCTGCTTGACGAGGATGAGGGTGGAAGGCCGGAAAGTACTCGTAAATCCATGTCTGAAGGAATGTCAGACAACCAGCAATGGTCTTGCAACCAACCCTAGACGCCATTCCCAGTTGCCGATACATGTAGGCCAGCGTCACCGCACCCCAGGCGATCTCATCCTAATCGATGTTGATGGTTAGTATCGGTTGAGGTCGCATGCCGGTTCTGGTCTTATTGTAATACCCCAGATTTAGCTTGAAAAAGGATTGATAGACTACTCATATCAACAAGATGCATCTTCTTTTCTAGGGAGCCCATTTGCTAAGAACTCAACAGTTAAGCGTGCTTGGTGGAGAGCAATCTTAGGATGGGTGACCTCCTGGGAAGTTTTCCCGGGTGCGCACGAGTGAGGCCAAAGTGCGCTGGAAAGACTTGTGTTGGTTTGTGGGGCTAGTCTACAGTCTCCAAGAGTAGTCACCAGCGGTCCGAGGGGCCGGGGTGTTACACTTATCCACCAGCAGTGTAGAGCCGACAATAGCCATGTAATAGGTTGTCGACTGGGTCTCCATAGCTTGGGACCGATGGCACAACTGCATAACTTCAGCAACGTTGATTCCACCGCTGGTGAATATCCCTTTTCGTCGTAGCTCGGACATGGGCTCCCCAAATAGAGCAGCAATAGCGCCCTTCCACTCCCCCTCAGCAGGTTCAGCCGGTAATGAACCTTCAATACCTATGTCCAATATGCGTTGCACGTCGTGCAACATAATCGTCATCTCCCGCCATGGCATGTGGAAGGTGTTGGTATCCCGCTGCCACCTCTCCATAAAGGCCGATATCAAAGCACTGTCAATGTGCTGATGCATAATCTAGGGTATCCGGCCGAGGGGAGTTCCAGGTAGAACATCATAAAGCGTATCAGACATATCCCGAAGTCCGATGATCGCCTCCAACGACTTCTTTCTTCTACGGCACTCCAGAACCGGAGGCGTACGCTCAGAGCCGTCAAAAATAACTTTAGCTATGTGCCCGCCATAGCTAGGTATCAAGCGCGTATCTGTGGGCCCCCCGGGCTAGGGCGATGTGACCAACTAGTCTATTCCTGCGGATTGTGAGCACCTGCTCGTGGCGGTTCATCATCAACGTGACTATGTCTTGCATGCTCAGATGTGCCTGCAGAACTACGGGCGGCACGTGTGAATTTACCGTCGACCCTACAGACAACAGTCCAATCCACTGGGTGACCAACAACGCCGTGATACTCATCATCATCATCATCACTAGAAACCCTCCAACTACTCTGTACGCTAGCCTGGTCATCAAACCGAGTGCGCACTTGATGCAGCGTACTCGACCTTTGGGTCTCATTGTGTCTGGCAGCCTCTTTCTGCCTAGCCCTCCCAACAAAACCCGTTACCCCCCTCTCATGAGGGTCCCCACTTAGTAGGGTAGGCCTAGAACTATTTCCGCTCAACAAGTGTAAAAAAAACCTTTCCTTTCCCTTGACTATCAGCCATTTATTACAATTTTAAAAAAATAATCAATATTTAAAAATAATAATAATAATAATAATAATAATAATAATAATAATAATAATAATAATAATAATAATAATAATAATAATAATAATCAAAATAATAAATTAAAAACAATAATAATAATAACAATATCAATATTTAAAAAAAACTGAAAACAATAATAATATTAACATCAACAATAATAATAATAATAATAATAATAATAATAATAATAATAATAATAATAATAATAATAATAATAATAATAATAATAATAATAATGAAAATAATAATAAAAATAAAAAAAAAATTAATAGTAATAATATTAAGTATTTGTTTGCACGTTTTCGCGACCGAGTTGCGTGCGACTCACTTTTTTTTTATTTATTTAAAATAACACGATTTGAATAAAAATTACCTCGATTATTTGTTTGCGGATTGAATTCCTTAATTTTTGCTCCAAAAATTTTATGTTGTAATTTTTTTTTAAATGTTATAAAGAAATAAGGTTTAGTAGTTTAGATTTATTTTTTTATTGGGTTGTAGGTACCTTCGAGTTTATTTATATTTGATTTTAAATTCACATTAATTTATTTATTGAAGTTGAGTTTTACATTTATAGTGCATTTTAGAGATTTATTAAAATGTAAATTTAAAGTAAATTTAATAGCACCTTAATTTAGTTAGGTAGATATTAAGTAGAGTGTTACACTTTCTCCCATCATTGCTCACATAATTTCAACCATCATATTAGCTCTAAATATGGTAATAATCCCCTCACTTATTCGTCCCTAGATGCTCAAAATCGTGAACCGACGACCACAAATGGCTTATCATTAAACCATCCAAAAGTCACATGAGTAATTGGATGCCTCTTTGTAATTTGTTACTTGCTTCTTTGCTTTTGGATGAACTTGGGACTTAGCATTTGACACAAAAATCATAGGGCTTAATTTTGTATTCACATGAGCTCGGATTGTACTCACTTGACTTGGGGGACTTGTATTATGAAAAATGGTTTGGTTTGATTTTACATCAAGAAAGTGTACAATTTTTATATTCCCTAACTAGCACATAAAAGAAACTCTCACAATTAGAGTCCTAAAGGCTCAATTCTAACATGGATAGTCGAAATGTGCCTTAAAGGGTAGTCATCCAAGCCACACACCGAATAAGAAAGGATCCTCGACGTCAAGCGGAAAAAAAGTCAATCAACTCAATCCCAAAATATTCACAGGCCTAGGAAAATACGAGTAAGCATATGACTACTATAATGTACACAACAAAAGCTTGCATGCTAATTCCATAGCTCGTAATAACAACTTAAACAAAACTAAAAATGCAAAAAGAAAGATAATAGTGACAATACTGCGGATCATTCAAAGCTCAAAAACCCATATAATGCTCCCCAAAGCTAGCTCAAGAGGCGTCTGACCACTTGGGAAAAGTGAACAAGAAAACCACAAGAAGAAGGATTGGCATTGCTAACACTTTATTTAAGCAAAACACACAAAACGAAACAAAACTAACACCGGGTGATCTCCCACAAGTGCTTTGTTTACCGTCGGTAAGCTCAACACAACTATCAACCAATTCAAAAAATTAAAATCATACCTGCCTTAGATGGCCTCACTCCTAGTATCTCTATCACGTCGGCGTCGTGACCCAAGACTCTCCACTAAGTAGAAGTGGCAGAGGTAAGCAACTTGGGACTAATGTCATTAGGTAGTGGACTAGAGTATTATAAGGCTTTCCCAAGTCAGGGTGGAGCCATCCTCTTTTTCATAGCTCTTTTTCTCTTTCGAGCCCTCTTTTTTCGGTAGGCTTGCTTGATAGTACTACCATCATCGACGCAATCAACATTCATTTTGAAAACAATCTCCATCACCAACTACATTCTCTATACTCTTCTCATCATTAAGAGGCACAACACTCCCCCAAAACCTTTACCTCGTCATCATCATTATCAAGCACCTTAAAGGAAAAAAATTGCTCTACCATAGGCTCTTTGGAGGACTTGGAGAAGGCAAATACAACTTTCTGTTGGGCTTCCCGAATAGTAATGGTATCGGATTCACATTCAATTAGGGCAAATACAACTTTCTGTAAGGATCTTCTATCCACATAACAAATTTAATTTTTCGAGACATTGGATTTTGTGTCATTAAAAAAATGCAACTAATTTATATTTTTAGTGTAATAATTATTGATTTTTATTTTAAGTTCCACTATAAAGTGATTTAGTGACACTTTATTTGGTCTTTAGCGGCATATGTAATTGTCATTATAGTCTATAGTGGCATTTATGAGAAATGTTATTAGATCTTATATAGCAAAAAGCTTTAGTGTCATTTTTTATGATGCTGGTAAAGACTCTAATAGATGTTAGTAAATCCTCTATATATACTATTAGAAATTTAAAGTAGCGCCATTTAAATTAAATGTCGTTAAATATATCCCACTAAAAGCAAATTATGTTGTAGTGATCATATTAATCACTACAAAGTCACAACGAACTATAATGTTCCCTAATTCGATCGAAAGGAGCTACCTAATACTTATAGGAAGACGTATGAAAAGGTTGGGTTGTTCACAAAAGCCCTCCAACTTTTGCAATCTCAAATTTTAATTTCACCATAGACCACAAAAAAGGTGAAAAATGAACCTGATATTAGTCTTTTAATAAATAATGAATAAAGTATGATTTACAAATATAACAATTATACACATGATTGTTTAATATATTGAAGAAACTTAAAATAATGAATAAAGTATGATTTACAAATATATAGTAATAAAAATGTAGCACATTTACTAACAACTGATAAATAATTTGCTTATGAACAAAGCTAGTCTTTTAATAAATAAAAAATTAATCAATCTTAAACCACAAATGAAAATTTAGCTTTTAAACAAAAGCTAATCTAACTGAGAATTGACAAATCAGGTTATCTAAGGACACAACCTGCAAAATATACCCATAATTAAAAATTAGAAAAATAAATAAAGTGGATTAGTATGTACTTAATTAGGAATTAGTGAAGAAGATCCTTCATATATATGCTGTGAAATTAATGGCTTCATCTCAGAATCACAATGCTCTTCAAGTATTGGGAGAAAATCCATTGGAACTAAACATTTCTCCTTTGCATATAGCTTTTCTTGGATTAATCGTGATGACAATACTGAAAGGTAGTTTTTCTTGCCCTCTTTTTCACTATTCTCCTGTAAATTTATTAAAAAAAATTAAGAGTATGTACTTATAATATTAGATCCAAAATATAATAAATTTATATGTCAAAATATTAATATAAGTTAGAATAAGTAGACTATCGAAATGTTTCAAGTACATATAAGTACATTGTATATACTAGGATTTTTTTTTTTTTTGTATATAAATCATTTTTTAGAATTAAAGAAATAGTCTTACTGTAATATTTAATTAATTATAACCATTTTTTATAGATAATTTTTTGTCACCTAACTATAGAATGTTTTTGTTATTAATTATATTAATATATCACCCATATATTTTACACTGTCACGTGGTTTCCATGCAAGTTAATAATAAACCCAATGCTCTCAAATACCCTATTATTAAGCCACAAAATTGTGATTTTCACTTTGACCTGATCGATTATTATTAAATATTATAATCAAAACCTAAGTCATTAGCTTTTCTAATAACTGTAAAAACTGTTGTAACCTTCTGCGCTTCTTCTAGGTCTTACCAATTCAGCAATTGCTAATGACAACTATTGAAATACTTAATTTACTTATCACAATTTGCTAATATAATATAATAGTGAAAAAATATCGTAAATAATTCAACACATTCATAATTTTTTGAATAATCCATATTCTAAGGGTGCTTGCTCACAAGTCACAACCTAAATCCCATCTCTATAACTTGATATAGCAGGTAAAATATTAAAAAATAAATAAATAAATAAATAAAAACCTTTAATTATTTACCATGGCCAGCACCCCACCTCCTTCCCTCTCCTCCCCACCCTCACTTATACCTTCCAGCGCCCTCTTTTCCCCACTTTCAGTCCATCACTGCCACCCACTCCACCACTACCCCTCTCCTCCACCACGCCTGACGCTTTACCACCAATAATCAAGCCACCACGTGAATGGAAGAAAAGTGGTCGTTGAGGATGAAGAAAGGGGGCTAATCCGGGTTGGGGGATTGTCGGACTGGAGTGGGAGGAGTTATTTTGTAGACTCTTTTTTTCATGGGGAGTGATGGATGGCGCAAGTTAGAGATATTTTCGATGGCGAGGAAGAGGGGAAAGTGGAAGTCGATGGTGGAGCAGGGGAGTTTGTGGCCGTTGAGGTGGAGGATTGGTGGCTAACATTGGAGAGGAGTGGTGCTAGGCTGCTACTGTTGGTTTTTTTTATTTTTATTTTTTTTTAACCAAAATACCTGTTTTATTGGTAATGGGTTACAATGGTGCATTATAGGCAAATATGTAAATTATTTGTAATTAGTCAATATATGTGATTATTGTAGGAAAATCATAAAAATATTGAATTATTGTAAGTAATTTTTTTTCAATAATAAAAGATGCAAGCTGTATAATAATTCTAGAATACATGACAAAAATTGCTAAATACTATGCATAACTAAATAAAATGCACTGCTACAGTAAAGATTGTTAAATTAATATTAATGGTTAGAATTTTACGCTATTGATTGTTTGCAATATAAACAACTACTAATAACATACATCGTTGATGTTCAAAAAATTGTCTTTTTAGATCATACATTATGTTGTTTGTTTATTGGTTCAAAACAAGAGAACATTAGAAGTTTATTAAAATAATTAAGATATAATAAATTAAAGTAGCTAATAAAATTTGTGCTTACTATTAACCTAAAATATATGCAACAGCCAATAATACAGTCTAGCAAGCAGATTCACACACTTCAATATATCAAAATAATTAGAAATCATTTCATGAAAATCTAAAACATAAAGTGCTTTGTCTAAAATATGGCCTCCTTCATATGATCAAGAATTATTTAATATTAAATTGTGTTATATATATAACACATACACAAATACTAATAGATATTCCATTTTATACTAATATTCTAGATTAGGCCATTTGAATTGTGAGAAATTATTTGAAATAACAAAAACAATAATTTTAAACTTAGCTTTATACTCCTCCGTATCTTTACAAACGTTCCAATATAAAGTTTATTAATATCTAATTTTAATAATTTTTAATAATGTACAATTAGGGATATTAAGGGTAATATTAATACATTAACAAACATGCACAAACCAAATAGAACATTTAAAAACGAAACACAAAAGAGTATAATACAACATTACAATGTCTTTTTATAAACAATTGGATCATAATTTGTACGCAAAATCTTACTAGTAATCTAAAATATGCAATCTTAACTTACACACACTTCATTAACTTAACCGAAACAAAAAAACAATAACATCATTATTTGTCATATACGCAATTTCACCATTTTATAATAACAAAGACATTGTTTGAAATTCATAAAAAAAATAAAAATGAATTTATAAAAATCATTAATTAGTTAATTGAACTAAAAGACAGAAAAGAGGAACATAATAGTTGAGTAAAAAATACCTGTTGTAAAGTTTTGATAGATTGAAGAATGAGCAATTGAGCTTGCATAAACTTAACATACTTAAAAGCAGCTTGAAACATCTCAGCAGTATTCATCCTATTAGCTCCTGGTATCATTTTACTTAAAGCATGAGTCTTCTCTGTTATCTTCCTTCTCCTTTCTCTTGCAGCTTTACTTTGTGCTGATATTTCTTTACCCTTTGTGACCTTGATATTATCATGAGTCTCTCCATAACCGTCATTAAAAACACCATACTCCACATTATTATTATTACTACTATTACAATTATAATAATTATAATAATTTGAATTACTTTGCTCATTCATCATAACATCCCCACTAAAATCTGGTGCAAAACATGGCAAATAATTTTCATGTCTTTGTTTTTTGGGAAAATTGTGGAATTGAGCAGTGTAATCTTGATCAACAGAGAGAACTTCCTCTTTAGGAAAGTACATAGGAGGTGGGTGTTCAATAAAATCAAAAGGGGTATTATTAGTATTGTAGGGTATGATAAAATCATCAATTTTATGGTTCTGATCATAACTAAAATCAAATGGTGGAGGATTAAACAGAGGATCATCAAACTGAAAAGAATCATAACTCAGAAATTCAGTTTCATTGCAAGGAAGTAAGATATGATTAGGGTTTTGAAAACCAAAAGGCTGTTGCTGAAATGGGTAAATTTGGTTGACAGAGCTGTTGGGATTTTGGTAATCTAAAGACATTTATAGGTAATAGGGTGTTTAAGCTGGTTTTCAGTGGGTTGAATTAGATTAATAAGCTGAGGAAATAGAGGGATTTCCGAGAGAGAAAGACAGAAAGACTATAGAGCAGTACGTAGTAGAGAAGAGAAGAGATTGACAGGAATAGTAATTTAAGAGTAACTGTTATAAACTGCTATACAGAGATACATAAAGGACAGAGAAGTGGGGAAGTAACTGTCACAAGAAAGTGTTTGGAGACTCCTAGGTTTGAGCAGTTAGGGTTCTAAAGTTGGCGGACTTTTTTGTTACTTTCGCGGCTTTTTTGTTTTTTTTGGTGTAATTTAGGTTTTAGCAGATTCCCAATTAGGATTAAATTATGTAATTATAAAAGACAAATTTTCATATGAAACAATCTCATCTTGAGCCTATTTTTTTTTGGGCCGATGATGAGACTATATTTATTGGGTTGACACAATGTATAAATTTATTGTCTAAACTTTAAATTAAGCGATTATTTATAATTCTAAATGATCACTTATTTACAATTCTAAAATGATCAACTAAAGATGCTAATTATATAAGTCTGTCTCTCAGTGAGACAGTCTCATACAAGACGGATTTGATTATATAAGAGGTTTGGAGTTATAAACGAAGACGTGTATGGTGTAGGAATTTAAGTAGATTTACTTCATTGTTTAATGAAGTTTAAACACATACTAATCTAAAAAAATGTCAATGTTCGATTAAGCATCAATTTAATTAATAATTGTTTATAATCTTACAACTTGTATACAGAGGCGTATCTAAACCTGGGCTAGTATGGGCCATAGCCCTAGTCATGAAGAATAAGTATTGATATGTTTAATTGATGTTCAGTGTTTGAACTCATGACCTTCTATGCGTTTTGACAAAGGCATTTTCAACTAAATACACCATGTCAGTTTATTTTCTTTGATACTTATTATGATATTTAGTACTTTTCAGACATAGAAAATGATTGATGGGTTTTAAAATGAAAACGTATTTCTCTGTGTTTGTTTTCCAATTTATTTTATTATTTTTGTAATAAAAAATGATTTTCAATATTACTTCTAAGAATTTAGGCTAAAATTTTATGGGGTTAATTTATGTTAAGATATAAATTTTATGCGGATTTTGTTTTTAAGATATTAAATTTTATTGGGGATTATTTTCAATTTCGAGATAATTGAATTTTTGGAGATGAAATTATATCATATATTTATGTATATTATTTTTTTATGGGTAGAACGTAACAACCACGAACTTATGAAGGCAAATATTAATTAGAATTTAGTATTAATAAAGCGAAGCTCACTTTTGCCAACACAATTAAGGGATTTACTTTAAGGTTAAACCAATTTCCAAATAAAGTACTTGAACCAAAACCAAAGCAATATAACAAAATTCTTAAGTGTCCAAAATAAAAGAAAATTACAATCAAATTGAAACAAATCTAACATTCTAATTACATCTTTAAAATAGTTCGAATCTAAACAACTAAACCAATAGCCTGTCAAATAAAATAAAGAGATCTAAACAAAAGGGAGTCATACTCCATCTCAAGTTCATCCTCCGCTCGCCTATCAATTCTCCATTAAAGAATCATTGGTTTGCTCTAAAACAAAATCATTAGAAAACATACAAAGCATAATATTAGCCAAAAGGCAGATTATGACACGCTAGTGTCTATCAAACAAGTAGTTAAAACATTTTCACTTGAGTAAATTCATTTTGAAAGATGCTTTTTCATTTGATAAATCATATCATCATTCAAACATAATTTAATGGTTTCATAATAATTTCAAGTTCTCAATTTTCATTATAAATCATAGTATCTCAATGGATCCAAATAAATTTCAATCTAAAATCATGGTTCAAAAGGCGCGCAAGTATAACTTCAAAAACAATATAGTTTCTTCTTAGCAGTATATATAATTCAACTGAATGGTACTAACTGTAGTACAAGCAGCAATCTCGGTACATAATTAACAATAATGATAATGTTTACAATAAATGCGAAAGTCTCAAAATGCCGATCTAACCTTTTTAAACTAAAAACTATTTGTGACAAAAGGATAAATATTAGAAGTACATCAGAGTAGGAAAAAAAAATGAAATACATATTGTGTGCTTCAAAAATATATAATAATTAAAATTAAATACGTCAAGATTATCAAACATCATGTACATAACAAAATACAATTATGTCCTCGATAGCACAAATAAGTTGTAGCTGCGGCCTGGATCGGAACCTGAAACTAAATCCTGCAAAATGCTATTATCCATGATAGGGATGACAGCCGATTGAATCGGTCAGCATTTACGCCGAGCATAACTATCTATCCAGCTCAAAATACATAAATTATACACTATATTTACAAAAACATAATTTAAGTACAAATTTATAATTAATTGACACCACTATATAATTTTACTATATTCTTTTACTATTCCATACTTTTAAGTCATTAAGATAACATTCTCAATTCTAACAGAAGTACGTTACTGCCATTTATACAATTTGGTAATCTTAATACTACAAAAATTAGTACAAGCAATAATCAAAACAAAATAGTCTACTTTTCACCGAAAATAGAAAACTTTTAAGTAGAAATATTACACTTCTCATATTTCATTTATATTTTAAGTTTTACTGGATACTATAAACGTATTTAGAATTAGAATTGCTTCGAAAGAAAAAAAAGTAGGAAAAAAAATGTAAGAAAATCAATAGCGAACAAAAATAATATACTTTCTAAACAAAATACAATACTTTCTAACCATGAAACAAGTAAAACAGTTCTAACTATGAAATGTAATAAAAAGAAATTTAAAGTAAAACACTTTATGGTTTAATCCCAGTGCTTGTTGAAGCAATACAAGCATCTTTCTTCTCAATCTTAAGAGCAACTTGTTCCAAAACTCTTCTAGAAGATCATTCTATGACCATTAAAGTATCAACCTCT
Organism: Amaranthus tricolor; assembly: GCF_026212465.1. Lineage (NCBI taxonomy): Eukaryota > Viridiplantae > Streptophyta > Magnoliopsida > Caryophyllales > Amaranthaceae > Amaranthus > Amaranthus tricolor. The sequence goes on along the minus strand of NC_080060.1, from coordinate 17,980,078 downwards.
ACAACAAGAAAAATAAAATGAGAAAAAACATAAAAAGCAAGTCAAATATAAAATTCTATAATGAAATATAATACATATTAATGAAAAAAAAATATTACCAGCATTTTCCTCAACTTTATCTCGAGGAACAAAATCCTCATCTTTAGAATTTGATTCTCGTGTGTGTATGTGCAAGTCAGTCAGCAGCCGCTCAATGCGTGTGTGTCTGTGCAGAATACATTTGTTGTTTGGTCTTGTATTTTTTTTATGTATAGCTTGTTTTGCCATTTACGGTTTTTTTAGTTGGTTCCTTGGTTTAGGTTGTATAAACCTTATTTTAGTAATACAAAAATCTTTTGCCAAAATAATAATAATAATAATAATAATAATAATAATAATAATAATAATAATAATAATAAATAATAATAATAAAAATGTTATTTGCTTATTAACCGAGCTTATTTGTGTGTAAAAACAAGAGCAAAACAATTGACTATGAAATCATTTAGCATCGCTTATTAAGTGAGGATAGTGTTCAACATCTATAAGCGTGGCTACAGGTACTAGTAGCCTCTCTTATAAGTGTGACAATGAGCAATTCTAGCCACACTTAGTAAGCGTGCCTAAAATTTACCCACACAAGTAGAGACCTCGCTTTTTTAAGCGTGAGTACATCCATCAGCGTTACATATAAACCGTATCTAAATACATTTTTAAGCGTAGGTAGCTGCAACTTTTTTTTAATGAAGTGGGTTACTTTATTTATTGTGTTGAGGTCACTTAGATCACCCTTTAACACCAACGAGAGTTGGGTTTCTCGGAGATCCGACCTCTCTCAATGATCGGAGTTGAAGGCAATGGATCAACGAGAATTGAACCTTGCACTCACCCCATAAATTGGGAGTTTCACCCTTTGCCTACGAGAGTAGAGAGGGATTGACGGGTTGTTGGATATTTATTGCCCGTGGGTCTTATCTCGCTCACGAGAGTGAGGGGAATGAGATTATCGGAGGCGATCCCAAGCCCGATTCAAGATCGCATCACTCTACGCATTTGAATCCACACCTTTACAATTTACCCGAAGTAGACACTTAACTTGTCATATGAAGTCCATTACATGTAAGTCAGCCCCTACCCCGATATTTTCTTTCTTTATTGTTTTTGTTAGTTACAATCATAGCTTATACCATCATTTACCCATATCTTATGTTATCCCAATACCTAAGAGGCCCTAAGTTCGCATTCCGCTCCTTGTGTTTGACCTGTATATGCTACAATACCGTGCACTTGCGGCAACTCACTATTTGAGACAAATTTGTGTGAACAAGTTTTTGGGAGGGTAAGGGATTAATGAGAATTGAACCTTGTACTCACCCTACATATTGGGAGTTCCACCCTTCGCCTACGAGAGTAGAGAGGGATTGACGGGTTGTTGGATATTTGTTGCGCGTGGGTCTTATTCTCGCTCACGAGAGTGAGGGGAATGAGATTCCAGAGGCGATCCCAAGCCCGATCTAGGACGATCTAGGATCGGATCGCTCTTCATATTTGAATTCACACCCTTACAATTAACCCAAAGTACTCAACTTGTCATATGAAGTCCAATGCATGTAAATCAGCTCCTACCCCGATATTTTCTTTCGTTATTGTTTTTGTTAGTTACAATTATAGTTTATACCATCATCTACCCCTATCTTATGTTATCCTAATACCTAAGAGGCCCTAAGTCTCATATTCCACTCCTTATGTTCGATCCGTATGTGCTACAACACCGTGCACTTGCGGTAACTCACTATTTGAGATAAATTTGTGTGAACAGCTTAAAAAATATTCTACTAACCAACTATATGAGCAGGTTTGCTGTCTTCAAATTTATCAAGTCTTAAATGATAAAATATTGTCTTAAAAAACTTTGAATTTTAATTAATTTGTTGATTTATAAGTTTTTTCTTATGTATCCTACATTCAAATGAAATTATTTTGCTAATCTATAATCTATAAAAAGCAAGGAAGGATTCTTCAATGTTCACAATTGCTGTATGAACAATGATTTTGCTTTGTCACTTGCCATGTTTGCTCTATAAACAATGATTTTGCTTTGTTACCTGCCATGTCATGGTGTTACTTGCTATTTCAATTTGCATGCACATGTTGCCGCCACTTGGAATTACTTCTATCTGATTTTGCATGCCGCCACTTACAGTTTATTAGCTCAAAAGTAAGGAGCACAATCTCATGGTAAATCTACTCATTTAATGTAGTCACTGTTCACCTCTTCCATTTAGCTAGCTATAATGTGCACGCACTGTTCACCTCTTTCATTTGGCTTAATTAAGTCTTTCACATTGCAATAATGTCATATGTATATTTATTCCATAGCTTCTTATCTGCTCTCAATGAATTTCAGGCTTTTGATCTACGAAAATTGGGTATGTTCTTTATCATTTATATGATCTTGTACTGTTCACCTCTTTCATTGAGCTTAGTTAAGTCTCTCACATTGCAATAATGTCATAGGTGTATTTATTCCGTAGCTTCTTATCTGCTCTGATGGAATTTGAGGCTTTTGATCTGCAAGGAATTGGTTATGCTCTTTATCATTTATATATTCTTTATCATTTATTTGTTCTTCATGATTGCATGTTATTAATGATAAAATCATCATTTGTATTTATTGCGCTTTTGTTTCATGTAGTTCCTTTTTATAGTTTATGAATATGTTCTTTATCATTAACTTGTTCCCTCATCATGTCTTTTTTTGATTGCATGTTAATAATAAAATCAGCAATTGTATTTATTGCTCTTTTGTTTCATGCTCTTCTTTTACTTTGTTGTTGTTTTGGTTGTCTTGAAAAAATCAGCAGTTTTATTTATTGTGTTTTCTTCATTGCATGTTAATGATAAAATCATGGTCTCTTAGTGTATTTGGTGAACAGTTTTTTATATTGAGTCTCTTTATTTTATGTGGTGTGTTAGTTCTTTAGTCTGTGTTATAGTGTGTATATGGTGAACTATTGTTTACTGTTTTGCATTTGGTTAATTGTTGTTTACTGTTTTGTAATGTTATAGGTGTATTTATTTCATCGTTTTCTATCTGCTCTTAGGGAATTTCAGCCTTTTGGACTCTGATAACGGGTTTTTAACGTCGTTAACTAAGAACCAAGTTATGTAAACAATATTTATAAAACACCCTAATACAACTACTAGTAGTGTAGAGGTAAGTCGGGGGATCGAACCATGAGGTCAAGACAAGCAAGACTATGGACTTGATGTAAGGAGATTAAAGGGTGAAAGGGTGTATAAACTAGACTACAGAAGGCAATAAACAAACAAATATAAAACTAGCGATAAACGATAGGAGGCAAACAGGGATGGTAAGGATCCACCCTAGGTCGAGTTCTAAGGACTCATGGAAAGCTAGGTCAAGGGAGATCGAACAGTAATCGATCGAGACACTTTAGATAGCGAGGGGAAATTTCTAAGCCTATAAGCCACATGAACGACCCATTATCGCCCTATGTCTCTTAACTAAGACAAAGAAAGTATTGAAAACATGATTGAAAGCATAGAGAGCAAGAAGTAAACCAACAAGAAACAAAGAAGAAAGTAATGAATGAAACTAAGAACTACTCTACAAAGCAATAAATGAAGTAAAGACAATATTGAAGAACAGGCAAACAATAAATAAAGAAACTACTCTAAGCAAAAGTGAAGAAAGAAATAAAAAAGCAATAAATGAAAGTATTGAAAGACAAGAAGGCAATAAAGAAAGTAATAAACTTACAAAAACTAAAGGTTGAAAGAAAGGAACAAGAGAAATCTAAAGATACAAGGCTTGAATGTAAATGAAAGCAATAAATCTACACGAGGGCATAAATGAAAGAGAAAGCAATAAAGATTGATGTTCTAAGGTGAGAGGGAGTCTCTCAAAGTAGGTATGAGGGGTACATTCAAAATAGCGGTATATATATCTTACGAGCAATGGCAAATAAAAGCCCTAAAACAACCCACGAAGTACGGCTTGCGAAGAAAATAACACACGCAGTTTTTAAGCTCCATTCGCTTGAATGGGCACCCATTCGACCGAATGGGGCACCAATTGGGGTTTCCAGCAATTTGAGCTCAACTCTTGGACTTTGAAGTCCCATTCACCCAAACCCCTTGACCATTCGGCCGAATGGTATGTGATTCGCTTGAATTGAAGCTCATTCGCCCTTTTCCGGAGTGTATAGACTTGAGCTAAGTAAAAATCATCACTCGTTCGCCCGAATGGTGTGATCATTCGGCCAAATCATGGCTTGGGAATGCACTGTTGCTTCGTTTAAATGAGTGATGGTCTTCGGGTTTAGTGAAGTCTTAAGGGATGACTTGTAGCACTTGGAAATGCTTCGATACTCGTGTCTCATCTTCGACTACAGTGTCTAAGCCTCGAACTCGTGTTACTTGATCTCAATATCTCCGAAAATACCTGAAATGACCTTAAAACACCTCAAAGACAAGAACAAGGTAAGATCGAGTAGAATATGTATAAAACAAACGTAAAATAGCGAGAATCGACACTAACCAAAAAGTCCACAACAGAAGGTGACACACACTGACCCCACCATCACTTAGCTATCCTCTAGATCAAGAGAGGGAATATTTGACTCATGTGGAGTTTAAGTAGCGTGGCTATGAAAGAAGAGGTAAAGGAAAGTACTTGGCATAACCAAAAGTCAATTTAACGTCTAAGGTAGGCAATTTGGCTATGTAGCTTAAATTTAACAAATGTGTTATAATCCATGGCCCTTGGAAAAGCAGACAATGCTGGTGGAAAACAGAGACAATACATAGATCGCCTAACTAGCACTCAAAAGCATGGAACTCGCAAAGGAGTCCAAGAAGGCTCAATCCTAACCGGCTAGTCGAAATGTGCTCCAATAGGTAGTCATCCAAGCCACAAGGAGTAATAGGAAATAAAAGCCCTAAAACAACCCACGAAGTAAGGCTTGGGAAGAAAATAACACATGCAGTTTTTAAGCTCCATTCGCCCGAATGGGGCGCCATTCGGGTTTCCAACAAGTTTGAGCTCAATTTTTGGCCTTCGAAGTCCCATTCGCTCGAACCCCTTAACCATTCCGCCGAATGTTATATGATTCGCTCCAATTGAAGCTTATTCGCCCTTTCCAGAGTGTTTAGACTTGAGCTAAGTAGAAATCATCACCCATTCGCTTGAATGGTGTGATCATTCGGCCGAATCATGGCTTGGGAATGCATTGTTGCTTCGTTTAAGTGCGTGATGGTCTCCGGGTTTGGTGAAGTCTTCAAGGATGACTTGTAGCGCTTGGGATGCTTCAATACTCGTGTCTCACCTTCGATTACAGTGCTTAAGCCTCGAACTCGTGTTACTTGATCACGAAATCTCCAAAAATACCTGAAATGACTTTAAAACACCTCAAAGACAAGAACAAGGTAAGATCAAGTGGAATATGTATAAAACAAATGTAAAATAGCGAGACTCGACACTATATTGGGGACATACATTTGCTCTAAAGCGAGCACATCAACTCCCCCAAGCAAAGCCTTTGCTAGTCTCTAGGAAATGAACTAGCGGGGCAACATGAAAGCACAGGCCAAGAACAAAGCTAAACAATAAAAAGCAATAATACCTAAGACTCACTTTCGTAGGATTCATGGTCGCACTTAGCACATACGAAAACATCTTTAAACCCCTAGGCTAGCCATAGAGGACGAGTAAGGTCTCGTGTTGGTTTTCAAACGGAGACCCACAAATCCAATGCAATGTAATACAAGGTGAGCAGAAAGAAAAATAACGCAAGCTGTGTACGCACAATACTCCTCCCTAGCCATGGGTGTGCAAGTACAATGGGCTCGTGAGAGAGCAATACGAAGAAGAATAAAAAGTTCCACGGACTCGGGATCACTAAGTTAGCTACAACACAGGCCATTCCACCCAACAAGTTTACGTTCCCTGGGTTATTTCTCAAAAGATGCGAGAAATATGCAAATACGCTCATGTGTTTGATTATGATTCGTGTTTCGCTCAAAATCATCCAACTAAAGATGAGTCGGGAATCAAATACCTAATAGGGGCAAATCTTGAGGATTGTGCCATATCTGCACTCCAACACAAAACAAACTAATCAGACCAAGTCGAACAGGTTTATGTAGGGTTGTAACGTAGGCTTTGGGTTAAGGTGGGATACATTTGGAAAAATGGCGCTAAAGTAGAGGATAGGAAGTGACCCAAAACTATAGATACCACAAACACCTCATAATAAACCAACAAACAAACACTGTATCCAATAATGATATTAACTCAAAAACCACAAGTAAAGTACAAATAAACTCTATCATAAAACACCATCAAAATTTTTAATTTCATCACAATTTTCCCATCATGTGTTTTTCAAGCTCATCTCCCAAATGAAAGTATTGATTTCCTCTCTTAAATAAATATATATATGCCAATCTCTTTGTAGAATAAGAGGAAGGTCTCCTCACTCAATGAATGTATATATTTATATATATATATATATATATATATATATATATATATATATATATGTGTGTGTGTGTGTGTGTGTGTGTGTGTGTGTGTGTGTGTGTGTGTGTGTGTGTGTGTGTGTGTGTGTGTGTGTGTGTGTGTGTGTATGTGTGTGTGTGTGTGTTTCACTATGTAAAGCACAAGAGGAAAAGGGAGAGATAATATGAGCAAAGTAACAACCGCGATACTAACCAAAAAGCCCACAACACAAGGTGACACACACTGACCCCACCATCACTTAGTTATCCTCTAGATCAAGAGAGGGAATATTGGCTCATATGGAGTTTAAGTAGCGTGGCTACGAAAGAAAAGGTAAAGGCAAGAACTTGGCTTATTCAAAAGTCAATTTAACGTCTAAGGTAGGCAATTTGGCTATGTAGCTTATATCTAACAAACGTGTTATCATCAATGGCCCTTGGAAAAGCAGACTATGCTGGTGGAAAACAAAGACAATACTTAGACCCCCTAACTAGCACTCAAAAGCATAGAACTCGCAAAAGAGTCCAAGACGGCTTAATCCTAATCGGCTAGTCAAAATGTGCTCCAATAGGTAGTCATCCAAGCCACAAACCGAGCAAACCCAGATCCCCCAAGTCAGGTGGAAAAGTGAAGAAAGCAATAAAGAGCAATAAATGAAAGTATTGAAAGACAAGAAAGCAATAAAGGAAGAAATAAACTTAAATAAACTAAAGGTTTAAAGAAAAGAACAAGAGAAATGAAAAGATACAAGGCTTGAATGTAAATGAAAGCAATAAATCTACTCTAGGGCATAAATGAATGAAAAAGCAATAAAGATTGATCTTTTAAGGTTAGAGGGAGTCTCTCAAAGTAGGCATGAGGGGTAAATTCAGAATAAGAGGTATATATAGCCTAGGAGTAATAGGAAATAAAAGCCCTAAAATAACCCACGAAGTACGACTTACGAAGAAAATAACATATGCAGTTTTTAAGCTCCATTCGCCCGAATGGGGCACCATTCGAGGTTTCCAACAAGTTTGAGCTAAGTTTTAGGCCTTCGAAGTCCCATTCGCTCAAACCCCTTAACCATTCAACCGAATGGTATATGATTCGCTCCAATTGAAGCTCATTCTCCCTTTCTAGAGTGTTTAGACTTGAGCTAAGTAGAAATCATCACCCATTCGCTTGAATGGTGTGATCATTCGGCCGAATCATGGCTTGGGAATGCATTGTTGCTTCGTTTAAGTGCGTGATGGTCTCCGGGTTTGGTGAAGTCTTAAGGGATGACTTGTAGCGCTTGGGAATGTTGTCTTAACTTCGATTACAGTGCCTAAGCCTCGAACTCGTGTTACTTGATCTCGAAATCTCCGAAAATACCTGAAATGACCTTAAAACACCTCAAAGACAAGAACAAGGTAAGATCGAGTGGAATATGTATAAAACAAATGTAAAATAGCGAGACTCGACAATGTATTGGGGGCATAAATTTGCTCTAAAGCGAGCACATCAGACTCCAACGACATGGGTATGTTCTTTATCATTTATTTCTTCCCTGATTATGTTTTTTTAGCATTTGTTGTGCTTTGTTGATTGCATGTTAATGATAGATTCAGTATTTGTATTTATTGCTTTTTTTCATGCTGTTTCTTTACTATGTTGATGTTTTTGTTGTCTTGAAAAAATCAGCTTATGTATTTATTGTGTTTTCTTCATTTCATGTTAATAATTAACACTACAAGAAAACTTGTTTTTAGCAACAGAAAAAGTCGTTGCTAAAAACCTGATTTCGTTGCTAAAAATGTTTTTTGCAACGAATTCCATTGTTGCGGGTACAGCCGTAGCTAAAGGTTTTAGCAACGACTATGGTGGTTGCAAAAGGTATCTGTTTTTTGCAACGAGATCTATTGTTGCAAAAGAAGTATCGTTGCAATTCCTTCCAACGTTTTTAGCAACAAAAAAGCTCGTTGCCAAATTTTCTGCATTTTTAGCTACAACTGTTTTCGTTGTTAAATATATGTTTTTCACAACAATTCAAATTGTTGCAATACATGATAGTCAATCTTTTGCAACGACTTTACTGTAGGGGAAACAATTAAGTAAATTTGTTATTAATGTTTTTAGCAACAACTATTACCGTTGCAAAAAATGTACACATTTTTCGCAACGACTTTGTTATTTTCTAAAACAATCTACCATCTATATATAAACTAGACAATTAAAATAATAAATAATTTATAACCAACTAAACTAATATCACCGATTATCATTATATATTAATTTGTATCCCAAAATATCACACGTCCCAAATATTATCGTGTGTCAAAAATACACGTAATTCATATACATGTAACGTATAACCAATTTTCCAAAATAATTCTCCTACCATATACAAGTTTTCATATAAAAATTTACAAGTGATAGGCACTTTGCATTCTCAATCTCCATAGTTGATGCTTCAATTTCATCTGCTTCCATTGAATCTGACACCTCTGTTTGTATTGAATTTGCAAAATAAGCAAAAAATCCATTCAAAACTCTCCAAGCAATAAACATGTAAAGTACTTTGTTGAAGCCCCGCCTTTCAAACAAACCCATGAAACTAATGACCTGTAAGAGAGCTCAAATGGTCTTAACTTTTTAGCTACCTCATATTCTATTATTTTTTAGTCTTATTTTGGACAAACTCGAAAAGAGAACAGCAAACATACACCAATACAGAATTATGGATCCCACTATATGCAGCACATAAGCATAGTACATAACTCATGAAATAACGTACTTAATTAGCTACCTCGTATTCTAATACTTTTCCGTCTTATTTTGAATAAACTCAAGAAGAGAACAGCAAACATACACCAATATAGAATTACGGATCCCACTATATGCAGCATAGTACATACCTTATGATATAACATACAAATCAACTTGAATAAACATTACCAGCTTCAATTTGAAAAGAACAATCTAATTTCAATGCTCAAACATTACCAGCTTCCACCTCTTCTCTTCAATTCCTTGATTTGGATCACCGTCTCCAAAAACAAATGAGAAGACCTACAGCAAAGCAATCATATCAAATAGTTTCAATGCTGGGGTACAAAATACGAACGTTATGTCGTTCAGATAATCGAATAAATTTTTTTGAAATTGGATAATCGGATAGTCGAACAAAATACGATAGTTGAGTTGATATTTTGACATAAACAACTTACGTAACGAGAAATCTACAATTTTTTTCAGTTCATTCCAATTCATCAAAGGAACATAATTGAACCCAATTTTCAAAGTACTGAATGTTAATATTATAGAAGAATTTCTGACCGACAAAAACCCAAAACCCAGAAAAATCTTATCTTGAAGAACCTAGACGAACAAATTCCAAAGAAATACAGGTATTTCAGATTATTATTTAAAAATTTTCATAAAACTTTCTAGTAAATGGAAGAAATTATTAGTACCCATAAACACCAAAGAGAAAAAATGCAACAGAATCTCTTGAATCATTTGACAATTCCGGATAAAAAACAGCAACAGGAATTATAAGGCTATTTAGGATTTCTAATGGAAATTTTTTATAAAAATTATAAATAAAAAAAGCTTTTGTGAATTAATTGGAAAAATAAGCAGCATTATCAACCCAGAAATAAAAATGTAATACAAAAAACAAACTCATTAACAGTGTTGATTAGAAAAATACCTAGTGTACGAAAAGGTGTATTTGTGTTAGATGGTTTTAGAACTGATCGACGCCCACGAATCCTCATCGGAGATTTCGCAAGGTCGCAAGCGGTGGTTTTTTATCAGTTTTCATCCTCCAAAGTCAAAGAAGCACAAACATGGAATAAAATTACAGATTTAGAGATGAATAAACAAGAAATTGAAGAGCTGATATGAAGAAACAATGAAACAAATCAGTAAATTAACAAATTATAATTAGGGATTTAGAGAATTAGGGTTCATAAATGAAGAAATTATAATTAGGGTTCAAAACCAGCATCAAAACGAGTAAACGACAGTCGACAAAACCAACATTCAAAAATCAAAACCAGCATCAAAACCGTAAGCATCAAAACCAACATTCATATTTTGATTCATCTTCACCATAAAATCAAAAAGAAAACGAATGATGAAAACCAGCATTCAAAACCAACATTCATCTTCACCATTTGATTCAGAACATCAAGATCAAGAGAAATAGAGAATCAATATCAATTATCAAAACCAGCATCAAAACGAGTAAACGACAGTCGACAAAACCAATATTCAAGCATCAAAACTAGCATCAAAACCAGGCCAACATTCATATTTTGATTCATCTTCACCATAAAATCAAAAAGAAAACGAATGATGAAAACCAGCATTCAAAACCAACATTCATCTTCACCATTTGATTCAGAACATTAAGATCAAGAGAAATAGAGAATCAATATCAATTATCAAAACCAGCATCAAAACGAGTAAACGACAGTCAACAAAACCAACATTCAAGCATCAAAACCAGCATCAAAACCAGGCCAACATTCATATTTTGATTCATCTTCACCATAAAATCAAAAAGAAAATGAATGATGAAAACCAGCATTCAAAACCAACATTCATCTTCACCATTTGATTCAGAACATCAAGATCAAGAGAAATAGAGAATCAAAATCAATTATCAAAACCAGCATCAAAACGAGTAAACCACAGTCGACATACTCGACTAAACCAACATTCAAAAATCAAAACCAGCATCAAAACCAACATTCATCTTCAACATTTGATTCAGAACATCAAGATCAAGAGAAATAGAGAATCAATATCAATTATCAAAACCGGCATCAAAACGAGTAAACAACAATCGACAAAACCAACATTCAAAAATTAGGGTTCATAAACGATTAAACGTACGGCGTGACGGCGGTGGCCGGTGGCATTGGGGAGGCAGGGACAGGAGCGCCGGAGGTACGACGTCGACGTGGGAAGGCCGGAGGCGAGGCAAGCAGGCAGGAGGCTTGAAGCAGGGAGGAGGCGATTTTGCTGTTACGCGTCGCGTGAGGCTTGGCTTTCTGAAGCAAGCTTTCTCTCTTTCTCTAATTTCCCGTGTTTTTGGTTTTCATTTTTTTTGCAATGACATTGTTGTTGCAATACATAAAATAATTTTTCGCAACGACTCGTGTTGTTGCGTTACCTAATAATGCTTTATAGCAACGACTGGTATCGTTGCAAAAAACAAATATTAATTATTTCAAAGCCCGCGCTCATTTTTTTTTATGGCAACGATTATTTAGCAACAACAACGGATTTCGCAACAATTTGTATTTTTCGCAACGAAAAAAATATAGTCGTTGCTAAAACTTGTTGCTAAAAACAAGTTTTCTTGTAGTGTAAATCAGTATTTGTATTTATTACTCTTCATTGTGTTTCTCTTAGTGCATTTCGTGAATTGTTCTTTACTGTTTTGTGATGGCTGGTCTATTAGTGCATTTGGTGAACTGTGCTTTTAGTTTGTGTGGTGTGTTAGTTCTTTAGTTTGTGTTACATTGTGCATTTGGTGAACTGTTGTTTGCTGTTTTGTGATGGTAGGTCTCTTAGTGCATTTGGTTAACTGGTCTTTACTGTTTTCGTTGTTTTGAAAAAGTTAGCATTTGTGTTTTTTGTGTTTTCTTCATTTCATGTTAGTGATAAAATCAACATTTGTATCTATTGCTCATTTGTTGTACGCATGGTAAGTTATGTATTGGTTTGTGCACATACAATATTATTTATGTGATTTGTTGGGTTGCCATTGTACACATGTATTTGTTTTCATTATGTGTTAGTCATGACATATAGATAACTTGTCGGACAACTTCAATAGCTTAGGTTACATTTGCCAACTTATATGCACATAGAAATACATGTTTTTTTGTTGACCTTAGTGTGTAAACTACATCTTTCGGTCTATATATGGCATCCCCTATGGTATCCACTTATTTAAGCATGAAGTTAGGTTTTTGTTGCGTTAGAATACACATTAAAAGCGCCACCTATGTTTTTGAGTGACAGGTCATGGCTCACTTTTAGGAAATCAGCGCAACTACTTAGAAAACTCTCTTAAAAGATATTGCTAAGCTTTTGGGTTTCTTTGATCCACTTTATGGAACTCTTAATATTGATCCAACTGTTGCTTGTCTTATTATTCTATCAAACCAAGGGCAAGCAACGTATTTTAAGGTCGCCAGGGTTTCTACGAATCTCATTGACTCCGAGGAATCGGCAGCTACGCAGTGCTTACATGCCCTTGTTGCAGACTTCGGCCTTTGCGTCCCTGTGATTAGAATGCCCACGACTAGCCAAAGTTTAGTCTTAGACAGTCATGGGATTCATGGAGCAAATACCAATGTTAGGCTAACGAATAAGCTCTTTACACATGGATACATTGTAGGCTTTTCTGATGCCCAGAGGGATGTTCTGTGACTCCCATGGATGTTGATTCACGTATTCCTTTCACTGGCATACCTCCTCCCCCCGAAAGAGACGTAGATTACATTCATTACCTGTGCTTGTGTTGCGTCCTCCTCACATTATTGAGCTTACTTCTGATTTAACAACTTTGTTTAAAAACAAATAGGGTAAGGGTTGATTTAGCTGTTTTCTATATAAGAAACAAATCATTGCATTAGTCTGTATGGTGTACAATGTATAATAGTAACACTCTTTTGTAATTAGAGTTGAAATATTGTTATTTTGTAATATGATGCTTAATTGTATCGGTGTAATGAAAATTTTTACATTTTGAAAATAAAGAAATTTGCATTGTGCATTATCTCGGTTTTACTCTATGTTGTCCTATGTTTGGTTAGCTTTAATGTGAGTTTTAAGCAAAATCGTTGTATAATATATTACGTACATCTATATTTCTGTTGGCCGAACAAAAAATTCCTATAACTATGAACAACACATTAACATAGCCCTCATTACTAATACGCGTTTGAGAAGCTACGATATGTGTAGTACTTCTTTCTTTGTTTTCCTGTGGTTCTTACGCTTGGTGTTTCACTGTTTTTTAAAGTTCGCCGTTCATTTTGGTTTCAGTGCCCTTGTCTCTTCGAGAACACAACTTTAGTAAAACACTTTCAGAACAACTTCTTAATGTTGTTTAGGCCTTCTGTGTGCTGTTGTGATCAACTCTCCGGCAACGCCTTCTGCTTTTTTAGAAGCTTTAGTGCGGTGAAACAACTATCATAGTTTAATGCAGTTTCTGTGTTATCAAGTCCTCTGTGTTATGTGTCTTCACAGACATTTTGTTACACAATTGGTTTTGTTATTTCTGTTATTGTGTTGGCCTAGCAATTACTCTTTACCAAATTAAATCTGAAAACCACCGGTACAGATCATGCGCAACTCACATCAGTTTCTTAGTTTGTATGTTTTTAGAATTAGAAATGTCTGGATTTTGCTTACAGCTACTTATATAATGTGTTCTTTGTGAATAGTTGTTAGCAAATAGCTTCTGCCTTCCGGGAACAGGCCTACTTAGTGAGGTTGTTCTCGATCAATTTTCCTTGTTCGATTTTCGTAAGGTACATTGCGTATAGTAGGTTTTGAGGCGCCTGTTTCTGCAGAGAAATGTGTTTGGCCATTTGTGCTAATGAAAACCATATTGCAGCCTGAGGTTATCACCTCTGAGGGAAAAAACATGCCACTAAATAAAGGCTCTTTGCGTAATGATCAGTACACAAGTAAATGTGTAGTGCAAGGTCCTGATATTGTGCTTGTTGGAAATACTTCACATGTGAGACAAGATCCCACATCGATAAAATAGTGGGTTGTTGACTTGCATATATATTGGGTGAGCTAATCTTTCTACAACCATATAGTTTTGGGAAATAATGAACCTCACCAAGTGTATGTGCAAGTCAACGCTCTTGACTCGTGGATTTGTAGGCTCAAGCCCATGGGTCTCCCGTGTCCACACGAGTGGGCCACGGTGAAAATTATGTGACGAATTGTCACGGCCTAATATAGTATCAGAGTCGAAGGTGGTTCCTGGTATGATGTGGCTCACATGTGAGGGGGAGTGTTGGAAATACTTCACATGTGAGACAAGATCCCATATCGATAAAATAGTGGGTGAGCTAATTTTCCTACTACCATATGGTTTTGGGAAATAATGAACCTCACCAAGTGTATGTGCAAGTCAACGCTCTTGACTCGTGTATTTGTATGCCCAAGTCCACGGGTGTCCTGTGTCCACATAAGTGGGCCACGGTGAGATTATGTGACGAATTGTCACGGCCTAATAGTGCTTTCCAACGAAACTGTTGCTGATACTTGTGTTGTTACTAAAGCTTCAACTTCCACATCTCAGCTAAAAATCCGAAAGAGAAAAGGTGTTGTTGCACTCGCATTTTTAATTCTCGTTATAAAGAACAAGGCATATTTCTAGAACTACTGTTTGATCGCATATAGGTAGATTCACCCACAAAGATAAAGATGTGCATGTAAGTTCTTCTGTCGAAAATAAATCTGAGGGTAATTAATATCTTTCTTCAATTAAATGTTTGATCTTTGCATTTGAATCAAAGATCATTTGCTGTGATGACGGAAAAATAAAAATTCTTACAAATGAGTTGCTCAAACTGAAATTGGCATTCATTTTAAGAAGTATTGTCGACTATACAATAACGTGTTTGCTTTCAGTTCACTTGGAGGTTCAATTGATGGTCGTACACATAAAAGCATCTACGTGTTTAAATTACACGGTCAACTCTATCACTATGTGCCAGACTTATTACCTGACAGTGATGCGAAGCCTAAGTTCCTGCAACTCTAGTTTTATGATGGCCAGTATGAGAAAGAAAACCGATCTGGCATCTTTCCTGAAATCAATCATAATGTTGCTCTTAAAAAACTTATTCGTGAAAAAAAAAAAGTTTTTTTTTGGTGAAATTGCTGCTATGATACATGTCATTCAATTTCCAAAACGTGGGCTTCCTCATGCGCATTTCTTGATTATTTTGCAACATGGCTCGAAGATTAAACATCCAGAACAATTTGATTAATTTGTATCTACTGAGATTCCCCGTCCCCTTATTTGCGCAGTCTTGTTTTGCACCACATGATGCACGATCCTTGTGGTTCTTTTAATTCTGAAAGCCCTTGTATGGTTAGGAGAAACGGTAAATGCTTATGTAGGAATCACTATCCCAGGGAATTTGCAACAGTCACAAAACATTTCTGAAGATGTTTATCCTACATATAAGGGGCGCAATGGGGTGAGTCAGTTTGTATCCGATGTGTTGCTTTAGATAATCGTTGGGTTATTCCGTATAACCCATATTTTCTTGCATTCTTTGATTGCCATATTAATGTAGAAATTTGTTCAACAACTAAAGCTGTTAAATGCCTCTACATGTATGTGTACAAAGGGCATGATAAGATATCGGTGCACGTTGTGCCCGATGGTAAAGTCCAAGTTATAGATGAGATCGAACGCTACCAATCTAGTAGATGGATATCGCCTCCTGAACCTGCTCGGAGAATTTTGGCATTTGATTTGTATGCTATGTAGCCTTCGGTTATGTCCCACGAAGTTCATTTGCCAAAAAAACAAAGTGTATGCTTTAAATATGCTGAAAGCCTCGAACACATTGTACGCAATGAGTCTCGCTCTAAGAATGTTTTGAAAGAGTTCTTTGCATACAATGCAGCACATCCATCTAAACCTAGATTTTGCTTCCCTGATTTTATCGAACACCATGTTTGGCATGCTCTGAGTAACAATCGGAACAAAAGGAAGCACAGTACGGTTATTGGTCGACTTACGCTAGTTGCGCCTTAAGAAGGTGAACTCAATTATTTGAGGCTTTTGTTGGCCCGTGTTGTTGGTCCATGTTCTTTTGAGGATTTACTTACAGTGAATAATCAACTGTGTTCAACATTCCATGAAGCCGCACTAAAGAGGGGTTTTGTTTAGCCTGATGATTTGATAGAAAAATGCTTAGATGAAGCTATAACCCTTCAAATGCCGCATGCTTTGCGTAGGCTTTTTGCCACAGTCCTCATTTTCCTTGAACCAGTTGCTCCATTTGATCTTTGGAACCAGTATTTTATTCACCTTTCAGAGGACTTTGCCTTAAAGCATCCAAATGAATCGCACAAGGACATGGGAAAAAGTCTTTCTGACTATGGGTTGCAACATCTATAAAGAGATACATATATTGGTGTGCAAAGGACAAGGGATATACAGGATGCTTTAGATGCGCCAATCCCTGAATAATGTATGGTTGCACGATCATTGTTAACAGTCGAACAACGTGCAGTGTACATGCAAATCATTTCTCATGTCAAAGGGAAAAAACCCGGATTGATTTTTGTTGATGGGCTAGGTGCAACTGGCAAGACCTTTTTGTATAATGCTTTTTATGCAAAAGTACGCATGCTTCGTCAGATAGTGCTACCAACAACGACTTCAGGTATCGCAACATCAAATATGCCCACTGGTCGTACAACACACTCTAGATTTAAGATTCCCAATGATTGTGGGCAATCCTTGTCTTGTAATGTTGGCATGCAATCAGGCCTTGCTGCTTTGATAAAAGAAGCTTCTATCTGGGATAAGGCTTCTATGGCTCGGAGGGAGAATATTGAGGCTCTTGATTTACTTTTAAAAGATATATGTGAGCCTAATGTTCCTTTTGGTGGTAAAGTTGTGGTTCTTGGTGGCGACTTCCGGTAAACTGTAGCAATTGTGTTCAAGAAGAAGCAACAAGAAATTATTGAATACAGCTTAGTTTGTTCACCTCTATGGCCTCTTTTTACACACTTACGCTTAACTGAGAATATTTGAGCGTGAGAAGATTCCTGAGTTTTCGGAGTTCTTGCTATCTCTTGGCAACGGTGTATTACAACTTGAAGAAAATGCATTAGTGACCATCCCAAAAGAGTTAATCTTGGTCAATGGGGATGCCTATGGTACGTTAGATGATTTATTGCATC
The DNA here is from genome assembly GCF_026212465.1 of Amaranthus tricolor. Classification (NCBI taxonomy): domain Eukaryota; kingdom Viridiplantae; phylum Streptophyta; class Magnoliopsida; order Caryophyllales; family Amaranthaceae; genus Amaranthus; species Amaranthus tricolor. Next base: position 17,962,632 of record NC_080060.1, on the reverse strand, counting down.
GTATTTATCCACAAATATCTATTGAATGTGCACAACGAGAAATGTTCACAGAGAGAGCCATACTTACATCTAGTAATGAAGATGTGGATTTAATTAATTCTAAACTAATCGCACAATTTCCGGGAAATGTTTGTTGTTACAAAAGCTTTGATACTGTTCTTGATGATTATTGTAACATTTCTCGAATGGAATTTTTAAACACACTTTGTCCATGAGGGATGAGCCCACATGAATTGGTGCTAAAGGTTAATTGCCCTGTCATTCTTTTACGAAACCTGGATCCAACAAGCGGTTTCTGTAATGGAACACGGCTAATATGTAAAAAGTTTATGTCAAATCTAATTCAATGTGAAATTTCTACTGGGTTCTTGAAAGGTGAGCTTAGATTGTTACCACGCATCACACTTAGGGCACCAGACTCATCTGGTTATCCATTCCAGTTTCAAAGAATGCAGTTTTCAATAAAATTGTGTTTTGACATGACAATAAACAAGTCACAAGGTCAAACACTCCAACAAGTAGGCGTATACATTCGCCAACCATGTTTTTCCCATGGACAGCTTTACGCTGCACTATCGAGAGCTAGAAAAGCAAGCAATATTTGGATTTTAGATGAAACATCACAAGAGGATTGTGACAAAACACCATGCACCACAAATATTGTTTCGTATGCCTTACTAACAAAAGCTAGCATTATATAGCACAGAGATGAGAAGGTATTATTTATAGTAGTTATCACTTCGCTTCACAATGCGCGTTTATTTCAAGTTTTTAATTATATATTGTGTACAAAATTTGATGTAATAGCACTATACAATTGCAGGCTTTACATCCATGATTTAGATGCTTGTTTCCCATGGCTGAGTACCTTTGGCTATACAATTCTCCTTGTAATTCCTCATTACTCCAATTTGTGATCGCTGTGGCATCTCAATTATTAATCATTTGTGTTACCGCCTGTTCATGTTGCTCTCGGCACCCACTGTCGGTATATTTTTCATGTTTATTGTCTCCTTATCTGCAATCCTGTATTCCTGTTGCAGTGATGTGCATATGTACCTATTTTCTACTTTGTTTGTGTTATCTTGTGTTCTGTTCATTTACATTTGGAATTTGTGAATACTTCCTGCATTCAGATTTTTGATTTTTACCAACCAATCATGCAAATTAAATTTTGTACCAACCTTGAACATTAACTTGATATCATCTAAATAAATTTGCTGTAATTTTTTTCTAGATTATGGATTTTTTTATTACTTTTTGCTGTGCGCACATTCTTTACACAGTTTGAATCTCTTCGATTAGTGCTTCCGCTTCTCAAGAAGTTGATTGTGGCACGCAGTGTGGAACAGCTGGCCACAAAATTTGTAGTCCATGAACATTGTTATAGCTTTCAAATTACTAAATTAATACCACCTGTTGTTTACTGACTCTAAAGAATCCTATAGCCAAAAAACTCTTCACCTATAACAATGTATAATTAATCATTTATTGAACGTATTTACTACAATTTAAATTTCACACACTAAGTACATAAAAAATAATATATAATAGATAATAGCAGAAAGGTTATATTGCGTCAAATGAATGTTTAATCATGTACTTTTATATATATAGATAGATAGATAGCTTTGCTTATATACGTATGGAACTTGGCATGCTAAATGATGTTGTATGAACTAAGGAGGAATAATAACATAGGAGTAACAACATAGGAATAATAATATAAGAGTAAAAGGGTTGAATATTAAACGTTAATTGTTACTTAATACTAAGTATCCATTACGGGGGAGCATTACATTTGAATGTTTGATTGTCAATATATGTGTGTGTTTATGCATGAGTTTGAGAATTGAAAATTTAATTTCAATTTCTTAAAAATTATTTGTTCTATAAATATGGGATTTATAATTAAATACCTTTAATCAATAAAGGATATTTAATTATTTTAAAACAAAAATTGTTTGTCTAATTTCTTTTTGGATTACTTCAAATCTTTTTCATGATTTTGGTTCAAATCCAATTAATCTCATGATTACAATTCCTAATTAAACACCCATTCATATCATTCTACAACCGGTCAAGTTACATATCTTTTGCATTCAATTGTATTGTCAAATAACTACTTATGGAAGTACTAATGCATTGTACTATACTCTTTTAATAGAGAGTGAAACGCATTTTTCATTCATTCACCACTACAATTTCTGATTTGCTTTTCAAACCGTCTCTTTCACCTTCCTTTTCAAGCCTTCAAAATTATTTTCTATGGCACCTAAAAGAAAGATGAATAGATCTGGTACAAAATCCGAAAAAGGTGAATCATCGAAAACCAAAATGCCTGAACCAATAACCCCTACCATTCACTCACCTTTAAACTCTTTAGATGTTTCAAAACAGTGGTTTGAGAATCACACAGTGTATGGGAGATGGATTGATATTTTCAAAAATCGCACACTTTCTTATGTTGATATTCTTGATTACAATTTCTTCTTATTTGAAGAACTTGAGATTATCTCTGCTTTTATTCAATCAACTCTTGATATTTTGTTGAACCCTAGTTCTACTACTTATCCTGCTCTTGTGAGAGTCTTTTATTCAAACTTGTCTTTTACTATGATTGATGGCAATCATGCCTTAAGAAGCATTGTCAAAGGACAAGAGATTATTATCTCTAAAATCCTAATGAATGATTTGTTAAAATTCTCACATGATGCTAATGATAAAACTGCTAATATTCTGGCTTTACAAAACGCTAAGGACATGTTTATTCTTGAATCCTATTCTGATTTCTCTTCTGTTAAACAACTGACCCACAATGCCTTGAATTTATGTGGTAAATTACTGCATTATATTCTTGTTAGAACTGTCTTCTCACGCAACTCCTCATGTGAATTAGTTACAGATGCCCATCTAATATTGATGTGGAAAATTGCCTCTTTTAAGAATATTGATTTTGCTTCTGTTATTTTCTCTACAATGCGATTTTGCAGTTCTCATACTTGCAATTGTTCTCTTCCTTAGGCTAACCTATTGACATTAATCTTTGATCATTTTAATCTGCTCTCTGATTCAGAGGAAGTGGATTACTCTGGTCCTTTATCTTTGTCAAGTGAAATCCTCCCTCCTCTTGGTATTTTTAAAATACATGGCAAGTATGAGTTATACTCACATTTGTCTTCAACTGACAAAGAGGATCTGCAAAAGATCCATGGTAAGCGGCTTTCACGTCTTGAACCTCACATTAAAGAGCACACCACTTTTTCCCGACTCCAGTCTCTTGACTTAGAGGTTTTGGTGAAATGAAATCTTCCTTACTTGATTTGCATGATAAGGTGTCTACTCTGACTTTTATGTTAGACACATTTATGAAAGACATGAAAGGTATGGTAGTTGAAGATGTGGTGGTGGAAGAAGAAGTTGATGAGGGTGTTGCTGCTATGCCACAAGAGGATGTTGTCATGGAGGAGGCAAAGGAGAAGAAAGGAGAAAAAGAGAAGGAAACTGATGAGGAACAGATAGACAAGGAAATGGAAATTCCTGTTGCTGTTGATACCACCCCAATCCAAACCATTACTCCAACTGTTGATGAAACCACTTCCCCTGGTAAACCAAAACCTTCCAGAAAAAGGAAGACTAAGTTCAGGAAGTAATTTTAGTTGTTAATGGTTGATAAACAATATTTTTTTATCAACAATCCCAACATTTTCCTCTCCTTGTTTACTTTTTGATGAAAGTCAAAAAGGGGGAGATTTGTAAATTATTTTAATTTGCTTAATTTGGTTTGCTTGCTTTGGGGAGATTTATATTTTAATTATATATCATGTTGCATATAATATATTGTTAGATACATAGTATGATGCTCTGTTAGATGTTCTGATATATTGCTGTGCTCTCATTTATTGATGAATTGTTTTGTTTATTGCTAAATGCATTCATTCAACATTCATGCTTTGGGGAGATATGAAAATTTATGGAAAAATATGTGGAAATATGAAAATTTGTGGAGATATTAATTTAATATGTTTCTGTTAAAAAAAGGGGAGATATAGATATAAAAATTGATAATATAGATATAAAAATTGATAGTTGCTGATTATTGATTATCGTTCATATTCATAATGTTTGATAATCATGTTTTTGATATTAAAGCATTGATATGATGCTACATTACAATAATGATTGTTATATTTGCATGTACTGTGATTAGTTACTTGCTTACTTGTGATAATAGTATTAATAATTGATGATAAAGTCTTGAAAATATTCTGTTTAAAGATATATTCACTACAAGAAAACTTGTTTTTAGCAACAGAAAAAGTCGTTGCTAAAACCTGATTTTGTTGCTAAAAATGTTTTTTGCAACGAATTCCATTCTTGCGGGTACAGCCGTAGCTAAAGGTTTTAGCAACGACTATGGTGGTTGCAAAAGGTATCTGTTTTTTGCAACGAGACCTATTGTTGCAAAAGAAGTATCGTTGCAATTCCTTCCAACGTTTTTAGCAACAAAAAAGCTCGTTGCCAAATTTTCTACATTTTTAGCTACAACTGTTTTCGTTGTTAAATATATGTTTTTCACAACAATTCAAGTTGTTGCAATACATGACAGTCAATCTTTTGCAACGACTTTACTGTAGGGAAAACCATTAAGTAAATTTGTTATTAATGTTTTTAGCAACAACTATTCCCGTTGCAAAAAATGTACACATTTTTCGCAACGACTTTGTTATCTTCTAAATCAATCTATAATCTATATATAAACTAGACAATTAAAATAATAAATAATTTATAACCAACTAAACTAATATCACCGATTATCATTATATATTAATTTGTATCCCAAAATATCACACGTCCCAAATATTATCGTGTGTCAAAAATACACGTAATTCATATACATGTAACGTATAACCAATTTTCCAAAATAATTCTCCTACCATATACAAGTTTTCATGTAAAAATTTACAAGTGATAGGCACTTTGCATTCTCAATCTCCATAGTTGATGCTTCAATTTCATCTGCTTCCATATAATCTGACACCTTCGTTTGTATTGAATCTGCAAAATAAGCAAAACATCCATTCAAAACTCTCTAAGCAATAAACATGTAAAGTACTTTGTTGAAGCCCCGCCTTTCAAACTAACCCATGAAACTAATGACCTGTAAGAGAGCTCAAATGGTCTTAACTTATTAGCTACCTAATATTCAATTATTTTTTTAGTCTTATTTTGGACAAACTCAAAAAGAGAACAACAAACATACACCAACACAGAATTATGGATCCCACTATATGCAGCACATAAGCATAGTACATAACTCATGAAATAACGTACTAATTAGCTACCTCGTATTCTAATACTTTTCCGTCTTATTTTGAATAAACTCAAGAAGAGAACAGCAAACATACACCAATATAGAATTACGGATCCCACTATATGCTGCATAGTACTTACCTTATGATATAACATACAAATCAACTTGAATAAACATTACCAGCTTCATTTTGGAAAGAACAATCTAATTTCAATGCTCAAACATTACCAGCTTCCACCTCTTCTCTTCAATTCCTTGATTTGGATCACCGTCTCCAAAAACAAATGAGAAGACCTACAGCAAAGCAATCATATCAAATAGTTTCAATGTTGGGGTACAAAATACGAACGTCATGTCGTTCGGATAATCGAATAAATTTTTTTGAAATCGGATAATCGGATAATCGAACAAAATACGATAGTTGAGTTGATATTTTGACATAAACAACTTACGTAACGAGAAATCTACAATTTTTTTCAGTTCATTCCAATTCATCAAAGAAACATAATTGAACCCAATTTTCAAAGTACTGAATGTTAATATTATAGAAGAATTTCTGACCGACAAAAACCCAAAACCCAGAAAAATCTTATCCTGAAGAACCTAACACGAACAAATTCCAAAGAAATACAGGTATATCAGATTATTATTTAAAAATTTTCATAAAACTTTCTAGTAAATGGAAGAAATTATTAGTACCCATAAACACCAAAGAGAAAAAATGCAACAGAATTTCTTGAATCATTTGACAATTCTGGATAAAAAACAGCAACAGGAATTATAAGGCTATTTAGGATTTCTAATGGAAATTTTTCATAAAATTTATAAATAAAAAAAGATTTTGTGAATTAATTGAAAAAATAAGCAGCATTATCAACCCAGAAATATAAATGTAATACAAAAAACAAACTCATTAACAGTGTTGATTAGAAAAATACCTGGTGTACGAAAAGGTGTATTTGTGTTAGATGGTTTTAGAACTGATTGACGCCCACGAATCCTCATCGGAGATTTCGCAAGGTCGCAAGGGGTGGTTTTTTATCAGTTTTCATCCTGCAAAGTCAAAGAAGCACAAACATGGAAAAAAATTACAGATTTAGAGATGAATAAACAAGAAATTGAAGAGCTGATATGAAGAAACAATGAAGCAAATCAGTAAATCAACAAATTATAATTAGGGATTTAGGGAATTAGGGTTCATAAATGAAGAAATTATAATTAGGGTTCAAAACCAGCATCAAAACGAGTAAACGACAGTCGACAAAACCAACATTCAAAAATCAAAACCAGCATCAAAACCGTCAGCATCAAAACCAGCATTCATATTTTGATTCATCTTCACCATAAAATCAAAAAGAAAATGAATGATGAAAACCAGCATTCAAAACCAACATTCATCTTCACCATTTTATTCAGAACATCAAAATCAAGAGAAATAGAGAATCAATATCAATTATCAAAACCAGCATCAAAACGAGTAAACGACAGTCGACAAAACCAACATTCTAGCATCAAAACCAGGCCAGCATTCATATTTTGATTCATCTTCACCATAAAATCAAAAAGAAAACGAATGATGAAAACCAGCATTCAAAACCAACATTCATCTTCACCATTTGATTCAGAACATCAAGATCAAGAGAAATAGAGAATCAAAATCAATTATCAAAACCAGCATCAAAACGAGTAAACCACAGTCGACATACTCGACAAAACCAACATTCAAAAATCAAAACCAGCATCAAAACCAACATTCATCTTCAACATTTGATTCAGAACATCAAGATCAAGAGAAATAGAGAATCAATATCGATTATCAAAACCGGCATCAAAACGAGTAAACAACAATCGACAAAACTAACATTTAAAAATTAGGGTTCATAAACGATTAAACATACGGCATGACGGCGGTGGCCGGTGGCACTAGCGAGGCAGGGACAGGAGCGCCGGAGGTACGACGTCGACGTGGGGAGGCCGGAGGCGAGGCAAGCAGGCAGGAGGCTTGAAGCAGGGAGGAGGCGATTTTGCTGTTTCGCGTCGCGTGAGGCTTGGCTTTCTGAAGCAAGCTTTCTCTCTTTCTCCAATTTCCCGTGTTTTTGGTTTTCAATTTTTTTTTTTGCAATGACATTGTTGTTGCAATACATAAAATAATTTTTCGCAACGACTCGTGTTGTTGCGTTACCTAATAATGCTTTATAGCAACGACTGGTATCGTTGCAAAAAACAAATATTAATTATTTCAAAGCCCGCGCTCATTTTTTTTTATGGCAATGATTATTTAGCAACAACAACGGATTTCGCATCAATTTGTTTTTTTTGCAACGAAAAAAATATAGTTGTTGCTAAAACTTGTTGCTAAAAACAAGTTTTCCTGTAGTGATTGTTTATTCTTATCATGTTTTCAATTCATATTAACCTAGAAATATGATTTAGGAAAATATGGTTTTGACTTTCATCAAGGGGGAGATTGAAGCCTCAACTCTCTTAAATAATGATAAGGGGAATTTGAAGACTCAATTCTCTTAAATGATGATAATTCAAAACACATATTGATTAACAAATAAATTAAGTAATTACATTTAGTTGTTTAAGTAAGACTAAAATCATATTTGATATACATTTGATAAGTGTTATATATTTAAGTTCGAAGATGTTGGAATATGCTTAAAGAACTTAAGTTTATCATAAAGTTGATTTTATAAGTCTTGAAATACGTTTTAAAGTCTTGAAGATAATTACGTTTATAATCAGGTTAATTTCGTAATTATATTTAAAATATTTTAATAGGTCAAGGTTCATTAAAATTAACTTTGATATTATTTGAAATTAAGTTTGAATATTTTATTACACATTTTATCTTAAACGTTTAAATATTTTATATTTAAATTTGAATTTAAATATGTGCTTAAATTAATTTGATGATTAAATATAGTACAAGGTACACTTGTTTTGCTAATTATAGTACACGGCTATAATTGAATTTAAATTAGTTGTTAAAGAGTTTTCTATTATTAAGATGATATTTGAATTAGCACTAGAAATAGAAAATGACTATTTAAATTAATACTAAAAATAGGAATTAATTTGAATGATTATTTAAACGTTGATAAATCTAGTTTGTGCTTAGTTTTCATTATTTTGTATCAGTACTAACGTGGCAGCATAGCATTGGATATTAAAGACAAATTACAAGTACAATGACGAAATTATTTTAGCAGTCAGTACACGTCAGTTTGACGTTAAGCTCAAGATCTTGAAGACAGGCGCAGAATGACCAAGTCAACAGAAAATAACGGAAAGGAGCCTTCTTGTTTTCCAAGATGTGTTGAGGCGTAACACTATATATATGAGGCTTCATTTCAGAATTAAGGATACATCTCTATGCACCTCTTCTTACAACTTTCTCTCTTGACTTGAAATTTAGAAATTCTCTAAGTGTTTAAAGAGTTGTAATTCTTAGTTCATCTAACTCTTACATTTGTAATAGGCTTAAGACTTTTAAAAAGAGTTAGATTAAGTTTAATACGCCTAACCAAGAATACTTTTCAGAGTGTTCAACTTGTGAATCTCTATTGTGAGATTTGGGATTTGCTTTTATTAAAGTGACTTGTAATACGGTTCTTCAAGGGGAAGAACGTGGTGTGAGGAGATAGTGAGATGTTCTTGTTTGTATTAAAGTCGGATTAATAAAAGGCGTTGAAATCCTACGGGTTGAAAGAGAACCCATAGGCGGGGAGTAGGTTGGTTAGAACCGAACCTCGTTAACATATCGTGTGTTATACTTTAAAGTTTATTTTCCGCACATACGTTATTGTTTACGAATTGACTCAAAACTGTTCCAGAAAATATTTTTGACAGACTCCTCAAACTCTTGAGACAAGTTTCCAGACAAAATTTTAAATAGCCCAAACTCTCTATTCACCCCCCTCTAGAGAGTATTCAACCTCCTATTAACTTTCAATTGGTATCAGAGCTGAGTTTCACATAAAAATAGTAATATCTTGTGATGGATCCAATTGGAGAAGGGTTGTTTACTCAAGGACGTTCGTGCTCAAGACCACCTTTGTTTTGCGGTACCAATTTCTCACATTGGAAAACGTTGATGAAAATGTTCGTGATGGATCAAGATATGGAACTTTGGGAGATCATAACTAAAGGACCTAAGATACCCATGAAAAATGACGCTCATGGAAATGATGTACTAAAGTCTGAGTCCAAATATTCACAAATTGATTTGGAATGGGTTTCCAAAAACTATAGGGCAATGAATCAATTATGTTGTGCTTTAAATGGTACTGAGTTTAATCGAGTTTCTTCATGTACAAGTGCTAAAGAAATATGGAACAAGCTGGTTGTGACATACGAAGGAACAAGTCAAGTGAAGGAAACAAAGATCAACATCCTTATGCATCAATACGAAATGTTTAAGATGAAAAAGGATGAGAATATAAATGAAATGTTTACTCGTTTTACTTTAATTACTAACAGTTTGAATTCTCTTGGCAAAACTTTTACTAATGCAGAAAAAGTCCAGAAGGTCTTGAGGTGTCTTCCAAGATCCAAATGGGGTCCAAAAGTCACTGCCATTGAGGAAGCACAAGACTTGAGAGTTCTATCACTTGACGATCTCCTTGGAAAACTCACAACTCATGAACTTACCCTACATGATGATGGAGAAAATGATGTAATACCTTCCATGAAAAATCTTGCTTTAAAAGCTAAGAAACATCATGAACCTTCAAGTGATGATGAAGAAAGCTGTTGAAATACACGAAGATGGTCGAATGCAACAAGAGGGGGGGTGAATTGTTGTGTATCTAGCTTTACTTAGTTATTCTTCTAATTTGCGGAATTTTAACAAACAAAATAAAGCTTAAACTTAAAAAGAAAAAGATAAAAAGGAGACAAAGATTTTACGTGGAAACCTTCTTGGCCTAATAAGAAGGAAAAACCACGACCCCCCGGGATTTCAAAATTCTCACTATGTTTTAGGCAATCAAATACAATTACATAAAACAGTTTGCTTCACTTGAAGCTTCTCTACTCTAGGCCTAATTCTCTTTCTCTACTTTCTCCTTCTCTTTCTCTTCTCACGTATCACTTCTCTATTCCCTTAGACTTCTCATGAGTCTAATTATAACAAATCACTCATTAACCCTTACAAGGCCAATTCTCAAGAGATTAAAAATCAAAATAATTACTTAAGAAAAATATAATAAATTAATTGGCATTTAAAAACAGAAAATATTTTTCTTAAATGATCTCCCTTTAATGGACACTCTTGGATGGATATCGGTTTGAGCAAAGTTCCTCCTATTTATAGTGCGAACAAACAGCAGTTACCTTAGACACACCTCCCACTATCATCCACGTTCTCAAAACAAAAGGATAGTGGAATTGCCAAAAATTAAATGACCGGCTGTCATTTGCTCAGAGAGAAAATCAGTTTCCTTAAGCTAAAAATAGCATAGGAGTTAAAAACATAAGATCCTAAAAAATAGGAGATCTTAAAAACGAAAAAGTCTTTTAGCCGTCCAAATTTAAAAGGAGACTTATTCAAAATGAAGAATAAGTCTTCTCCACATTTTAGGCGTTTTTTAAAAAAACTATTTGCCAATTAATAAATTAATTTAATTAAGCAACTAATTAAACTTTTAATCTTTTACATTAACTAAAAACAGAAAACATAATTTTCGTAACTTCCAGTCAATGTATTCTCCAGACCTGTATCGTGGGGAACAACGTACTGTCTCCATCTACAACTTTCGTCAGAACATTAACTCTAGGAACAGTAAGCTGACTTCTAAAGCAATTGTCCAATTTCTTGGATATTCAAGACACGTACAGCTTCCACGAACCAAGTCATAGGCTTCATCAACGATTAACACAATCGGATATTTACCTACAAAACATTCTCTAAAATATGTTTGTTTATTTAAAAGTGAAGTCATCATCAAAACCTTAAGAGCCAACAAATTCCCCCTTTTTGATGATGACAAACTTTATAAACAAACTTAAGTATACTAGAGTAAAACAAATGTTGAAGAGCATGTTAGAGATTGAAACAACTCTTCTTAACTTAGTAAATATAATTTACCAAGCATATCATGAACCAACTTACTCTATAGAAACATAATATCAAATATGTTTTAAAAATTTCAAAAATAATTAAACTTAAACGAACTAATATAAAATAGACTAAAACAAAAAGTATTAAGTATTTTTAAGAGAAACCACTTTAAAACAGTTAAACCAAAACAATTAACCAAAATATTCATAATGTTAAAAACAACACAGATGATAAGTTTAGCATAAACATAATTAGCAGCATGATCCTTGCACACAACACAGTATCTTCCATAATTGAATCAATATGAATCAATTGAGATATGTAACTGTCAATTCACACAGCCCCTCTTAAGTTTGTGCATTCTCTTCCCCCTTTTGCCATCAATCAAAAACAAGATAGAGACTATCAAACCTCAGCACAAACCATGTAGATTTGTCAGTGATGAAAGCAAGAAACAATAATGAAAGTAAGCACCATGAACAATAATCAAATCTGCATATAGATAGTTATCACAGACCACAGATAAAAGCAAAAGAAAGAAAATCAGCAGTTGTTCAACATTACAACATTGTACCCCAGATGGTACAAAACAAAGAGTGAAATTGTTTATCAAATGTGACAGCCAACAAATCTTAAAAAAACATAGGGAGGGGGATCAAGGGGCAATCTCTTCTTCATTTATATATTCGGTCTGCACTTCTATAGTATCCAACTTTGCACCAACACGATCCTCCATCATGGTAAGTTGATCAACTATTGAAGCGAGTGAGACACGAAATTCATCGTGAAAAGCACTGAACTGAGACTGTAGGTCATTGAGTTTAGAAAGAACGGAATGTGAAGAAGCTTCAGGAACAGGATCAGGAATAGCACAACCAGTACCAAGTGATGATGGAAATGGTGGTGGTGTAAAGTGAATAGGTGATGGTGGTGGTGATGGAGTTTGATGTGGTAGTGGAGTGGTTGGCTTGGGAGAGAGAGGTTCATTTGATGTAGACTTAGGCATGGTTTCAATTGTGGTATCATCAACCATTGCAGCCTTTCGTTTTGATGCAAGCCTCCTACTCTTCCTTTGAACAGCTTTAGCCTTCTTCCTTAATGCAATCACAGTCTCTTCATCACTAGAATCATGACAGAGATTGTGATCCACATCTTCTCCTAAGACTCCCTCCTGTTCTGCAGTTTCCCCCTTACTTGCTTCCCCTTCCTGTTCCCCTTCTTTATCTGTTTCAGTAGGAACCGGCTCTTGTTCCTTTTCCCTTTCTTTTTCTTTTTCTTCTTCTTTTTCTCCCTCTTTTTCTTCTATTTCTTCCTCCCTCAACTCTTCTTCTTCTTCAATTACTTCCTCATCAGATCCTACTTCAACAACTTCCTCTGATCCGTGTATTAACACCCCTTCTTCGTTTAATTTGAGATGCAAATTTTGCAAACATTTTGCACCTATTTTCATATTGGCTCCCATTGGGAACTCCAACCCTTCCAATGGTACCCCAAACTTTCGAAAAATCCAAGTTAATAACCCTCCATAACCAACAATATTTCTCTTCTCAATACAGTCAGACAAATGTGATATCATCAAAGAAGGAAAATTTATCTTTATTTGATTTTCCATGCAATAAATCAAGGTTGCATCACGTAAACTTACTTCACTCCTCTTAGAGTTTCGGGGGAAAATAAATCTACGTGCAATATTATAGAGTAATTTATGCATTGGATACAAGATATTATAACTGATTTTTCCTTTCTTTTGTTCAACCCCCAAATATTTGAAAATCGGTTTTTCATTTATTCCAAAAAAAACTATCTTTGTACCAACACAATAAGTATCAAACCCAACATTCGGAATATTAAACCATTCCCCCAGCAATGCACTGTTGAATTCTATTTTTATGTTCTTAATCGTATTAGAACACATTCCACAGTCATTAGAAAAGTTTGAAATAAACTCTCGCATAAGGTTTAGGAAAATGGAATGACAACTAAATTCTGACATCAAAATCTCCCATTCTTGAAATTTCAAAATAGTATGAAGTTGAGGAAAATGTGTAGTATCGTACCAGTATTTGTCTAGCCCAAATCCAACGGACATTTCCTTTGAAATTTCTTCAGCACTGTTAGGGTTAACTTGCTTCAAACGTTTGACCGCTTTGGAGGATGATCCACCTTTTGGTGAGAAGATTTTGCGTTTTGTACCAATAGGCTCAGTAGTATGTTTGGGCGATTCTTTAGTGGTTTCTTGGGATGGTGATGGTGCAGCATTCAACAATGGTGGTGGATGAACTACTTTTAAAGGTTTTGGCTGGGTATTTTTATAGGATGTAGAAGTTTTCTTGCTGGTTTTTGGAGTTTTCTTTCCTGATTTTGAAGATTTCATTTTGAATTTTGAAAGGTTGAGAGAAGGAGAACGGTTTCTTAGGGAAGGGTTGAGAGTACAAGATGACGGTTTTGAAGAGTGATTTGATGTGGAAAAGGCTTTTTAAGGGATGATGAGTTGACGGTTACCTTATGTCACATCTCATCAAAGCCCTTCATCATTGCTATGATATGGAAAGATTGTGGGAAGTTTTTGGGTTAAAACCGTTTCCCATTAAAATTTTTTTTATTTTAATTTAAGTTGGCTATACATTATCTAAACAATATAAAATATGAATTCTAAAATAAATTATAAAAACAAAATAAGATAATATAAAATGATGAATTATTATAAACTATTATATGAAGAAAATAATGAACACACTGCTTTGGTCTGATCAAAATAACAACATGCAAACAAGAAAACATTCATAGTACAAACTTTATTAAGTGTTTACCTGATCCATGCAATAATTGATTCTCAATCAAAATATTGAGGTTGATTCCTAACTTTTTTTTTTCATGATGCTTCATTGGGAATTTTATGCAACCAACTTTAGTGGAGCTTGATCATACCAAGTTCCAATCTCATCTTTTCATATTGTTCCCTTGGAAGCGGTTTGGTCAGAATGTCTGCAACTTGTTCATTAGTATTGACATGCTTTAATACAATATTTTTGTGTTCTACGTTATCCTTAAGGAAATGATGTCTAATATGTATATGTTTAGCTCGTGAATGATGCACTGGATCTTTAGATATACATATGGCACTGGTATTATCACAATAAATAGGAATACATTCAACTTTAATACCAAAATCTCTTAGTTGCTGTTTTATCCAAAGCATTTGGGAACAGCAAGCTGCTGCTGCTACGTATTCAGCTTCTGCAGTAGATAATGCAACAGTGTTTTGTTTCTTGGAACTCCATCAAACTAAACATGAGCCAAGAAATTGTACCATACCTGACGTACTTTTTCTATTAACTAGTTCACCTGCATAATCTGCATCACTAAAACCTTTTAAATCATAGACATCACTTTTAGGATAAAATAGGAACAAGTCGTCTGTTCCCTTCAAATATCTCAAAATCTGTTTTACTGCTGTAAGATGTGATTCTTTGGGATTGGACTAAAATCTAGCACATAAACCAAAACTAAAAGCAATATCAGGTCTACTTGCAGTTAGATATAATAAAAAGCCAATCATGCCTCTATACATAGTTTGATCTATATTTGTTCCATTTGGGTCTTCATCTAATCTAATATTTGTAGCCATGGGTGTGTTGTTGGTTTTAGCGTTGTTTAATCCGTACTTTTTAAGAAGTTCTTATATGTAATTTTGTTGATGAATAAAAATACCATTTTCAGTTTGTTTAATTTGCAAACCAAGAAAGAAATTTAATTCTCCCATCATGCTCATTTCAAATTCTGTGCCCATAAGGTTGGAAAATTCTTGACATAACAAATCATTAGTTGCACCGAAAATAATATCATCAACATAAATTTGAACAACTAAAATATCATAACCTTTATTCTTAAAGAATAAGGTTTTGTCAATTTTTCCTCTTACAAAGTTATTTTGAATCAAAAACTTTGATAGTCTTTCATACCATTGCCTAGGAGCTTGCTTCAAGCCATATAAAGCTTTGTCAAGCTTGTAGACATGATCAGGACAAGAGGTGTTCTCAAAACCTGGGGGTTGTTCAACAAAAACTTCTTCATCAAGAAAACCATTTAAGAAAGCACATTTCACATCCATTTGATATAACTTAAAGTTCATAAAAGCAGCAAAAGAAATCAAAATTCTAATAGCCTCTAACCTTGCAACCGGAGCAAATGTCTCAGTGTAATCAATACCTTCTTGTTGATTGTACCCTTTGACCACAAGTCTTGCTTTGTTTCTTACAATTATTCCATTCTCATCTAATTTGTTCCGAAATACCCATTTCAAAACAATTACCTTTTTGCCTTTTGGTTTGGGTTCTAAGTGCCATACTTTATTTCTTTCGAATTCATTTAATTCATCTTGAATGGCTACTATCCATTCGGAATCCTTTAGAGCTTCTTCGTGATTTTTGGGTTCAAGTGATGATAGGAACGCAAAATGTGCACAAAAGTTTCTCAGTTGGGATGTTTGTGTTCCCTTATTCATATCACTTATAATCAGATCAAGAGGATGATAACTTTGATATTTCCAAGGTTTGGGCACAAATTCTCTTGAGGGAACAGTAGCATGTTCCTGTTCAACATCTTGATTGGCATTTTGTTCAGCTGCTGGAACATTTTGGTCATCTGAGGGAACAGCTGGATTGGGAACAGTCTGCTGGTCCTGTTGTGCTGGCAGTTCCTAGACTTGGTCAGTTTCTCTTGCATCTTCTTGTATTGGCTGTTCACCTGTAGTTCCTTGATCTTGCACTTTAACTCCTTCATCATCATCTTCTAGATTTGCAAGACCTATTTTGACATTGTTTATTTCCTGTTCACTTGTTGAAAAGTTAGTTTCATCAAAGATTATGTGAACGGATTCCTCCATGCACATTGTTCTCTTATTATAAACTCTGTAAGCTTTGCTATGTGATGAATAACCGAGAAATACTGCTTCATCACTTCTTTCATCAAATTTACCTATATTTCGTTTTCCATTTACATGAACAAAACATTTGCATCCAAACACACGAAAATAGGAAATATTTGGTTTAACACCTTTAAGCAATTCATAGGGTGTTTTAGAGGTGATTGGTCTTATTAACACAAGATTCAAAATATAGCATGCATTATTAACGGCCTCGGCCCAAAAATTTTTAGGTAGACCACTAGCAATCAACATAGTTCTAGTCATTTCTTCTAAGGTTCTATTTTTCCTCTCTACAACTCCATTTTGTTGTGGTGTTCTAGGAGCGGAAAAATTGTGATTTATACCATGTTCATTGCAATAATTCATAAAGTTTGAATTTTCAAATTCTTTGTCATGATCTGATCTTATGTGAACAATTAGATTATTGGTAGATATTTGTGTTTTGTTAGCAAAAGAAACAAACTCATCAAAAGCTTCATCTTTGCTTACTAAAAATATAGTCCAAGTAAATCTACTATAGTCATCAACTATGACAAACACATATCTTTTGCCACTACGACTTTGTGTTCTCATAGGTCCACATAGATCCATATGAATTAATTCTAATGGTCTAGAGGTAGTTACCAGGTACTTTGATTTAAAAGATGACCGCACTTGTTTTCCTTTAGCACAAGGATCACAAATTTCATTTTTGAGGAATTTTATTGTAGGTAATCTTCTTACTAGGTCTTTTGATCTTAAAGTGTTGATCAATGAATAGCTAGCATGACCTAGACGCTTGTGCCAAAGAAGTGGATCTTCTTCTAAAACACTTAAACATGTTAGACTGGTTTTGGGAACAGTATCCAGGTCCACAATATAAGTGTTCCGTTTTCTGATTCCCTCAAGCACAAGGTCTCCTGTGTTGTTCCTAGAAACTATGCATCTTTCAGAAGTAAACTTTACAGAGTTACCTTTGTCACAAAATTGAGAAATACTTAAAAGATTGTGTTTTAAATTCTCGACTAAAAATACATTGTCAATGGCATGGGAACTTGACCTTCCAACTTTTCCTCTAGCGATTATGTCACCCTTCATATTATCACCGAAGGTTACTGTTCCCCCATCGTATGCTTCAAGTGAGAGAAATTTAGATTTGTCACCCGTCATATGCTTGGAACACCCACTGTCGAGATACCATGAGTTGTTCCCCCTCACTTGAGCCTGCAAAGCAAATTACGTGTTAGGATCAGGAACCCAGTTCTCCTTGGATTCCTTGTTGATTACACATGAATCATATTTCTTAATCCATAACTGTTCGACATGAATTTTATTTGCTTTGTTGTGCTATTCCCTTTTTACACATTGATATTTTAGGTGTCCAATTTTGCCACAAAAGGAACAGATTTTACTACTAGGGAGATCAACATAGACCTTTTTCTTTTTATCATATTTAACATAACCTAAACCTTCTTTATTCTTTGGTTTAGCATTTAGAATCCATTTGGGAACTTCATTGATTTTCCCTTTTCCTTTTAAATTGAGTTGATCTTGTAGAAACTTATTTTCTCTTTCACATGATTCTAATTTTAATTTCATTTCTTGAAATTCCGTGCTAAGCATATGAGCGAATTTATCATTTTCATGTCATTTTAATCCTAGCAATTTGTTTAGATTCATTTCAATGTTAAGAATGATGAATTCCTGCTTTATTTTCTCCAATTGCTCTTTTAACATGATATTCTGATCTAACAAATCAAAAAATCTACTTTGCACATCAATCCTAAAGGTATTTAGATATGAAATATGATCTTTACTTGTGTTAAGGTCTTTTTCAGTTTGGAGACACATAGCTGTTTTTTCATCCAATTTCTCTTGTGCTTCCAAAATTAATTTAATCAATTTATCCTTACTTAAACTGAATAGATGTTTAGGAGTAGAACTAGAAGACATTACCTCTCTTTCCTTAGTCACTTCATGAGATGCCATGAGACACAGATTTGATGTTTCTTCCTCTATT
This sequence comes from Amaranthus tricolor, assembly GCF_026212465.1. Classification (NCBI taxonomy): domain Eukaryota; kingdom Viridiplantae; phylum Streptophyta; class Magnoliopsida; order Caryophyllales; family Amaranthaceae; genus Amaranthus; species Amaranthus tricolor. The sequence goes on along the minus strand of NC_080060.1, from coordinate 17,944,322 downwards.
GGACCTTCAGTTTCAGCTTCGCTTTCAGTATCTCCCCAAGCTGCGATCATTGCCTTACGAAAATTTGTTCTGAAGTTTCCCTTCTTTGGCGTTCTTCCAGCTTCCCTTGTCTTCCCTTTGCCCTTCTCATTCTTCCATAGAGGGCAATCCTTGATGAAGTGATCAGTACTTTCACATTTGTGGCATTCAAAATTTGTCTTCATGTTAGCAGTTCCTCTTTCCTTATTATTTCTTTGGTTTCTATATCTGCTGTTCCTGAAGAATTTTTTGAATTTACGTGCCAACATAGCAGCTTCCTCTTCACCAGTTTCTGATTCTTCACTATCATCTGCTGCCAGAGCTAGTCCTTTGTTTCGGGATCTGTCAGATGTTCCCAAATGCAGTTCGTGTGTCATGAATGAACCAGCCAGCTCTTCCAAATTGAACTTGGTGAAATCTTTGGACTCCGGGATGGCTGTGACTTTGGCTCTCCAACGTTCATCTTGTGGAAGGCTTCTCAGTATTTTCCTAACTTGTTCATCAACGGGAATGATCTTACCAAGAGAGACTAGTTCGTTTGTAATGTTGGTGAACCTGGTAAACATCTCTTGAATGTTCAAACAGTTAAACACCAACACACTGCCTACAGAAAACACGACTACCACCCACACTCTCACAATATCAGAGAAATTAACAAACCAAAACTACACAAAATGGTCCAGGCTGATGCACTTAGCCATTAGTGGACGAGATCGTCTCAGTCACATCATCGACGACCCACCATCCACAAACGACCCAGCGTACAACCAATGGACCAGACATGATTCGATTGTTATCTCATGGATTTTGGAGAATATAAATTCTGATCTAGTGAACCAGTATCTTGATTTCCCAACAGCCAAAGCATTGTGGCAAGGGATTGAGACACTTTACAGTAGTGGGAGAAACGGCCTGCAAATATTTGATTTAACAGTCAAAGCCAACAAAATCCAGCAAGGAACAGACACAATTGAGACATATTACAGCAAGTTACTCATGATATGGAAAGAAATCGATAGGAGGCAACCAAACCCAATGAAAGATCCAGGTGTTATCATCATCTATAATCAACTAATTCAAAAAAATCGATTGTACAAGTTTTTAGCAGGAATTCATCAAACATTTGATAAAGATAGGCGAGACCTCTTACTGTTAGATCCACTCCCAACAGTGGAGAAAGCATATGCAAGTATAAGGAGAGAGGTATTGAGGCGTGAAATCATGAAAACAGAGCCCTCATTAGATCTAGAATCACCGGGCTCCGGTGGAGTTTTTACGGCCAAAGAAAGGACTTACCGGCGGGTGGACGACAAAACTCACCTTAAATGTACCCATTGTGGAGGTACAAGGCATACAAAAAACAAGTGCTTTAAACTCGTAGGGTACCCGGAGTGGTGGCCAGATACAAAGAAAAAGAAGACAATGAAATCGGGTCCTTTTTCCGATCAGCACCGGACCGGTAGAGCAGCAGTAGGGTGGAGTACAGAAGAACCACCTTCCATGGAGGGAAAGGAAAACCAAGGAGGAATCATGCAAGTCACGAGTATCAGAGAATGAAACAGAACCAGCATAAGCAAAGAAGAAGATGAAGGAAACGGCGCACAAGGTGTAGGGTTGAGGGGAATGGGGCAAGTGAATCAGTGGCCTCAATCCCTTATAAAGGGAGGAGGGTCACGTGCCTCACGTGATGCCATCCCCTCAAATCAATTTTCATCTTTTTTTAATACTTTGTCTTATCTTGAAGGAAATTGGATTTTTGATTGTGGGGCCACAGATATAATGTCATTTGACCCGAATGATTTTTTGACTCATGACAAACCTAGGAAAGACATCATTTAAACCGCAAATGGGAAAGAGATTAAAGTGAGCGGAGCCGGAACTATTTCTTTCACAAAAAACCTCACTTTAAAAAATTGTTTATTTGTACCTAAACTGTCACATAAATTATTGTCAGTGAGTCAACTTACGAGAGATTTTGATTGTACGGTCCTCATGAAACCCGGTTGTTGTATTGTGCAGGATGCTCAAACAAGAAAAATTATTGGGCGTGGTATTGAGAGAGATGGATTGTATTACTTAGACGAGGAGACTCAAAAAGGCAAAGCGGCACTTGTTCGCGGGCCAGAGGAAAGACAACTATGGCATTGACGTCTGGGACAACCTTCTGTAGGGTATCTAGAAAAACTTTTTCCTAATTTTGTAGGGTTAAAACCTGAGTTTAAGTGTGAAACATGTATTCTTGCAAAGAGTCACAAACAATCGTATTCTAATAGCTTGAATAAAGTTGATGTGCCCTTTATGCTTGTTCATTCTGATGTGTGGGGCCCTGCTCCAGTTGTAGGACTACATGGTTTCTCGTACTTTGTTACATTTATTGATGATTGTACCCGCATGAGTTGGATTTATTTCCTTAGACAGAAATCTGAAGTCTTTCATGTGTTTGTTGAGTTCTATAATATGATTTGTACCCAATTTCAAACCCAACCCCGCATGCTCCAAACTGACAATGGTAGAGAATATATCAATTCTAACATGGACCTATTCTTTGAACAAAAAGGCCTCATATATCAAACATCTTGTCCTAACACACCCCAACAAAACGGAGTGGCAGAATGGAAAAATGGCACACTGCTTGAGATGACTCGTGCTATTATGCTTGACTCTCGTGTTCCTACTCATCTTTGGCCGGAATCCGTCGCTACTGCCAATTACCTTACCAATAGACTTCCCACAAAGAGTCTCCAATACAACACACCCCTAGCCACCCTCTAAACCCATTTCCATATACCCTCTACGTATATTCTACCTCCTCGTATATTTGGGTACACGGTTTTCGTTCATTGTCCATCAAGGGTACGAAACAAATTTGAACCAAGAGCAGTGAAATGTGTTCTTATTGGATATGGTCGCAATTAAAAGGGTTATCGATGCTATGATCCCTCGACTAGAAAAGTCTATACCACGATGGATTGCGAGTTCATCGAGAATGAGTACTACTATCCCCATCTTCGCCATCAGGGGGAGAAGTATCATGACGACGACGATCTCAGTTGGCTAGTTAGTCCGTGGTTACCTAACCTTGACCCAAAAGATCAAGTTGACAATGCTACAGAGTCACCTCACCAAGATGTTATGTCTACTCCTCTACCACTACCAATCCTGTCTGACCATCAGGCAAGTCATACAGCTCTTGATAACGTTGTTTCAGCAAGCACTAACAGTGATAATGTGATAGTTGATACTTTGACCGAGGAAATTGACATAGGCAACACTAACAGTGATAATGTGCTTGTTGATACTCTGACTGAGGAAGTTGCAACAGATACAGTTGAAACAAGGGGTCACGATGTATGTTACCTCCTCGCTCCAATCGAGGGGTTCCTCCAAGAAGATATGATCCTGAGTATGAAGCACAACGTTCGAGATATCCTATTAAGAAGTCGTCCGGATCAGGAAATTTGTCACAGAGTGCCTTAGCATTTAAGGTAACTTTAGATACAACCAAGAGCCCAACCACAGTCGAAGAAGCCCTAATGTCTGCACATTGGAGAAAGGCGATGGAGGAAGAGATTAACGCTCTTAACAAGAATGGCACATGGGAAAAATGAATCTTACCGAATAAAAAGAAAATCATCGAATGTAGATGGGTATTCAAGATCAAGTACAAGTCAGATGGCACGATTGAAAGGTACAAAGCTCAACTGGTGGTGAAAGGATACACTCAGACGTATGGAGTTGATTACTCAGAAACCTTCTCTCCAGTTGTTAAGCTTGATACAATTCGAGTTCTGTTCAGCATTGCAGCAAGCTTAGACTGGCCCTTCATCAATTTGATGTAAAAAATGCATTTCTGCATGGAGAGCTACAGAAGGAAGTGTACATGGATGCCCCACCAAGGTTTACATAAGGATTCTCAGAGAATGAGGGGTGCAGATTGAGGAAGGCTTTGTATGGGTTGAAACAAACCCCTAGAGCTTGGTTTGGAAGATTTACCTCTACAATAAAGAAATTTGGCTACAGGGAAAGCAATTCAGATCACACCTTTTTTCTTAAACGAAGAGGAGGCAGAACAACATGCCTGATAATTTATGTCGATGACATGATCATTACCGGGGATGATAGAGACGAAATTGCAAATTTGAAAAGAAAACTATTTCAAGAATTTGAGACGAAAGACCTGGGTAGGCTGAAGTACTTTCTAGGGATTGAAGTTCTTCGATCAAACAAAGGAATTTTCATATCCCAAAGGAAGTATGTTTTAGACCTGTTAACTGAAACAGGGATGCTGGACTGCAAGCCCATCGAGACACCAATGATGGTGAACCATGGACTACAGATGATTGAAGGAGGGAAATTAGCTGATCGGATGCAGTATCAACGCATGGTAGGGAAACTAATCTACTTAGCTCACACAAGGCCTGATATTGCATATGCAGTAGGAGTAGTCAGCCGATTCATGCACAGACCACAGGTTCAGCATATGGACGCAGTTCATTGAATTTTCAGGTACCTCAAAGGATGCCCTGGAAAGGGAATTTTATATCAGAAGAATGGTCATCTTAACCTTGTGGCATATACAGATGCAGACTGGGCAGGTGATAGAGATGATAGAAAGTCAACTTCAGGCTACTTTACTCTAGTGGGAGGAAATCTAGTCACCTGGAGGAGCAAGAAACAAAAGGTGGTGGCCATGTCTAGTGCAGAAGCTGAGTTCAGGGGTGTAGCAAAGGGAATCACAAAAGTCCTGTGGCTGAGAAAGTTAATAACTGAACTGGGATTCCCTCCTAAAAGGAGTTGCAAGCTATATTGTGATAATCAAGCGACTATCAACATTTCAGAAAATCCAGTTCAACATGATCGCACCAAACATGTAGAAGTCGACAGGCATTTCATAAAGGAGAAATTAGAAGCCCAAGTGATCAAGCTTCCGCATGTTAAGTCCAAGGATCAGTTAGCAGACATTCTTACAAAGGCAGTTGGAACTCAGTTCTTTGAAGATGTTCTATGCAAGTCGGGTGTTGGTGACCCTACGACCCAACTTAAGGGGGTGTGTTAGATTGTGTATAGCAGTTACATGTATTACAATTATTTAGTATAGGTAAGTATTATAGCAGTTACCAGGAGCAGTTGCTTATTAGAAGCAGTTACTTCAAGCAGTTTCTTTGAACTCTTGTATAAAAAAACACCATTACAATTGAATGATTATAACACAGAAAACAATAAAAATCAAAATTTGGTGTTAAACCAGAAATCAATTAACATATAATATGATGTCCTCGATTTATTAATTTTATTCCCATTTTCAACATTCAGTTTTTGGGAGAGAAATTCAAATTAAATTTCTTAGCTTATAGAAATTTTAAAATTAAAAATATATTCTACAAAATGTGAAAAAGAAAACAGATAAGGAATGTTAATGTCACAAAAGCCAAAGATAAGATATTTAGTTATCTATTTTAGTTATGCTTCACTTTTAATTGTTTTTAAGATATTTTTTAAAAGGAGGCATTTCAAATCACAACGACGATCTATGAATTAGTTAAGTTGTTCAATCTCTTTAAAACTAATTTTTTAATTTCTATTCGTGTTTATTAAAAATCATACATTTTATATCTCAAGGACGATCTAAGAATTAATTAAGTTGTTCAATCTCTTTAAAACTGATTTTTCATTTTTAATTTATGTTTACTCAAAATCATAATGCAAAACCAAAAATCTAGCTTTAATTTTTTTTATTATTGAAATCATTGAAACAATGGGAAAATAATCCTTAGAAAGATTCACAACATAATCATGATGTTATTACCAAAGTTGTGACGCATAATATTAGTGAAAATCATAGACAAAATTCAATATTACATTTAAAATCTTGACCACGATCTATGAATTAGCTTATTTTTTCAAGCTCTTTAATACTGATTTTTCATTTTCTATTCATGCTTATTCAAAATCATAATGCAAAAACAAAAATTTTTTTTTAAAAAAAAAAAAAAACTACTTCTATTATTTTTACTATTGAATTAGAAAGATTGACAACATAATCATGATATCATTACCAAAGTTGGCACACATAATCATCCGCTAAATTTCTTACAATTCAATGCTTAGTGCCTATTTACTAACATAGTTGTAGAACTACTATATTTTTTGAATATATTAAAATCTTGCATAGATATGTATTTTCATATATATGGGTGAAAATCATAGGTAAAATTCAATATTACGATTCATGAATTATATTTGTATTATAACAATTATCATTCACCCACTTACTATTTGTAAGTGGCCATGCACTTTAATATTTCAACAAATTTTAAAAAATATGCATCAAATACATAAATAAATATATGATCTGATTATTTAAAATAAACATGATAAATAATCTCATTATTCAATTTTTATTTGCATGAATTTTAATTGATTTATAATCAATCGAATAAATCAAAATAAAACTCACACTTAATAATTTCCTTTAAGATAATTGAGTTTTTAATCGATAATATAACTCTCCCTTAAACACTAATCTAATAAAGGTTTAAAAGACTTCTAGAAAAATAAAAAAAACTATCAAAAAAAAAAACAAATAACCTGTATTTAAATTCAATATTACATTTCAAATCACAAGGACGATCTACGAATTAGTTAAGTTGTTCAATCTCTTTAAAACTGATTTTCAGTTTGAATTCACGTTGATTCAAAATCATAATGCAAAACAAAAAAATCTACTTCTATTATTTTTACCATTAAAATCATTGAAACAAAAGGCAAGTATAAACATGATAAATAATCTCACTATTCAATTTTAATTTGCAAGAATTTTAATTGATGTCATAACCAAAGTGACCACACATAATCATCCGCCAATTTTCTTACAATTCAGTGTATAGTCCCACTATTTTCAATCCGCTAACATACTTAGAGAACTACTATATTTAAACAAATGTATTAAAATGTAGCATAAATATGTATTTTCATATATATAAGTGAATATCATAAGCAAAATTTTATATTACAATTTATGAATTATATTTGTATTGCAAATTTAGAAAAAAAAAAAAAAACTGAAAGACTACTACAAAAACATACTAAAAAATCACAAAAAAGAAATATTAATTAATTAGAAGACAATGTATATCACTAAAGTTTCACCAAACACATCATAACTTTTACATTACATACACACAAAAAATAGAATTCATAAATTCTTATGAGATAAAAGTATGTTTGAGAGATTACTTTTAATTGCGTCAGTCTAAAAAAACGTATGGTAAAAGTAAATATTAATCTTTAATGAATGTGCCTAAGAGACATTTCTCGCGAGATCGGCTGTAGATTTGAATGTAATTAAGTTCATAAACACGCGTTTATAAAATATATGGATGAGATTAAAAGGAAATAGTGGTTCATTCTCCAAAAATAGAAATCATGCAACTTAAGTGGAACGAACCAAATGAAAAATAATGCAAATTCAACGAGACAGTGAGAGTATTTATAAAGACTCTTTTTATTTATATTATTATTTTTACATATAATTAAACTTAAACATTCTTATCTTCATATTTTAAAACTTTAATACCGACCCCAACCCTTATCCGCCCCAATGCACAAGTCTAACTGCTGCCATTTTTTTGTTTATTGTCTACTAGATTATCATAAGTACATTGAGGTCAATTATTGAAAGATGCAAATAATAATATTGAATTGGTTTGGTTTACTTTATAGAAATAATTTAATTTGAGGGCAAAATTTCATACCAACTTCAGGCGTATAGAGTTACTTTCATGAAAAATTTTTCTATTTTGTGAGTTTTGTTTCTACTTTATGTTTGTGAGTTTTGTTTCTACCTTATGTTTGTTTGGGATTAATTTTTAATTTACGTATGAGTTTTGCTATATTGGTACAATGTCATTTTAGAACTCTAAGGTTTTAGCTAATAAAGCTTAAGCCTTAGTCGTTGAACAATAAACATTTGGCCCAATAATTACGTGTTTTGGGCCATTTTTTATGTTGGTCCTTAGAGAGTGAGTGATAAGTGGAGTCAAGAAATGTAGCCCAATAAATAGCTATTTAAATTCAAAATCGAAAAAAAACAGATAGCAAGAATTTTTAAATTACAATAAAATTATTTTTAAGATTGATTCGCTATTAATAAAAACAAACACAATATATTACATCCAGTTCAAAAAAAATTTATATTATTCTTCTATATGTAATGAACATTTGTACGCCAATTAAATTATAAGTGATTGACAAAAACTTGCAGAAAAAAAATTGTGGTAAATTGGAACTTAGATTAGTCTAAGTGGACAACAAACATGAATAATAAAAACTGGAATAACTTTGTTATTTTATAGCTTCTTTGAGAAATGTCTTAGCACCACCATTATTATACAATCCCAACTGTATTCAATACAAACATTTTCCATATACTATAGTTTTTCAAAAAAAATTTAGCATTGTATTATGAAACCTGAAAATATATCTTAAGGGACCGCGTACAAAGCACGCGGCCCACAACTATTTAATTTAAGTTTGATTTAGTATACTGGTCAGTGGTCTATATATGCAACTAATAACAAATTATGAACGAAGACATCCATTATTCACATATTTATAATTCGTAAAGATAACCACTCCACCACCATAATTATTAGATTCCTCAATATTTTTCATCTTTAATGGCAAGTGACCAGTCATCCATAAGACCATAACATGCTACGACTTATTTTAAGTCTATGGATAAGTGTTACAGCTTTATCATACATTTAAATAAACCAATACACTTTGCTAATGACATGGATATTCCAACGGATCAAACAAAGTCATACACAATAAAACTCCAAACCTCATCATATTCTAATCATATTATAATGTCTTTGTCCATATTATTAGCTTTTCTTTACTTTTCATTTTGCACCACTTTTCATTTTAAATTGTTTCACTAATTTTACACAATTTTCATTTTGTGACAATAATCTCATTTTAAACCTTATCTGCTCATTAGGTTAATGTCAAAATTTTAAATCTTAAACAAAACAGTATAACTTATAATTAAACGAGTTAATTCCTAGCTAAATCAATAAGTATAATCTAAACTTAATTCATTTATTTTTTTTCCTAGTTTTCATAGTAACTACAAAAAAACAACTAAAAACAAAAATTTAAAAATTAAGGCCTAAAAAATTAGATGTACTCAAAGTTAAATACCTTAAATAAAAAAAAATCTAAAACAGATTAAGTGTGTTAAAATCAGGTCGATCTGATCTGTTTGAGGTTAGTTTAGGGTTGTTATTTTCGACCCAATTAACTAAACGAGTTTGATTTTGGTCAAAGGGTCTCTCGACCCAACCTAATCAATTTAACAGGCCTACTTATATTACATATCCCACTTATATCTATCCTCTACTATTTTTTTTTATCTCATTCTCTAACTAATTTTTCTTTTCCCTAAATTTTATCTATTTTACACTAGTTGAAAACCAAGAGGGATGGAGGGAGTATTAGGTAACTATCTTAGTTTATGGGAGATAATATGTATTATGCTCCTAATAATTGCCCTTTAATCTAATAAAAAAGCGGTAGGCCGGCTACTAATGAAAAATGTGACAGCTCATAATGTGGGCCCTTTGGACAGTGCCACATGTATTAAGTGCATATATAAACAGTAGAATTTCATCGAATGAGCACACAACTAAATAATTCTTTTAATTGGAGTGTGTTTGTTGATTAGGGCAAGAATGGTGAAGTTGGCATTTGGAGATTTTGGTGACTCTTTTAGTGCAGCCTCAATTAAGGCTTATTTGGCTGAATTTATTGCTACTTTACTCTTTGTGTTTGCTGGGGTTGGATCTGCAATTGCTTTCAGTAAGTTTATTAGTTATCCTAACAATTTTATTCCATGCAAAGTGATAACTTAATGTTGACTAATTATTATTACATAATACGAGTATCTTAGCTAAGTAATTTTTGTTTTGTAATTGATGGTTTTGTTGAATAATAACTTGGTCAGTTTAACTTTTTAACCAGTTAATATTATTATTAAATAATAAATAGTTATATTCTTTTATATTTCCCCTAATCTTATTTACTTAGAAAAAATGTAACAAGACAACCTATGGTTATTATCAAGTTATTTTTTGAAGTAAGCTAACATAACAATTGTGATAATTTTATAATGAATGACTATTACGGTCATATATATCTATAAATTATCTAACTAAATACATATTTATTTTTAAGTACAAATTATTATAGAAAACCATCTAATAAAGAGATACGCCTAATATATGGTTTAAATAACACACATCTCATACATATTATGATAATATAGGCTTCTTGTTTGAGTTAGCTAGTCTCACCGAGAGACGGTGTAATAGCTCATTATATAATATTAATATTTTGTGTGCGGTGTTAGTTGCTTTTTGGAACTATTTGTTCGCATTTTAATGAATTTTAAACGAATACTCCATGAAAATTAATCTTAAATATGATAATTAGATAATCAACACCTCAGAATTGAGATTGCATGATTTATGATGATAACTGTAAAATTAGTCTAATAGACGAGTGTCATGTTGGTGAACAGGCAAGTTAACTTCAGGAGGAGATTTAGACGCAGCAGGACTAGTAGCTGTGGCCGTGGCTCATGCATTTGCCCTATTTGTTGGAGTTTCTATTGCAGCCAACATTTCTGGTGGACACTTGAACCCAGCTGTCACTTTCGGATTGGCTGTTGGAGGCCATATCACCCTCCTTACTGGCTTTTTCTATTGGATTGCCCAAGTACTTGGTTCAGTTGTTGCTTGCCTCCTCCTTCAATTTGTTAGCAATGGCATGGTAATTAATAAGCTGCCTTCTATTTCCTTGATCTATATATGAACTAAAACTCATCTAACATGAGAAAATATCCCTAACAACGATTATACTTTATTTGGTATAAAAATTAATCTATAACTAAGAAACAAATCAATTTATAAGTTCAATTTGGTGAACACAATATATACGATTTTTAGTGATCACAAAAAAATTCAAAAAATATAGATTTCTGAACTAATTAAGTTGAAATCTATGTACTTATCTGTTCTTACGTCAGGACCGTTCCTAAGAATTAGTTTTGAGGTGCATCCACCTAGGGCTTAGCTCGTGAAGGGTTCAAAATAAATTAATCTTTATTATTAAAAATCAGTTTATTAATTATATTTTTTTACTGTATCATTATATGATCTTAAACTCGTATATATATTTGACATTTATGTGATGGAAAAAAGCAAAATTATATGATGTATAGTTGAAGAAAAAAAAGAGCTGAAACTTTACTTATACGAGGGCCTTTTTTAATTTTTGCCTAGGGCCCAAAAAATATCTGAAACGGCACTACCCTGTGTGTTTGCTAAATGAAATTGCATAAATATTAATTGAGAATAGAAATATGAAGTATGATAAACTAATTGTGTTATGTATTGTTATTTTTGAATTGAAACAGAGCATCCCTGCTCATGGAGTATCAGGAATAAGTGCAATTGAGGGAGTTGTGATGGAGATTGTGATTACCTTTGCACTTGTTTACACAGTGTATGCTACAGCTGCTGACCCAAAGAAGGGCCAAATTGGTATCATTGCTCCAATTGCTATTGGTTTCATTGTTGGAGCCAACATCTTGGCTGCTGGCCCATTTAGTGGTGGTTCAATGAACCCAGCCCGCTCCTTTGGCCCAGCTATTGTTAGTGGTGATTTATCTCAGAGCTGGATTTATTGGGTTGGCCCACTTATTGGAGGTGGACTTGCTGGCCTCATCTATGGTGATGTCTTTATTGGTCCCTATGAAGCTGTTTCATCTTAAACTTATGTTTAAGCTTCTTTATTTTCTCTGGTTTTTCACTTCTTGAAAGGAATGCCTGTAAAAAAATTTGGTTTCTTTGGTGGAAAATTTGCTCTTGTAATCTTCATTGAGGGGAATGCCCTAAAATTTGGCTTATTGATGTTAAATGTATTGAATTTTTCTTCTTTTTGTGTGATAGCATGTATATAATAAAAACCCATGAAGTAACAAATTGCACCTTTTACTTATAACAATTGCGCAATCGCATCTTAATAACTCATGATCAAAGAATGTTAGTGCACTAATTGTTCTAAGATATAAATTATTTTTTTAACGTCAACAAACAGGAGAGATTCTTAGCATATTCAACATGTTCGACCGTATATGGTCCAAAAAATTGATAGTCTCAATTAAAACTGCGTAGTATATGTCGTTAAATTTTTAAAGATACAAAAATGTTAGAAAAATATCATAACTTTTGATATTGCACACGACTTTTAAAAAATTTAGTAATTTTTACTCCATCCTACCAATAAGAATATGATTTTGTGTATATATATAACCCCAAAACTGCCAAATTAGAAGTTACTTAAAGACAATTTAGTAATTAAATGGACAATGAAATAAAATTAAACTCATGAGAATAGTTCTCAATACTTGGGGTTGGCGGATTTCTTGTTATATACATTAATTCTGAAAGAGTTGCACATTTCTTGAAGTGTTCGGACAAAATTAAACTAAAACAGGTCTAATATTTTAGTTATACACAACAAAAAAAAAAAAAAAAAAAAAAAAAAAAAAAAAAACGCGACATACAGACTGAAAATTCTGACTACTCGCAAAAAGTCAAAATTTTCCGATTACTTTACCAACTAAACACATACAGTCGGAATTTCCGACTAAATTCTTACTAACAGTTTCTTGGTAGGTATCTCCGACTAAAACATGAGTCGGTATATTTTCCACTGTGCAAATGGTCGGTAGTTCGTTGGAATTTTTGTGAGAAAAGGTTAGTCGGATGGTAGTGGGTGATTAGTTGGAAAAAACCGTATTCCTTCTATGAATACCCTCAGTAAACCAAACAATTATTCTTCTTACTCATTTCACATCTCACTCTCACAAAACTTTCTTTCCCCTAAATAATTTAATTTCTTTCCCCTAAGTAATTTAATTTCTTTCATATCTCTAAAAATTAACAAGTATTCTTAACACTTCAAGGTATGTTTTTTTCTCTTAATTACATTATTTATCATTTCATGAATTTTAGTAATATTTTCATTAATTTTATATATGCATCATTTATTATTTTATGTTATATGTTGTATTTATTTTAAAAAAAATTGTTAATGAGCTTTTAGGTGTGGCTATTTTTTTGTAATAATTATAAGTACTTACTCAAAATAATAGTTTTTCTTAATTATATTTTCATATGTACTATGTTAGAAATGATGAAAATATGTTTCTCAAATCTGAGGAAATTAACATCGTATTATTTACTTATATTAAGTTGCAACAATAAAATCTTACTCTAATTAGTAAAAGAATAATTTGCGAATGAGAGCTTTTAAATTGGGCACTTGTGCTAATTACAGCCTACATGTTTATTTTTTAAAGGTTGTAATTCGCAAAAGTGTGCAATTTTAGAGCTCTGATTTACAAATTATTCATAGTAAAATTTGATGTTACAACAAAAGCAATAAATAAAATTTACGATGCTGAATTTCAATAGATTTGAAAAACATATATTTAATATTTCCACTTTATTATAGTACATACGAGGATATAATTAACAAAAACTACTATTTCTTTCGAGTACTTATAACTTTCACGGAAATTTGGCCGACCTACAAGCTTATTAAATTTTTTTTTAATAATTTACTGACTGTTTTCCGACTAGAATCTGGTCGCAGATCAATCAGAATTTTGAATTTCAAAATTCGAAATTCAAACAAAGATGCTCTGACCGGCTATTTATGGGGAATAGCTTTTTCACTTACCGACTGATTTCCGACTAACATCTAGTCGGAATTTGGTCTAATGACGGACTTACATAGTGAAAGAAGTTGGATGTATAAGCGAAGTTGTAAAGGAGTTTATAATATTAGATATTTAGAAGGGGTTGAAGAATTTATACAATTTGCAAAGAGAAAAATATCCATTTGAGGTTAGATGTCCGTGTAAACGGTGTGATAACCGTAAACTGTTTGCTCCAGAAGTCATTAGAGATCATTTATAAAAGAAGGACTTTGTTGAAAACTACTATGATTGGTACCTGCATATATGTTCTGAAGGTGCACCAATTAATGTGTTGTCTCCGATAGAGCAACAGCAGAACACAGTTCAAAATCCGTATGCACAAATGGTGTACGATGCAGCTGCGAGTAATTTTCCTGATACACATCATCATTTTCTACCTCTTTGTGATGATGTCGTCACTAATGTACCACACTCGTCCATACATATTGAAGAAGATCCGAACCCACAATCAAGACAGTTCTTCGAAATGTTAAAAGCCGCTAACTTACCTCTGTACCCTTGAAACAGCCCAAGCCAACATAAACAATATAATAATATTGTCCACAAAGCACAGCGGAAGACTTATAGAAGTCTGGACTGAATCCGACCTGTGGCTCGATAGCCATAGAAAATCAATATTAGAGTATTTAAAACTTTTTAAATAATTAAATGAATACTATTTACAAAACATTATGAAATTACTACAATTTAATTTACAATATCTAATTTACATTATGTATTTCAAAAGAAGTCCTCGCCTCGCACGTAACACATAATACAAGTAGGCATCGTCTCCACAGCAGAGCTAACCTAAAAATGGATATATCCCCCATAAGGGATAGGCCCTATCAAAGACTGTCAACAATTGAATTGTTGAGTAATCTGACAAACTATTATATTTATATACAAATCATTAACAAACATCTCCAATGTAATCAGATCCTCATTTGGTAACTCCTTATAAAACATTAATTTATCAAAACCAAACTCTTTTAAAATACCGTTTGTTATCGACATAAGTACGACTAAGAACCTTCGGTTCATAGTGAATCAAAACACGGCTATAACTTTACAAGTTAATAGCAAAATTCAAAATGCGACTATTAGCGAAACAATACTGCAAATGAAACATATGATTTCATGTGCGAAATAAACAAAACTTTATATACCAAACGTATTTATTCAAAACTCATATTAAAACAATAATGTAACATCACTTTAAAACGTGGGAATATATGGACCGTCAGGAAGTAGGCTTGATCTAAATCTTGAGAACACGGGTGATCGCCATCACCGAAAATACGGCTATTGCAAGAACGAAACAGGATCGAGGGCTCGAGACCGATCCGAATAACCATTACCTATTATTATGCTATAGGATTTCACAATAATTCGGATATAAATATCCGTTGCCAATACCAAAAACGAACATTTTTCAATGTCAAATATTTCAATATAAAACAAAACAATAATTCAATTGATTTTCCTTGAAATCAACAATCATACTTCATTTTCATAATATGATATTTCAAGACTCGTATTTTATAAGTCGGTAACATACAAAGTATGCTTTTGTAATCTTTTTAAATAAATACAATATTAACATACATTTTAATCAAATATAATTTTTATAACATGATTAATTTCTATTAAAAATCATTTTACAATATTAATAATATAATTACATAAACAAATCATTCAAACCAATATTTTTCCCATCATCAATTGAACATAAAAATACTTAAATTAGCTTTAAAAGATATTAGATGTTTGTAGGTTACCTTTAATGAGCAAGTTCTTCAACTCTAAAATCATATTAGAAAACCAAAGAGCTTCCTTGATGCATTTGAACAAGCACTTTGTGTGCATCAACTTGAAACTCCAAAAGATAACAATCCAAGCTCCGTTTTTGCATCACCATCAATAATACTCAACAAATCCATACCATCCATAATTACCGAATAAAGAAGCATAAAATAATCGTAAATACTTGATTAAAGGAATACCCAATTGAAATCCCAATTGAACAATTAATCTCATAATTGACTATTTTTGATTTTCTTGATAGTCTGTTAATATTTTGGGCATAACTCTCTCATACAAACTCATTTTAAAGTGATTCAAGTGTGCACGCAACCGCGACTCAAAGCTCTAATAATCTCATGAGACACTAGAACCCAGAAATGGCCAGAAGTACCTCGAAAATAGTAATGAACCCACGAGCAGAAACATTGTTCTAATAAAATAAACTTTGCTATTTTAGCATGAGCTTTGCTAGAAATCAAATCAAACAACTAATCAATATGAAAATCCACCAAATTAAGAAGAGCTAAAATCATTCAAACACCTACAAGATTTTACCCAACCAAAACAATCTTCAATTACACTTCGTGTTAAAAAGCCCCAAATTAACTTCCCCAAGAACCCTAGTATTTTCTTCACCCAATTTGATGAATACTATCAATCTTCAATCAAAACTCCAATAAGAACCCTTACTTAAATCAATAACCCATAGACTTAATCCTTTATTCAATACTTAGTTTTGATTTTTGATACCACAATAATAAAGGTTCATGGAAAGAAATAAAGTAGATGATGAACATTTTAACTTTCTGATGTTAAAATGATATAGCCTTATCATAAAGGTTTAGAAAGATAATTTTGATGAGGAAGGAATTCATCCTCCTGACATGTATTATGAATAAGAAGATTAGTGGCATATTATTTCTCATTAATTGATGACACATACATGGGTTATGTGTCTTGCACACATAACAATTATTCATCCATTTATAATATGCCCAATTTTCATCGTATAACTTACTTAGTTCCCAAGTTTTAATTAGACTAATACCCAAAGTTGATAAAATAATTTACTCAGTCAAAATAAAATATTACACTTAAGACTATATAATCCATTTAAACTTAATTAATTACAATTGATTAAGTGGGTAATTTTGGGGCTATTTCAACCCTGGTTGTGAAACTCATACTCAGATGTCGATAATATGAAGGATAGTGAGTCTAAAGACGGACTTTCGTATTCCTGAGAGACTTTATGTTGAAATCTATCAATTGATTACTGAAGTGTTACCAAACGATAATCTGATGACATCTAGTTTTTATGATACGAAGAAACAAGTTTCGGCTCTTAGATTGCTGATGGAGAAGATTGATTGTTGTATTAATGGGTGTATGATTTATTGGGGCCCCACAGCGAGTATGACACAATGTGATGATTGTGGGGTTTCTAGATGGATAGTAGTTACGACCCCTAGAAAGCAGTTTCATTACTTTACCCTCGATCCTAGGCTACAACGGTTGTATGCTTCTGCGAATACTGCCAGTCACATGAGGCAACATGTAGATTCAAAAGATGAAGGGATGAGTCACCCCTCAAACAGTGAAGCCTGGTTGACATTCAACGCGATCCATCCGCATTTTGCTAGGTAGACAAGAAATTTGGGACTAGATTAGTGTACAGATGACTTCAACCTATTTGGCAGTTTGGGACAACAATATTCACGTTGGCCCGTAATATTAACTTCATATAATCTTCCTCCCTTGATGTACATGAAGAAACATTATATGTTCTTAACGGTGATCGTTCCGGGTCCTAGTAATCCTAAACATAAGATTGACTTGTACCTACAGCAATTGATACACAAGTTGAAGATGTACATGAAGCATTTTTTGGGATCTACTATACTTGAGAACAAACATGATTGATCACAACTAGAACGTTATGCACATTGTGAATAACTTTTTTGATAACATTTTCAACACATTAATGTGTGTGCCAAGAAAAACTAAAGATTATCTAAAGGCATGTTAAGATTTAGCCGAGCTCGACATTCGATCAGAATTGCATCTAGTTGGTTCAAATATCCCCAAGGCCTCATACACACTTCATATATAACAAATGGTTGTCTTTTTAGAATGGCTTAAAACTCTAAGATTTCCTGATGGGTATGTTTCAAATTTAGCCAGGAATATCGACATGGCTAAACATCAGATATTCGGGATGAACAGTCATGATTGTCATCTGTTCATGCAATGATTAATTTCCATAGCATTTTGGGAATTGCTGCCAGCCTAAGTGTGGGATGCTCTAACAGAAGTTGGTATGTTCTTTAGAAGTTTGACATCTCCAAAGATTTCTGCAACTGATATGTGGAGGTTGGATGAGGAAATCCTAGTGGTGCTATGTAAATTAGATACTATATTTCCTTGATGTCATGGAACATCTCCCTATTCATCTAGCTTACGAGGCAAGGATTGCTGGTGCGGTACAATATAGGTGGATGTATCCATTTGAGAGGTAAATTTTAAAACTAGTTATTATTTAGGTTACAAGTTAGAAAATCTTAATAATTATTATTCAACAAAATTACATATACCATCTACATTAAAGCTTAATGTCAAAAACAAAGCATATGTTGAGGCATTGACCTGTAATGCATATCTTACAGAACAAGCATCATAATTTGTCTTGCATTACTATGGGCAAGATGTTTGACGTAGAGTTAGAGATCTTCCTACAAACGATGACGGAGGCTTTAATAACGTCAGATTGGGGTGTTCTGTCCATATTCACACATCCAATCAAATTCCATGGGAGGGGTAAAGTTCTTATATAGGATGAAACGGATCTCAACATTGCTCAGACATAAGTTTCGCAGAACTGTCCGGAGGTTAATCATTTTTATGATCAATTTTTGTACTTAATCAAAAAGTACGAAGCAAATTTAAATCTAGAGCAGATTGATTATGTGGTACAAAACCAATTTGCACGTTGGTTTTAACAGATTGTAAGTACACTTTTAACATCATAATTTTGAATGTCAATAGAATTACAAACTAAGTTTAAATTATTGATAATGTGCAGGCTAGGGATGGGTTTTCGTGATTATATGAAGAATGTTCACATTTTAACAAACGTCGCCGAGGGACCTCTAAAGAATGCACGTCGCTATGATGTATGTTAAGTGAATGGTTATAGATTTCACACTATTATTCATTCTTTTAGAAAGAAATCTACTTGAAAACAACGGAGTGTGCGTTAAATTTGATGATAACAGTCCAGATGAAACATACTTCTATGGAAAGTTAGAGGACATTATTAAGCTTAAATATCAAGCACTTCCAATTAA